>NC_048595.1:147535154-147862654 GCF_003668045.3 Cricetulus griseus | reverse complement strand
CTCACCTGTTTTTGAAGAATTGGTTAGGATCACAGCAGTCAGCTCAGTAACAACAAGGTGACAGCGGGGATAAGAGGAGAATCCTGGCTGAGCAATTCCTGCGACTATGAACTAGTCAGAAAATTTAACCCCAGATTTTATGTTATTTTTTACTTTCAACCAGATTCCCACCTCCACCCTACATTTGCAGTCCAAACGCATCTGGAAGCGGGAGGTGGCCACTGGGGATGCAGGACCTCAGATGATGGTCTCCAGCCGCATTCCTTCTTTTATTTGAATTTAACAAAGGCCTATAAAGGAAACTCTGAGAGCTGATTCTTTGGAATAGACCATTAGGCAGTGTTTGCTGTCCCCCCCCGCCCCCCCCCCCCCCGCCCTTCCCGAAAGTCAAGACACTCCTGTAACTAAATATCACATAGACCTGGAGAGGAGAGAAGAGAAAAGGAGAGGGAGGAGAGGGGAGGGAGGGGAGGGGAGGGAGGGGAGGGGAGGGGAGGGGAGGAGAGGAGAGGGGAGGGGAGGAGAGGAGAGGAGAGGAGAGGAGGCTGGTGGACACCTTTCAGAAGTCTTTCAACTTCCTCATCTCTATTCATCAATTCTTGTTTGGGACATTTCCTCTCTATGATCACCCAACACAAATGTAAAAGGCAACCCCAATGAAATGCATTTCTCTTTGATCTTTTGTGAGGCGCATTCTTTTCAGTTACTTTCTTCATCATCAATGAGACCATTCCCTTTCCAGATTTCTTCTTGTGCTGAAAATCTTAGCCATTAGTCAACGCACAGCCCTTTCCCATGAATTACAGCATGCCTTGGATCTGTTTCTTGGATCCTGTCTCTCAAGGGGATGGGGAGTCCTGATTGCAGCAGGGCAGGATGACTTCAACAGCCTTTTGGCTGTCATCTTCTACCCACACACCATCACTCTTGCAGCAACGCCTCTCAAATTTTGCTCAAGGCATTCTTTGCTCATCAGACTCTCCTCTGCCTTTATTTTGTGATCAGATCCCATTGTGTCTGCATTGCATCCAAGCTGTTTGCACTGCTTCTCAGGTCACATTTTACTAAGAAAACGCTCCATATTTCTTTCCACAGAAGAAAATCAATGAGCCATTCACAAAGCTCTACTGGTATTCCTGTCAGCAGAGAACATCACCCATGCAGTCTTCCTTCTATCCCCAACAACACACTGTACACTACCTACCTGAGAGTTCCTCCCCTTTTCCTGCCATGCACTCATCTCTCATCTCAGACCTGTGTTAAGCATTCACTCCAATACCCTCTTGACTTACATTCTTGCTACTGCTATGTTCATATTCTTGCGGTAGGCGGGGGGAGCTTTGCAAATATCCACAAGCAACATGTGTATGTCAGTTCTCATCCATGGTGTGTGTACCGGACACTGGAGGCAGAGAATTTCCTTTCTTTCCCCTGTGCTACAAGGGAATCAGTGTATAGAGCTGAGGCCGCTAACATGTTCAGCATGAAGTGGGTGTGCACTGTGTGTGGTGTCATGTACTGACTACAAAAGGGTGCTTGATCCCCAGAAGATAACCAGAGAGAAGGAGCAGTCAGGAGTACCCCTCTAATGAGACCCAGTTAGAACCCCCTTTCCCCACTGTCTTATGCATCATGTGCACAATAAAGGATTCCAGCTAACTGCAGCTTCTCTTCACTTGCCCCTGCGCGACTCTGTTTTTCTTCTGTGCTGGAAACCATACACTTTCTTCCTTTCCTCTGGATGGAGGGGAGCCTGTTAGAAAACTGAGTTTGAGGCCAGCCTGGTCTGAGTGAGTTCTAGGACAGCCAGGGCTATACAGAGAAACCCTCTCTCAAACAAAAAAAAGAAAAGAAAAAGAGAGAAATAGGAAGGAATGCAGAGAGAGAGAGAGAGAGAGAGAGAGAGAGAGAGAGAGAGAGAGAGAGAGAAAGAAACCTGAGGCTCCAGGATTCAAGTGTAATGGGCTTGGCTGTAGCACTCTGCAGTACATTTGTTTCTTGAGAAGACCTGAAAAGACTATTGAGTGTGGCCTCTGTCTTTCTGCAGGAAGTAGACATGTTTCAGCTGCAGTCAACTGATTTAGACAGATTTTTTTTCTTCCTTAGAAACCTTGTCTTACCATTTCATCCTTAAAGTTGTAATAGACTATTTTACAAATGGGCACATGCTTTTGAGTTAGAGGACAACCTAGCCTTAAAAATAACATATCAACTAGCCACATCACAATAGTCTTATCCGGATAGAAATGTGGGCACTCATTGATTAGTTTGCTAGAGGATGGCAAGTTACTTTGAAGACCTCTACCCTTAACCCCTTTCCTCTCCTCCCCCAACCCTTCCCTTCCCCTCCTTATACTCCTCCATTTCTGATCACATATATTTTGGAGGATCTTCTGCTTAGTAGGGGGTTTGTTTTGTTTTTTTCTTCTGCCATAGGATTAAAACTAAAATGCTGTGTCTGCTAAACTCTGGTGTTACTGACCTTTCCAGGGTTCTGCTACACTGTAACAAGCCATTGTATTCTAATGGTCCTCGAAGGTTCCTGACATTGGAATCTTCCTCCTATCTGAAAGTCTGGCTTTAATTACATGATTAGCCTGCATGCTTTCTCCTTTGTGGTTAAAGAGATTCTGAAACGGGATGATTACTCTACAGAATGTCTGAGATATTTAGACCCCAAATGGTCTGTTTTGTTCTAGAAATAAGAACCAAATTATTGGCTGACCAATTATTGGCTCCTTCCCACAGGAGAGAACAGAGAGGCTTGAGAGGCAAGGTGGAAGCAAGTATGCAGAGGGTATGCTTTGCTAACCAGTGCCAGAACTATGCCTTTCAGGTTCTCTGCAAGTCATGAACAAAACAAGAAAGATCATGGAACACGGTGGGGCCACCTTCACCAATGCTTTTGTGACCACACCCATGTGCTGCCCGTCTCGGTCGTCCATGCTCACAGGGAAGTACGTGCATAACCACAATGTCTACACGAACAATGAGAACTGCTCTTCTCCCTCGTGGCAGGCAATGCATGAGCCTCGGACATTTGCTGTGTATCTCAATAACACTGGCTACAGAACAGGTAAAGGTCACTGTTTCCTCTTCCATAGTCTTAGATGAGGGAAACTACACAGGGTAGTATGATAGATAAGAAGTTCCAGGAGACTTCAACAAGGAAGAATCTATATTCTCTGCTCTCCACCATGGTCCATGCTCTGTTGCTTTAACAGAATCGCACAACAGGGCTACTTATTGAAGAAAGAAATCTAAGGAACTCACAGTTCAGAGGGTTGGAAGTGCAAGAACATGCTGGCAGCTTCCAGCAAAGTTTCTATTCTCATAAAATGGCAAAGAGTGGAAGGACAAGTTAAGTGCACTCGGCAGACAGACAAACACAAGGATGGCCTTACTTTCTAACAACCTGCTCTGCAGGCAACATCCACTCCCAGAAAAGTTCCTCTTAGCAACCCAATTAGGTCTAAACACACTCAAATTTTAAAGCAGACAAGCTACATTAATGTCAGTATAAGAAGTGATTTCACTCCAGCGAATGTACCAATGTGAAATCCTTCTAAAAAAATTCAGGATTCTCAGCAGATGCTGTCTGAAAATGCTGTTCCCACAAAAGCCCCCAACAGGTGAAATATTCCAAGGTGACAAGCAATGAATGAGGTTTCATTCCATTCACAAATCTCAGGGGGTCACGGGAGAACTTGGGGGTTTGCTTAGATGTAGGTAATCCCTGATGATTGTTAAGGTGAAACAACCAAGTCTTGTTTTGAACTGCCCAGTGCCTCCTTCAGAGTCTCAGACCCAGCACATGAGCCAAATGACGTCATGAATGAATGAATGAATGAATGAATGAATGAATGAATGAATGAATAAGCCACCCTTGTGGATCTTTCCAGTTTCACTTATTTATTCATATGTAATTAATGGGACTCTAGCAGTTGCTTTAGGTGAAGTCACAGTCATCAAACATTCACCATTCCTTCCAGGAAAGGAAGCCGTCCTTACTGCACCAGCTATCAACCCTGAGCCTGCACACAACAACATGAGGTTTATGGTTAGTGGGGAGGGGTCTGGGCTTCTTACTGTGGGCAGGAACTAAGAGGAATAACTTCCTGGGACCATTATCCTCACAGCCCTTACTCTCCGGCACTGGACACTGCTCCCCAGTTTTCTCAGTAGGGTGCATATGGAGGGTTTGCATGGTAAAAAGTCCAGTTTACATCCTCACCCCAAGAAACACTTAGATTTATTCATCAGAATTTAAGATGTCATCAAAAACGTTTATTGGAAATTATGTTCAGGCCTGTAGATTATTTGTTCTCAAAGTTTAAAGCTAAGGCATTTCAGATAAATATTCTCTGGAATCTCTTTTTAATCTTTCCCATTGGGATTAGGAACTATGTCATCATTTGCTTTATTGCAGCAAGCCCCAGGGGCACTTACTTCTTGTTATTTATGGATGAAATTATTGATTGTGCCTGTGATCACTCCAGCACACACAGGCATCTGAGGATCCCTATTCACAGAGCAAATCCTCTCTGCTGTCTCAAGGGTGTTCGCTTCCAGTTAGGAGGGGAACAGGGCTAGTGAGGAGCTTACTGATGGCACCTGCTCCTGGTGTCTCTTCTCACATTAGTGATTTAAATTTACAGCACCTTTCATCCTAGGAATCCGCCAAGCATCTCTGCAGGGTTCCAAGATGGCAGACGTGCTTGGCTGTGTTTTATAGCTGGAGGCAGGACTTCAGATACTGTGTAGCCAGCTCTGAAGCAGGTTTCAAACAGTCCCCTGGTGCCTGCCTGGTTCCTTACTCTAACCACCAAATGGATTCTGTTCAGGAGAATCGTGTGAAATCTGTGCCTTTGCCATTCCTGGGCTCTAGCTAATACTGTCTATGGAGAATACGGATCTGCGAAGAGTGGAACTCTTAGAACATCCATAGTATACAGATGGTGTTTGAGCTCAGGGTGTATTGATTTCTTCAGAGATAACCCAGGAAGGTGAGAAAGAAGGGATTAGGCTTCTACAGCTTGCCCACTCTGTCCTGAGCACTTTAGTTGTCTTGCCTAGTTCTTCAAAGAAAGCTTGGAAGGAGGCTAAGGTACTAATGAAGAAACCAAGACTTAAGAGGACTCATTGTCAAAGGGCAAAAATCCATCTATCAATGGTGGATGGAGTCCAGAGTGTCTGACTTAACAGTTTCCAGGATCCTTTTGTTGTCTGTCTTTTAAGACAGGGTCTCCTATATCTGGGCTCACCTCTAACTCAGCACTTTGAACTTTCGATCATCCTTCCTCTACCTCCAGAGTGCTGGGATTATAGGTATGTGCTGCTGTGCCTGCCTATGTCTAGGATCATATTTCTATGCATGGTATTCTCTCTTGCCTTGTTCCAGAGTACTTTACAGACACACAGAATACAGTAGCATGCATAACAGCAAATACTGTGGGAAGCAGAAGCAAATGATAGCACCTATCTAAAGTTATGGTGGTTTGGCTCATAAAGTACATGCTGTGGAGTCACAGGGAAAAGCTACATGAAGGAAGAAGCTTCCTGATAGCAAAAGCAAATTTGGGAAGAATCCCTTGCAGAGTTCACTGGGTCACCAGCATGGAAGCCAACCATTTGCTTGTAGGTGGCATAGTGTGCTCTTGTATTTGTTTTCATTGTCGTCACACTCACCCTACGTTAAGATGGCTAAAACTAGAGATCGTTTATTTAAGAGTTTTTGTTTGTTTTATAGTACAGGCTGACCTCTAACCCCTCAGCCTCTGAATGCTGGCATTATAGGATATGTCACCATATATGGTCATCACTAAATCTAATCTCTTATTTTCCCAGTAACAAATTTATACCTCAAGAGAGGAGTGTCCTTGAGAATAGAGCTGGCACCAGTGCTTAGGAGGGCAAGGATCAGCTCGGAATGTTACCCCAACTGCAGAGTTGGGTCTGGGACAAAGCTGTGAGCACCAACCATAAAGCACCCCAATAAAGACTGTGTGTTATTCCCTGCATCCCAACAATCTTGCTGTAGCATGGGATTTTCTTCAGGGACATCATATCAGCTCCTAGAAACAAAGGCTGACTCTAAAGCCAACGTCTTTCTGCCTATGAAACACATAGGCAATGACAGAATTCAAAGTGAGGGATCATCCTCCCATTTATAAGGAATTCTTTCAAGGAAGCAAGGACCCTTTCAAACACATAGAGTAGAAAAAGAGTAAGATTCACTCAGGTGGCTGAGATGTGGGTCAGTGGAAGAGTGTTTGTCTAGCATGCATGAGATCCTTGGTTTGACTTCAGCACCACAATGATGTTAAAGATCTGTGTAATTAATTGAAAGTTATCTCTGATGAGAAAGACAAAAGTGTCTGAAGAAATTAGGAAATAAGACTATCATTGTAACAATAGTTGGTGATCTACCTGTGAATGGTGGCTGCAAAGTTAAGGGGGTGGAGGAGATTACAAGACACTAAACTAGTGAGGAGAAAAAAAACAATGTATAATCAATTGCTGCTTTCCTAATTATGAACCTATTATTTGGACTATTTAACTGTAGACTTAAGAAAAATAATGGGGGTAACCAAAATAACATGACACATAAAGATCCATCTAGAGAGAAATGCAAAGTGCAATAAGTTTTATAAAAAAACAACTCCAGGAAGACAAATTACTAAGAAGCTTACTTTGGGAGGCATCCAGAATACATGGATTTAAATGAAATGAATTGATCCAATATTATATTTACCCTTGTATGACATGATTTTCCTCTTTTGGAACTTAGGCATATTTTTGGACTGGTTGTAGCCTAAATGTTTCTAACTTTACTCATGGAAAATATGAGTCTACCAGAGCTTAAATATCCAAGAAGGAAAAAAACACAACACTGTGTCTATTGCACTTTGTCCTGAAGAGTGAAGTGAGAAAGGCCATGGATTATCTACCACACACGAAAAAAACAAATTTGCTGCTTAAAGCCTGCTAAAAAAAATTATGACGGGGTAGATGTTAATATAAAACTTAACCTGTAAGGTTAAAAAAAAAATATCATCCCTGGTTGAGAGGACTGCATTGATTGGAAGGAAGGAATCGAAGCAAAGCTGAAGGGGCTATGGCCAGGGCTTCCTCTGCTCTTGAGCTATTTGAAGGACTCAGGCCAGTTTTCCAACATACAGTTTTCTATCCCATCCGAAATTACATGATAGTTCTGCTATGCTCGCTGAAATTACCTAATCACAGGAGCTGAATTTTAGACCCATCTATCCAGACACATCCATTCTGTGCTGTAAGTGGAAGAGACAATATTTAGTTGAAATCTGCAGTGAATTGTTACTAATTAATTGTGAACTGGTGTCTTACTCTGCTGCCTAGACTGGTCTTTAGCCCCCATTCTCAAGCTATCCTTCTGTCTCAGCCCCTACTACAGACATACTCCCATACTTGGCTATGCAGTGTATTTTTTCTGTAATAAATTAATTTACATAAACTTACCTATTTTCTAACACACACACACACACACACACACACACACACACACACACACACACACACACTGGCTTTTTGGAATAGGGTTTCTCTATGTAGGTTTGGAGCCTGTCCTGATCTGTTGACTGGGATGGCCTTGAACTCACAAAGATCTGCTTACCTCTGCCTCCCAAGTGCTGGGATTCAAGGCATCTACCTCCACAACCTGACCTAACCTCCTCTCTTTTTACATAAGATTTATTTTACTTGTAGCAAGCTTATTTATGTATTCTCAGTGAAGGACTTAATTTAATTTCTTGTAAGGTAAAACAAGCTAATATTCTTACTTGTTTGGATTATGATGTCATGGATTTTTGTTAGGGGCGTAAACATGAAATGTTACATATGTTTATTGAACCACAGGATATTGGGAATACACTGGAGCCTGGGATAAAAAGAGACAGAAAGAGTGTTGTCTTTACTATGTTTGCACTCTATTTGAGTAAACCAGATTCATATATACAAATGTATAAATCACAATCTAGCCTGGTTCTCAATTATATCTATAGTATCTACAATGAAATCCTGCCACCGGTATTAAAATGGCCATGAATACATCATTCACTCTACTAAGCAAAATTAAATTTCTCTAACCATCAGATCATTTTATAGTTCCTATTACTGATATAAAAAGAAAACTCTTTTCTTCAGATAGTTAATACACATTTTTCTAAGTGTGATGCAGTCTGTGGTCCTAGAGAGGGGAACTACAACCACACACAAACTAATAGTTATAATCCATAATCCAATCTTCCTTACCTCTCTACCCATCTTCCAACTCCAACCACCTCCCTAAACAGCAGGAAAGGCAAGTGGTGATGTCATAAAAGAAAAGGATGGTCCAGAAGGTTGGTTGATTCGGGGTAGTTCTGACAGCACTAGCTGAGTTGAACTGCCATCAGCAAAGGGGGCAGGGGGGATAAAATTCAGTGCTTATGACCAAACCATTGGCATGGTAATATTGACCTGAAAATCAAGTTCATTTTAGAGAAAGGCATCATGAACAGTGTACATGGAACAGAATTATGGGAAACCCAGATGATCAGAGCACGGCCAAGAAATGTAAAGTCCAAAGCAACCAGGGATGATTAGAGATTATCTCGGTGGCAGGAAGCTCCAAAGGGATCAGAAGAGCTTGTGCTGCCTACTCTGGGTGCTGCCTCCTGGGCCTGGGCTCTCCTGTAGTAAACGGGGTGGGTGACACTGCATCTGGAATCCTGACTACATTTTTCACACTCCCTTAATGCAAAGACACTGAAAACCTGGAAGCCTTTCTAAAGGCAATAGCAAGAGCAATTAGTAGACTTGAAGGAGTTGTTTGTAAGGGAAGGATTAAGGCAAGGGAAGGATTAAGGTGAAGGAAGGGTAGTCACCATGGTAATGGCTAGAAATGCTACAAGGTGACCTAAAAAGTGCAGCCATGAGGGAAGGCAGGCATCATTGGGCATGGCTTCCCTAGAGGTGGGAAGCACTAACAGTAGCATTGAAAAGCTTTAAAATTAATTAAGGAAAATGGAACCCACATGGGAGAGAACTGGGTTCTACAAAGTAAGTCATACTGGAGGACAAAAAACAAAACTAAAACTAAAACCAAACTAAACCAAAAAAAACTGGTAACAAAGCATAACTATAGACTAAGGTATCCTCAAACCACAGAATCATGGTGATTTTAACCATGGCATGAGAAGTCCCCTGTACTTGTCAAACACTGAAGTGCTTTCCCTCTTGATCAGCCTCTTTGCCCCCCCACAACACCCCAGCCACTATGCTGCGCCCAAGCAGGTTCGCCTGGCAGTGCAGAAAGGAAGAAGTGAGCTAGCCAGCACATACCTGGGAAGCTGGCTCTCAACCACACATGCCAGGTACTATGTTCTTTTACAGAACTCTTAGAAAACAAAAGGACAGAAAAGTTGGGCAAGCCCCTAGGGATGAGGAGGCAGTCAGAGAGAGTAGGGTGCAAGTTTATTAGGCACAGGCTCCCAGAGCAGTCCCTGTCTGAACTGAGAACTCAGGACCTCTGGAAGAGCAGCCAGTGCTCTTAACCACCGAGCCATCTCTCTAGCCCCAGAGTGCTGTTTCTTGGACTCAAGTCCAGATTGTTTTCAAAGAAAACAATTTAAAACACATTAAAAAGCTATATGCTATAGAAATATGTTAGAAAAACAAATCAACTTTTAAAATTTGCAATTAAAGTGAAAATACATTTTTAAAAAAATTTCCAGAACTTGTGAAATCTCTGGAATATACTAGGTTCATGAGGCTTAGTGTAAGAAATATTGGTGGAACCCTGTACTGTACAAGGATTGTGGGCAGGCCACAATGTGAGGCAAAGGTGGACATGGAGATTCATGGCTATAATCTTATAATCTTAGCACCTGGGAGGCAGACAAAGAAACAAAAGCAAGAAGACTGACAGTTCAAGGCAAGCCTAGGCCACATAGCCAGACCCTGCCTCCAAAAATACATACTTATATACATGAATAAATAAATAATAATAAAACAAGAAAAAAAACTCACAAAGTAGAAAGTTTCTATCAAAAGGGACAAAACTTCCTCAAGGACCTGGCTGTCACTAGAAGGAGAGGAAGGTGTATTAGAACTATGGGGTATGGAACTGAGTGAAATGGGCGCTCTCTGGCCTTAATTCAAGACCAGATGTGGCTATGGAAGAGTTATGGAAACCAGAATGCCAGCTGAGGTGCTGTGAAGAGGGGCTTGAAAGACTAGGGAAAGTTTTGCTATGTGGCCATGTGAAAAGCAAGACGAATTTTTCAGTGAAGTTTTCCTGATTCATCACTCAAAAAACAAAAAGACTTAATTTGTCATGAAGACTAGCTCTCGGTGTTCCACTGCACACACATCAATCACACACCCAATTTCCCACTACCTGTTATCTAGCTCATTCAGAACAAAAGAATATATTCTGCCTGTTCCAGGCTGGCCCTAAGAGGCAGATCCCCGAAAGTGTTATGGTCATTATAATCCATGTATTTCAGTTCTGCTTACATTTACTCAAAAACAAAGAGAGTGACTGTCACTTTGGCACGGCCTGAAGAACATGCAGAGGAGTGCTTTGACAGTGCTTTCCTCGATGAATTTTCACTCCACCGTCACCTTTCCAGCCCTTATTTCATATCTCTGCACTTGTTTATGATTAATCATCTCACATGAGAAAAATAATCTTTTGTTTCCCATTGCAGCCTTTTTTGGAAAATACCTCAATGAATATAATGGCAGCTACATCCCTCCTGGGTGGCGAGAATGGCTTGGATTAATCAAGAATTCTCGTTTCTATAATTACACTGTTTGTCGCAACGGCATCAAAGAAAAGCATGGATTTGATTATGCAAAGGTAATTTCCAGTGTAAAACTGCATCAATCTGCTTTTGCGCATAATGGGAGGGACGGCATTTCCAGGGACTTAAAACTATCCGAAAGATGGGCTTTCTGTGTTCTCACAATGGTCGAATGAGAAATTGTAAGGCAATTTCCAACTCCAGACAAGAAAGACTCTAAGGCTCAGTGCTTTTGTCTGGCAAGCCTTTTTTCCTTCTCCCTCGTTAGGATGAAAGGCAATCAGCCTTTGATGAAAGTGCCATCCAGAAAATCATACCCCTCTTCTCAGCCTTGTGCTAAGTTTTGTTTTCCCCACTATCGGGAGCTAGTCCGCATAATCAAATGTGCATCTTGTACTGTTTGCTTTTCAGTGGTTGAAAGTATATTTTGTGGGTGGTTTCAGCCTTCCACATGAAAATAAGAACAGACTGGTGCAACCCGGAACTCTGGGACACTATGTTATTTGCTTTTACTCCCATCTGACCAAGCAGTATTTGTGACTGGGACATCTATCTGCCCCATGGCAGTGAGAGTTCACAGCCCTCTATGGCTGTCAGTCTTAGGATGTCTAAATCATTCTATAGAAACAACCCATGGTTCCCAAACAAGCAGATTCTAGATTGTAAAGCTTACAAAAGTAAGCCAGACACAGTGGTGTGGTCTATGATTCCAGCCTCTTCTTGGGAGGCTGGAGCAGATGGACAGAGAGTTTGAGTCAGTTTGGGCAACACAGTGAGTGCAAGTCAATCAGGATTACTTGGGGAGACTTCATTTAAGGCACAAAACAACAAAAATCTCAAAAATCATCTTATGATTACTAATTTAAATTAATAAGAAATTGAGATCATAAAAGTGGAGGGAAGAATATCTTTAATTTCAGCTTGCTAATTTTTCTAAAATATTCTCTTTCCTTGTGGACATATCCATTTCATTTTCCTAGAAATACCAAAAATTCAGCTGGATCTAGCAACCTGTTTCAACAGGTTCAGGCATTTGGCAGAAAGAGAACGGGGACTAGGTTACGTTTTGGGCATGCTGTTGTCTTTGTGCTTAGTTTGATGAGAGCACAATGGACTCAGAGAGACTTAAAATGTAAGGCCGGGTCTTCCTACCGTCCTGAAAATAATGAACACAAATGAACTCACTAACACTGCTGACAGGCTTCTGAACATCAAAGTTGAGAGTCAAGTCGGCAGGGACCTTGAAGGCAAATTTGAGCCATGTTCTCATTGTAAAAGACAAGAAAACTCAGCTTGGAGTGGTTCAACCACTCATGTATCCTGGGTCATTTCCCTGTCTGGGGACAAAATCTTTGCAGGCAAATGATGCCTGCCACGCACACTAATTGACATTGCTATCACTTTCGATCTGCGGGGATGCTTTTCATGCTCCTTGTTCAAGCTATTAACCTTTTATTCCCTGTTGTCCTAAGGAGAACAAAGTAATCACGATTCTCTCAAAATATTAAATCAGCGAAACCTGCTCATTCTCACGGCTGATTAGGTGTCAAAGACAACTGTGTTGGAAAGGAGTTTGTGAGTGCGTGTGCATGTGTATGCTTGTGTGTGTGTGCTTGTAAAGAAATTTAAAAGACCCCCATATGGAAAGGGGGGACAGCCTTTGGACTTAAGAAGGACGTGACACAGATTTCTTCCCCCAACACTACTCTTGTAGCTGTTCTGGTACTTAAACCACAACATATGACCAGCTGTGTCTGGGAGTCTCTGATATTGTGACCATTGCCTAGGAGTTTCTGACAAAAGTTGACACTAGAGCTTCAGGCCAGTAACATGCACAGAGGAAGCAGGTGGCTTAATTAAAGTCCTCATCTTCTCTTTACTCTTCGTTATGCTTCTGCCCTGCCCACTTCCAAACTTTCGTCTGGCCCCACCCCTGCACTGGGTGTTAAGTCAATTTATTAGCAATTCTAACTCAGAGCCCAGCAGCTGTAGTACTTTCTTCCTACAATTCACACAGTATAAGCTGCAGGGAATCAATTGCTCCCACATTTAAGTGTTCCAAATGAATGACTTGATAAGATGTTGGGATTTGTCCCTGTACCTGTGATTGTTGACAATGCCTTCGAATGGTGTTATTCTCACAGGTAGATTAAATAACTAAAGAATTTCCTAGGCTTGCACATTTGCATGCGTGTCTCCCTCCGTGGTGCGTGCGTGCGTGCGTGTGCGTGCGCGGGTGTGTGTGTGTGTGTGTGTGTGTGTGTGTGTGTGTGTGTGTGTTCTGAAGCTGTGGGTGTGAAGTAGGTGTGGGTGTTTTCTGCCCTCGGAGTAACTGAATGTTTCGACAACCAATTACATCAATGAAACCTGAGAATGAGATAAATATCCTGTTTTTCATAGGTTCTTGAATATATATTGCCAGTTTTAATCATTATCTTAGGCAAACACAAGTTGCCTCTTTTCTTCCCTAATTGCTAAATTGTATATCTTTCCCCCCTTGTTGCTAAGCCAGCTACCCTAAAAAATGAACAGCCATGGATATTTCTCTCTTCTTGAAGGTGGTTGGTTCCTTGGGAGGCTTTCTTCCCTCTCATGGTTAGACCTTGCCCTCTATACTCAGTGTGGAGATTCTGAGGAAATCAGTGTTCAAATGTGATCTTGAATGTCACCTTTTGTAATTTTTGTTTTGTGTCAAATGTATGTTTCAGGACTACTTCACAGACTTAATCACTAACGAGAGCATTAATTACTTCAAAATGTCTAAGAGAATGTATCCCCATAGGCCCGTTATGATGGTGATCAGCCACGCAGCACCCCACGGCCCTGAAGACTCCGCCCCACAGTTTTCAAAACTGTACCCCAATGCCTCCCAACACATGTGAGTAACAAAATCAACAATGCACCCTTGCCGAACATGGTCCTTGTCTGTGCTCCCCAACTTATCCTCCTCTTCACCCAATTTCCTCCCGTTCTGCATAGCCCCGAGGCAGACAAGCCAGCCCCATGGTGTCATGACATGAAAACTAAGGTATACAGCACAGGAGATAGGCTGAGCCTCCAGGCTTACCACAGAGAGTGCTGGGGGTTCAGATTGGGAATCGCATTTCCAGTATCTGCCAGTAGCTAAAAGAAGAGGCTCACGTCAGGGAAAACAGGGCAGTTTTCACCTAGAGTTCCTTTCCGTGTTGTAAATGATATTCTTGAGTATGACCTAATAGGACTAATGGGTGGGAATACTTCACTTTTCATAGCCGTGGTGTGGCCCCTCTCTGCTGTAGCTTTATTTTCTTTCTTGGGGAACACGGGAGCAGCTTGACTGCAGATGTGCAATTAGGCCTGTGCAGAAGGCAACTGGAGTAGCTTGCCTGGGAGGCCCTCTCAGGTCACGGCTTTAAAATAACCTAATGTTTCATCTTGAAGGGAGGGGGCGAGGAGGCTCAAGGGAGGCCTCCTTGGCTGAGAGGAGCCGAGGGAGAGAAGAGAGCTGCAGTGTGCTATAATCCTCCTGGCCAAGGCTGGAAAAGTCTAGGTGCCTTGGCAGCAAAGAATGTTTTGTTGTTGACTCTCAACACAGTTTCTCCCAAACTTCACGCCCAATAAGCAGCCTTCCACACAGAGCAGCTGGGACCAGGGCTGCTGAAAGCAATGCCCATTCAGAAGGAAGGCACCTTTATCAGACACCATGGAAATTGGTTCATGAGCTAGTTGTGCTTAAATACTGCTCCTGCCTGCCTCTTCTAAACAAGATCCCAGGCAGAAAGAGCCTTAGGGATGGAGAAGTAACTATTAATGGAATTGCCAGGCATTGGGTTCCTGGGAGGAAGGTTTCTTTCTATCCTTAGTATCTTTCTGTTACTATCCTTCCTCAGTCACATGACCAAGACCAACAGGAAAGAGGATAGAGCTCACTTGGAACAGAAACTAACAATAAATAAGAAGCAAAGTGGGTCACCTACTGTGCCAGGAGGATTCAAATATTTATTGCATGAAAGGTGGAGACACCCGAGACAGACACTCCAGCAACCGGAAAATCTGCTCTCGATGAGCCACTGTTTTGAACTCAACTATATGGCCAGGGTCCCTTCCTTGTTACTGACTCTGCATGTGGATTTAGTAGGTGGCTCCCAGTTGTATCTCAGTTACAAATTCAGTAAGCAACAGGTGCAGTGGGAGGAAACCATCTTTCCGGCTTCTTCAAAAATACCTTGGGCTCACCTTTTCCCTATCTTTTGATCAGAGGTCACGTTGTATAGCTCCCTTTGTTGCATTAGCACCATCCTAGCCGAAGATGATTTTCTACAGCTGTATACCTTAAGGGCATTCCTCAGTGTTTGCAGAGAAGGGGTTGATAAAATGTGGCATTTCGTGGTTCTTTAGAGGTCAGCCTGCCTTTGAAGCTTCAAGGCTAGGTCCTAAGCCTATATGAAAACCAGCCAGACAAGAGTCTCCACAGCTAGGTTGCATGTACAACAGTAACTGCACATGGAGAGGAGTGGGGGTGGGGCTGGGGGGGGAGGTAGCTCCAAAGAGTGTGCCTTGGATATAACACTAGAAACTATACGTATAAGGTTATCATACAGCACGGATTAAGGAAGTTAATCTTAATTAAGAACGGCCCAATGGGTACCCCTTAAGCACCAATAAACTAGGATGGGAGGCAGGGGTGTCCCAAACCAGCTTGTATGCATAAGGTTGTACTGAAATACAACCACACTCATTCATTATGTATATTTGAGATCCACCAACCAAGTGGAGCTGTGACACAGTCTATAAAACTTAAAAGATTTATAGTAAATTTGTCCAGATCCAAGTTTTACAGGGATGATGGGTACGTGTCCAGGTAGTCATAGCACTAGAGGGCCGGAAGTGTCAGTGCAGAGCCTAGTCGTCACAGCACCAAAGAGCACTGGGGAAATGGACTAACTGACATTCAGAGTGGACCTGGAACGATAGGGAAAATGTTTGCAGGAGAGTCTACAGCCACGGTAGATGACTTCAGGGTCAGAGTATATAGCACAGACAAGGCTCACTACACACATGAGATACTCTAAGACAGTGGTTCTCAACCTGTGGTTCTCGACCCCCTGGGTAAACCTCTGTCTCAAAAAAAAAAATTAAATTACGGTTCATAACATTAGCAAAATTACAGTTATGAAGTAGCAATGAAAATAATTTTATGATTGGAGGCCACCACAGCATGAGGAACTGTATTAAGGAGTCTCAGCACTAGGAAGGTTGAGAACCACTGGTCTAATACATGACCTAGGAGCTAGAGGATGGGGTACAAATAAAACAATATGAAGTAAAGCTTAAAGGGAAAATGGCTGCAAAATATTGGAAACCTCAGTGAGTTTGTACATAAGTAGGGTGATAAGAAAACTTGAGTGGACTTGATCACTGCCACATGGGAGCCTTTCTACTTCTGACAAGCCACCTGTGCCCTTAGCATTGATCTGACGAAGCAAAACCTGGCAGAACGAAGGTGTTCAGGCCTGTCTCGCCTGTCCTTAAGGCCAGGGGCAGTTTCTTTAACCTCAGAGCTCCATGAACTCATCTATCTGTAAGTGGAAATAAATGAGTCACTTTGATGTGATGTCATGAACAAGACTTAGAGAAGTAGCAGAGGTAAGGGTCCCACATAGAGACATAGAAGCCACTCTGTTGGTGTTCATTCTTACTGATCCTCTCTATTACGATTAGCCATATGCAAATCTCAACACAGTTGACCCACAAATAGTATAATTTCATGCTGTCTAACTCAAGGTTCAAAGAGAGCCGACAGAGAAATAAGTCCACACTTGCCCCTGGTGACAGGGTAAAGCTCTTGACAAGCTAAAACTTCACCGCAATGGACCTCTCACACCTGGCCATTCAAAAAAGAATAGGTCTGGGCTGTCATCTTTTCTGATGTAATTTTGCTCTGGGCAAATGCCAGGTGGGAGAATATTCCTAGCCATGGGAAATGAGAGATTCAACCTACTTGCAGCTCATCTTGGGGGTGGTGGGCAGTCATCATGTAGAGATACTTAGATGCCTCCAACAGGCCAGGGAAGCCTTGAGTTCCTGGCTGCCTTCTTGCAAAGGTTTCCCTGACTGCTGATAAAGGAAGGGAGGGGATGAGTGCCCAGGTTCAAAGTTCAGTCCTTCAACAAAAGGAGTGAAACAAATTGAAGACAAGCTGCAAATTGTGATGCATGGAGCTACTGAATGGCTGGCTTCCTTAGTGAAAACATTAGCGATGCAGTCAAGCAATGGGATGTTCACTGTGAAGTGCTCTGCAGAAATATTTGGCAGGCCCTGTGGAAACAGCATGGAGTTGTAGACTCTCTTCGGGTGCAGGAAGCTAGTCATGTGGACATTTTGCTTCAGGTCTTCGTAGGTGGCCAAACATCACCCGCTCCCTTTCATCCAGCCCTGGGCTGTGGCTATCTGACCCTCTTACACTGGGAAGAGTGGATCAAGTTTCCATGGTATTTGCTTCTCTGACAAAGAGTGAGGCCCATTCAAAATCCTCATACTGGCTTTACAAACTGAGGGGAAAGGTTATGCCTCCCAACTACGAATAGGAGAGGATTATCGCTCCCTTGTTCACATGGGGGTCCTGTTTAATCAGACAGTAGCTCAGCCTGTCTTGGCCTCCAAGAAATTCAAGAAAAGCTCCAACAAGGAAATCCACATAAAACTCTTTATCATGAAGCCCTTCACTATGGGGATGCCCCTACTAAGCTTTCAGGAAATACATCAGCCTTTTACTCTCCACCCCCTGTCATAATGCACCCCAGCCACCCACTGTACCCCATCACATCTGAAGATTGTGTTTTGATTGTTTTTGTTCAAGTAGTTGTTTCTTCCATACCACACACACACACACACACACACACACACACACACACACACACACACACACAGAAGGGCCTGGGTGTGGGGTAGAGCTGCTAATTGGAGCTGGAGAAAACTTAGCAGTTCAATGGCAATAGCTTCTCCCAGCAGACCCAGCACCCATATCAAGTAGCTCATAACTGCCTGTAACTCCACCTTTGGGACACTTAATTTCCCTTCTGACCTCTGAAGTCACCTATACTCATGCACACACACCCCCCCCCACACACACACACATACACACAATTTAAAAATACAATAAATTTTATAAAGTGTTTTGCCTTAACAAGAATTTGTATTTTTATACCTTACACACACACAAATACATATATATATATATATATATATATATATATATATATATATGTTACTTCTGAAGATGAAAACTTCAAAGATTTCATATACATTTCCAATTTGGACAGAATTGTTCTTTTCTATAGAACTATTCTGTTCTCCCCACTTTATGCTGAAGCCCTGTGTACCCAAGTTCCTGAAGTTAGCTGCATGTCTCCAAAGGGGCACAACCACAGGGGGCACTCTATGAATCCTGTCCTAGTAGCTTTGCCCCAAGGCAGAGACAAAGCACCTCTCTTTAGCTCCTAGGATGCGGAGCCTGGATTCTTGTTTAGTTGTAAAATTAAATTCTGTTTACCAAATGAATCATGTCGACCTCACCAGCTAGCTGACAGGAAAATATTTTTAAAGATAGCACTGGGATTCTTCAAGAGTACGTTTTAAGAGTTCAAAGATCAATTAGAAATTCTCTTGATTCCATAATTTTTTAAATTAAAAAAAAATGAAGTCCCACTTGTTTGCTTTAATAAAAGCCTAAATGGCTTTGTTCGGGACACATGAATAGTTTGGAACAAAGTTGGAGTCAGGTGTCAATTTCCTTGCCTCGTTGCTCTTCCCACTATTCCAGGCCTGTCTCAGTTCATGTCACAGCCACAATGACTGTAAGAGTGGTTCTTACATATTTGCATAATTCCAATTGGCACTTCCAGCATCATTAAACAATTCTCTATTTTTATTGTATGCCTATAATCAAGATCATTTGGTCTTACTCTGCATGTGTTCAAATGTTATCTGCCTTACAGATATTTGAAGTCAGGTGGGGCATATCTCCAGAAAGTCAATTAAGTAAATTCAATTTGAATGAAATTGAAGATGGCATGGGTTGTGAGAGAGTGAGTATAGAGTTTCCAATGTGATGCTTTGCCAGTGTGTCCTAGGCCTGTGGGGTGGGCTATGCTGAGCTCTGAGACCTGCCTTACTACTCACTGCATGATGCTATCAGTGTCTTTTTTTGTTGGTGCTTGTGACTAAAAAACAAATAAAGAAAACAGATGTTCTGATGAACATCAACAAAAGGAATATATTTGCACTGAAACGACAGCAAAAGCCATCAATATTCAAAAGGAACGATGAAGTTCACAATTCCCCAATATGGATTTAATATACAACACATGCATTTCTTGAAGCTATTTCTTGGCTACTAAAAATCATTCTTTTTAAAATACCTACCCACCAAAGAGAAAGGTGGCATTTGTTGATTTTTCAGGATGCTTTGTCCTTCTTTTGTCAACAAGTAACACTGGAAAGTGACTCAAACCCCAAAGAAAACTGGCATACTGTAGAGGATGGAACTTGTGTGTGGCCGGGTGTATGAAGCTGTCCTGAGCAAGAAACCCAAAAAAAGCAGAACTAGGGGAAAGCAGCATGCAGGAAAGACTCTTCAGGCAAATACAGCTCAGGAATAGCCAGGGAAGAGATACAGATGTGTTTCAGAGATCTACAGATCTGCTTAAAACATTCATTTCGAGGGCAGAAATTTTTACCTACCTGGCCATCTGAGACAGTGACACCTCTGAAATAGATTTGAGGCTTGTTTTTTTGTCTTGTTCTGAAGGAAGAGAAACTCAAAAATGGTGATCTGATCCTTCATCGTCTCTATTTTAAGGGTTACACACTTTTCGGTAATGTATCCAGTGGACTTCCTAGGGCCAGACTCTAATTGCAGCTTAAGTTGATATTCAGCAGTGGGTGGGAGGCTCCTGAGCGGGAAGAACACTTTAAATTGGGTAAAAGGCTAAAGACCAAAGGATTTCCTTTTCATAGGGAAATCTTCGCTAGTCTGTTCTTGTAATAGCTGGAGTTTGGGGACCTCTGTTCTTGGGAGCTTGGGTCAGTGTGACATCACAGATGGAACAGTAGCCTTGAGCTATCCTTCTGGGCATTTCACTTTCTCCTTTGCCCAAGGGGAGTGGGATGCCCTAGTGAGCTAGCCTGGGACACCCTGGTGAGCTAGCCTGGCTACCTGTAAGCAAGAGTAGAATGGGACCCCAGAAGCTGTGTTCAAGAGTCACAAAAATCTCTCAACCCTCTGCGCAAGAAGTTCTGCACAGTCATTATTCCCATTGTGTAGACGAAGAAGAAACTGAAGCATCACACACACACATACACGCACACCTGGCGCATGCAAAAAGAACTGTCCAGAATAATTTAGTAGTACTTCACAAAACTGGGACAAAGAATTAGATCTGACTCTCAAGCATTGCAAACAACTAAAGACACACTTTTCCTGTTTTCCAAGGAGTTCTCCACTTCTCTCTGTGAAGCTGTCCCTGTGACAGCTCCAGGCCCTCTTTGAGTAAGTTGAAGTCAGTCCCAAGGCAAGCAAGCCTTAATTATCACTGGGGGACAGAAGGCTGCATCTTCAAGGAATTTGGCAGACCTCAGCAGGAGGCAACCACAGGCTTTGGCAAACCATCACTTTTCAACAATGTTGTCAATTCCAGCAACCCTGGACCCTCCACCTGCAGGTCCCTGAACAGCTGTTGTTCCTGGGGGTGGGGAAGCAGCAGCCGCCTGCCTTCCTTTAAAAAGCAAATGTATGCCCCAGATCCCTGCTACCCGCTGGGATCCCACCTGGAATGTCATCCTCCAAGCTAGAGGTCATCTCCCATATTGAGAAAGTCAGAAAACTACAGGGGGAGGGGTAGACAGCTTTGACAACAGGCCCTGAACTCTCCCTTTTAATATAAGCCAGCTTTAACATATGTCATTCGGTAAATCCAGGAGTCCAATTTGAGGCTTGTAATTTGCTGCAAGCTTCCCGGCTCCTCAAAGTGAGGTGGGGCTGCACCAAGCACATCAAGGTAGCTGGTGGAAGATGTAATTTGCCCACTGTGAGCCTGCATGTCGGTTCCCTATTGTAATTTTTATTTGCGTTGAGGTTTTGTGGTTTTAAAAAAGTCAACTAGATTTATTTTTAAATTAAGCTGACCTAACTTCAAAGGCGGTGAGGGGAGGATGCGTATTATACAGAACCCCTGTGTAATCTCTTACAGCTGTACCCCCTTTTGGACCACAATTGGTAAATGGCTAGGAGACCTTTTATGGCCAATGTGCTGTCTTTCTCTGACCTCATACCCCCTCTCCCCATGGGTGCAAAACCCTTGCATGGGGATTTTTAAGCCCCTCTGCCCTTCTCAGCTTCTAAATCTAATCCTGTTTGTAACGCGGCGTGCTGCATAGACAATGAGAAAGGCAGACTTCAGTCCTTGCCGGGTGCTGCCTTCCCACTGTGGCCCCTTTCTAGAAAGGAGGAATCCTTCCAAGTAAAAAATCTGGACCAGTTGGCTCCAGAATCATCTATCTGGTAGGCAGCAAACACTGATGTTGGACGTTGACATAGTTTCAAAAAGGGAAAGGAGAGAAGGGAAGTTCCTCTTGAAAAGAATAGCAGATGGTATGCAAAGAATCTGCAGTTTAATATTATGGCATTGTTGCAACCTAGATATTTACATGAAAAGAATTTGCTTACTGGCTTGTGGAGGAAAACTCCTAAACCTCTGCTCTAGCAATTCTTAGAGGAGTGCCTTGCACCCATTCACACATGTGCAAATGGAGTGTTCCCTTTCCACTCTCAGGTTGTTCCTTTGGTGGGAACTCCTGTCCTCTACCAAGCATCACCTGTGCTTTGGGGATAGCATCTTCAGAGCTTAAGTAGTGACCATGATAGTTACCAGGTAACAGGATGATGCTTGCAGCCTGCCACCTAGGACTTTCTACAATGTGAATGGTCTCTGCAATCCTCCTGGCAGGAGAAAGGGTGAAAAACGGGTGCCGTTTTTTGTTGCTCAGTGTGCACAAGAGCATCCCCAAGGACAACCATGCAAGCGCTATGTGGGAAGTTCACAGTGCTACAGAATCAGTATGGTACTCGCAGAGGTCTTCTGAAATTACCAGGCTCATAGGGACTGTTTCCAGACTCCCCTTCAGACTTCCTTGTCTTCTACCCCCAAAACAGAGACAGGTAAACTGATGCCCCAATCAATACAGTTGGTGACTTTCTCTGTGAGACTGGCAGTTTGTAAACCCGAGGTTTATATTAAAAGTGTTCTCACACAGACTTGAGCATCCCTTGTTCGTCCCTTTGTTCATGTTGTTTAAGTATGTGAGCTGTGAAAATCTAGACATGCTTCCACCATCTTTACTAAACTATGCAAGTTATTTACCTGCCTTGGTTTCCTCTTCTATAAAGTAACAGTAGGTTATTGGGGATAATAAATATGTTAACCAAAAGAGCTGAGACAATCAAATTAGTTAAAATGTATAATAAGTTGTGTAATACTTTACATTAAACACTCCTGTGAGCTTTTAATAGCATGTGAAGAGAAGGCTTGAATGAATGAGTAATACTGTCTTGGTATAGGAATCTTGCTAATGCTAGACAGTGGTGGACACGACTTTAATTCCAGCACTCAGAAGGCAGAGCAGGCCAATCTCTGAGTTCAAGGCCAGCCTGATCTACAAAGTAGGTACCAGGACAGCCAGGGATATACAGAGCAAAACAAACACAAAAGAATCTTGCTAACACAGTCCTGTGCTTCAGGAGCACAGGGAATCAGAGAAGACTTTTTTGAGCAGCCATTTGAGTCCCCAGGGCTGTGTAGCTGATGCCGCTGATCTCTGCAACCCATTAAATGAAGGCAAGAAGAAACCTTTCTACATACAGCAAAAGGGCCTGCTTCTCTGTAGCTAACAAAACCCTTGTCCTCTACCCCTGTTGATTTCTCTATGAAGCAAGTATTATATTGGTAAATGTGTAAATTGTGGGCATAGTCTTGGTTATAATTCTAGCAAATATAATTGAATTAATGGTTTTAATATACAACATGAAGAACAAGCTAATCTCTTGAAGATGCATGAGCGATCGATAAGATTATCTTAAGAGATTAATATGTTGAGACTGTGAGGCACCATCAACCCACGTAGCATGCGGTGACTTTATTATTATGCTCATTAGCAACAAACATTCATGAGCTAACGTCATCCTAAGACCACTCCTTTCTGCATTTCCATTTTATCTGTAAATCTGAAACACCTACCCTCATCATCATATGTTGCTTACACATTTCATTCATGGAGCCTGGATGAACTTGAATTAATTGCACGTTCAGTTCGAGTATTATTGGTGTGAATTTACATACCTACAGAGGATGTATACTGTTTAGGGTGGTGAAGATTGCAGACAGTCTCAAAACAAGATCTCATGATGCTTGGGAGAAAAACACTTTAGCAGCGGTTACATTATCTTTCAGAAGTTACTATTTCACAACCTTTAACTTGAAATGTTTCCCAAAGTGACTAAGTTTTTGTAAAAATGTATATATGATAAGACTGCTTTCTGTATGTTTTCAGAACTCCAAGCTATAATTATGCACCGAACATGGACAAACACTGGATCATGCAGTATACGGGTCCCATGCTGCCCATACACATGGAGTTTACCAATGTCCTCCAGCGCAAACGACTCCAGACTCTGATGTCAGTTGATGACTCTGTAGAGAGGGTAAGGCCACCAGCCCTCTTGGTGACATGTTCTCATCTAACCTCCTCCTGTGGATCCATTCTAGTCCATCCAGTTTTCGTTTCCTAATACTGTGTTAAGAGAGAGAAACAAGTGTGTTTAGTGACATCCTCATCCCTGTCCCCTTATCCTATTTCTTCCAGTTTGATTCTTAAGAAGCCACTGACGAAGGACAGAAAAATCAAAATGTCACAAACCCGGGTTCATACTCTTCAATGCTTTCAGAAATTAAACAAATCATGTCAGTGACTAAAGCAGAATTATTGTAATGTTTAATATAATGCAATAGGGACTGGTGACAACTGTGGTGAAAGTAAAATTAAGGGCCCTATCTAATGCAAACAGTAACATATCAATTCAGTTCATCTTTGCTGTATAAAAATGGGAATGAATATGATCACATTTTCTGGCTTTTTAAAGATTGCATCTGCCCAGATTGGGTCTTTTTTATCCTTATAATTAAATAAAGGAGTAGGGAAGTTAAAATTTGCTTTAATCATACATTTTTCAAAGTGAAATATAGAGAGTTTGTTGAAAGAGGCAGTTTCATGACTTGTTTTGTTGTTTGCTTGTTTAGTAAACAGGAAACAAATTTTGTAAGAAGAATTGCTAGATTTAAAAAATAAAGTTACATTTTGACTGTGGTATGGGTTATCTCCCCAATGTGGATGATGTCCCTGTTTGCCAGCCTTACTAAAGCAACTCTTAGTTTTTGAAAAATGATAAGAGTCAGGCATGATGGCACACATCTTTAATCTCAGCACCTGGGAGGCAGAGGCAGGTGGAACACTGGGGGTTCTAGGCCAGTCAGTCCTTCCAGGGAAGTTGTGGCAAGGTCTGGCATATCACTTCCCATGTCACACTTGACTCTGACTTGTCCTGTGCTCTGTTGTAGCTATACAACATGCTTGTGGAGACGGGAGAGCTGGACAACACTTACATCATCTACACTGCTGACCACGGGTACCACATTGGACAGTTTGGACTGGTCAAGGGGAAATCCATGCCATATGACTTTGACATCCGTGTGCCTTTCTTTATTCGTGGTCCAAGCATAGAACCAGGGTCGACGTATGTATTTCTCTGTATTTCTCTGTACACCTAATTTAGATCCTAATCTCTAGGTCGGGCTTCTTTCCATCCAGAAGTAAAAAGGAAGACATATGAGTTGGTAATTTACCTTCCCTGCCACCTAGTAACTCAGCTATAGTGTTTAAAGTATCAGTAACTGGTTCGCTCCACCTGAGAAGAGGCCATGTGTTTGTTTGTTTGCCCTGTGTGCATGACCAGAATGTGCTCTTGGAGAACACCACCCCTCTCTGAATCAGAGGTCCAGTGCCACTTTTTATAAAGCCCAATGTCATCTTCTTAGCTTTTAATTAAGAGTTAAAATGCCTGGTTTTCCTTTAAGATAAAAGAGACTTAAATGAGTTGTTTCTGTCACTTAGACTAGTTCTGTATCCCTTTCTTCACTGGAATCCTCATCACAGACACAGGTGTCCATGCTCTTTGCCTACCATATTGACTTGCTTTGTAGTAAACTGAGATCATATGTATAGAGAATTATAGAAATGGTAAAAGACAAAATTTGGGAGTAGAATTCCAAATATTGTCTGCCCTGTACTCAAGTAAAACCAAGAAACCAGACAGGCAGAATGAGAACCTGCCCAAGAATTCTCCACCCCTCCCATCTTTTTCCTGTTTATTTATTCTTTTCTAAAACAATGCATCCCGATCGCAGTTTCCCCTCCCTCTGTTCCTCCCGGCATCCCTCTTCCTCTCTCCCCAGTGCCACTGCTTCTCCATTACCCTTCAGAAAACAGCAGACCTCCAAGGGATATCAACCAAACATGGCATAACAAGATGCAATCAGATTAGGTACAAACCCTTATATCAATGTTGAGACAACCCAGTAGGAGGAAAACAAGGGTCCTGAGAGCAGGCAAAAAGAAAATCAGAGATAGCCCCCCTCACACACACTCCCACTATGGGGGGCTCCCACAAGAACACTCAGCTTCACAAACACAACATATATGCAGATGACCAGGCACAGACCCATACAGGCTCCATGTTTGTCACTTCAGTCTCTATCAGCCCTGATCAGTTGATTCTGTGGGCCATGTTCTCCTGGTGTCCTGACCCCTTTGGCTCCTATAATCCTTCCTCCTCCCTCTTTTGCATGGTTCCCCTGGCTCTGCTTAGTATTTGGCTGTGGGTGTCTGAGAATTCTTGATGCCAGAAGTGGCATCATTGTAGCCCAGAGCCCAGGATTATGAAATTTATGTATAGGGTCTTATCTGCTGCTGGGATAGATGATGGGAGGAAAAAGAGTTTTCTGAAGAAGGTTCTATGTCTATTAAGATTACTACAGGGAGGCTGGGCGTTGGTGGTGCATGCCTTTAATCCCAGCACTTGGGAGGCAGAGGCATGTGGAGCTCTATGAGTTCGAGACCAGCCTAGTCTACAAGAGCTAGTTCCAGGACAGCCTCCAAAGCTACAGAGAAACCCTGTCTCGGGGAAAAAAAAAATCACTACAGGGAAAGGGAGATGGAATATATGGTACAGGAAAGCAAATAGGAGACTATTTGAATGCCAGTAAGAGACCAAAGAGAGATTGGTGTGGGGAAATCAGGAATATAATTCAAAATGCCATAAGGAAATTCATTTCTTTGTATGCTAACTTAAAATTAATTTTAAAAATCCTTTAGAAACCGTCTGGGTGTAGTCATCTGTAGTTAGCTTTGTACATTGAAGGTCTTGGTCATAAGGCAAACTAAAAATGGTGTGGTTCCTTACAATATTTACTTTTCAGCTTAACTCAAGAGTAGTTTTGGAATATTGCATTTTAGGAGAAGCAACACACACGCACACACCTTGGGGCTGGAGAGATAGCTCCATGGTTAAGAGCATTTACTGCTCTGGTAGAGAAGCCCACTCAGTTTCCAGCACCCACATCAGATAGCTCATAACTAGCTGTGTCTCCAGCTCCAGGGAATTGACATCTTTGGGTTCTGAAGGCACCTCAAATGCACAAACGCACATACAAACACACATATGCATTCACACATATGTGCACATGCACACACAAACACACACACACACACACACACACACACACCACACGATTAAAAACAATAATGAAAAAATTAAAAGTATCAGGTACCAATACACATCTTGCCTGGCTGTGTGTTCAATACACAATGGTCAGGGGACATCTCTCCAGCTCTGATCCCCTTGAAAGCACACAGTACCATTGCTGTCTACAACTCACTCCTCCCTTGGGGAACAGATGAGACTGAGGAGAGTCTCAAGGGTGGATGAGCCATGGCTGTGAAAAAGCTTCTCTGTGGATGTCTGCTACCTGCTTAAGATATAACCTGAACCATCTGTCTCTTCACAGAGTCCCCCAGATTGTTCTGAACATTGACCTAGCCCCTACTATCCTAGACATCGCAGGGCTTGACACTCCTCCTGATGTCGATGGCAAGTCTGTCCTCAAACTTCTAGACCTGGAAAAGCCAGGTAACAGGTGTGTCAGCATGCCTTCCCTCAACCAGCCCCCAAAGGCACCAAGCTCCTGCTGGTACACAGAGCCAGCCAGTGCTGAAAACCATGGCAGGAAAATAAGTTTTCTCCACAAGAATTCCTACAAATTCAGCCTTTCTCGGTTGTTTGTGAATTGCGCATTGATGGAGAGGCAGTCATGGTCTGTGGGAAGTGGGAGGTGTTTCTTCAAATAAACTGTTAGCACAGATCCATTTGGGAAGGCATCCAGATGCTAACAGTAAATATTATTATTTTGCTTTCAGGTTTCGAACAAACAAGAAGGCCAAAATTTGGCGTGATACGTTCCTAGTGGAAAGAGGGTAATTATTGGTTCCTGGGGTGCTTCTGGGAACCGGTCCTAGCGGGCAGTATTTTTTTTCCCCACTTCTTATTGTGGTTTACTAAGCATGCAGATTTCACAAGCCCAGTTGCAAGTTTAATTTTGCTATTTTACTTTTAATTTTATAAGTGAGTGTGTGCACGTGCATGTGTGTGCACAGGGCACATATATGAAGATCAGAGGACACATTTGTCAGTTCTCTGCTGTCATAGGTTCTGGATACCAAACTCAGCTGTCAGTCACGCTCAGCAAGCACTTACCTGCTGAGCCATCTCCCTGGCCCCACTGTTTGAATCACTGATTGTCTATTCTCTGCCAGGCAGCAATCATTATTACTATAGTAGAACTCTAAAATGTAGATTGTCCTAAGATGGGACTAAAGTCTCTCTGTGGGTGCAGAGTCACTGTGACACTTCTCAGCCTGGGCTCTTAGCAAGTCAATAGCCAGCCTTGTCTGTACCCTGTTTGATATGTCTTTTTCTTTATTTCTTTTTATAAGGAACTATTGACTTTTATACATTTCCATTAACTTTTATACACTAGTGTCATTGTAATTCTTTGCATAGTCACTTCTGGGATATCTGTGATGTGCATTGCTTTGTTTCTGTCTTTGTGTAAATTACTATGTTAGTGTTCAAACTTTTCCTTTTATTTAGACAGAAAAGAGGAGATGATATGGAAAGTCCTTCTGTGTATATGTTTGTCTTATTGGTTAAAGAATAAAACACTGATTGGCCAGGCAGGATGATAGGTAGGACTAGGATATGAGGAGGATTCTGGGAAGTGTAGGCAGAGAGGAGTTGTCATGAGATCCCAGGAAGTGACATAGCTGGGCAGAAACTGCCACTAGCTAACCATAATTTTTATTTTGTTTATTTACAAAGATAACCTGGAAGGTTTTTGTTTCTTTGGTTGGTTTCGGCTTTTTGAGACAGGGTTTATCTGTGTAGCCCTGGCTGTCCTAGAACTCCCTCTGTAGACAAGGCTGGCCTGAAACTCACAGAGATCCTCCTGCCCCAGCCTCCTGAGCGCCAGGATTAAAGTTGTGTGCCATCACCCACAAACCTTGAGTATTTATGCAGAGCTGAGCTGGTTCTACATCTTCACAGCACTGCAGTTGTAAGGCTTACAAAGGACTCAGCCTACAATGGGCTCCTGCAGACAGCAGTACACATCTGTGCAGTCCTGTCTGAGTTGCTGTGACAGGGAGGAGGGCATGAGGGCATTGGGAAGGTGACCAGGTGGTTCGCCAGTAAGAGGCTTTTCTCTTTCTGTCAAAGGAAATTTTTACGAAAGAAGGAGGAATCCAGCAAGAATATCCAACAGTCAAACCACTTGCCCAAATATGAGAGGGTCAAGGAACTGTGCCAGCAGGCCAGGTACCAGACAGCGTGTGAGCAGCCTGGGCAGGTGAGTGCAACAGCTGTTCTCTGCCACTCCTCCTGTGTTCTCCACCTCTAAGTTAAGCAGTTTTCAGGCATTTGTGTATCCCTAAGGTTTCCATGCTGTGATGAGAGCAAACTCAGTGACAGCTCTACACTTCCAGGACTGTCGAACTGTCCAAGCCTGGCCTTCTCGTCACTACCCAGGCTCCCTCTTGTTAACAAAGACAGCTCTCAGAGGGACTTCTATACCAAAGGGCATGGGTTCCATCAGAGTGGGTCATCTAGCTGTGTTCTAAAGATCACATACTCAAGATGGAGGTGGCTGCTGACCGTAGTGTAATAGGACCTTTCCATCCTAGAGGAAAGTGAGAAGTCATCTAACCAGGGTACATGGTGGGATACATACCAGAGTTTGGAAAGAAAAATCAGTCTGTTGACTTCTAAAGATAGGAAGAAGAGGGGGAAAGTAGGGCCATGTGGTCACCAACAATTTTAAAGACACTTTGTGGGAACAAGCCTCAACAGGCTAAGGCACTTTCTTCGGGAGTTAGAAACGTTCACTGTTTAATGTACCTTCTGCAAATTGCTAATCTTGTTAGGATCTGAGCCTTCTACATGGCGAGTAAGAAATGGATCTGGGAATCACATGCTACTTACCCACCTTTTAGCATCCCACGCTGCAAATTTCTCATTACGGATTTTGCTGGAACTTCAATCTATGTCCTAGAGGGCAGATGGGGCAGAAACACAATCATGTTGTTTTGGCAAAAGCCTCACACTTGAGTGCTGCACGGTAACTATATTAAAAACCTAATTTTGTTTTTTCATAGTTTTTCTAAACTTAATTTGCTCCTGTGAAATGCTTTTATGGCTGTCTCTCTAGAATGTTCCTCTGTTGCTACTCCCCATGTGGAACAGTCTGAACTTAGGCTTCCTCACCCGGGTATTTGAGAATGTGAGAGCTTGCCTCTCTTACAAGCAATTAATGAATTAATGAACAAAGAATTTGGTTATGCCTCAATGGTGAACTTTTTACTATGGAAATTCTTTAAATTGGGCAGAAATAGGACTTAGAAGAAGGGATGTGAGTGGAAGTGGCTGCCGAAAGCATTGGCATCTTAGTGGCACTAGTGAATACCTCCTGTGTTCTCATGGTTCCTTGAGTATGGTCCCCGGACCAGCAAGATCAATCTGACCTCTGAGCTTTTCAAAATGTAAATTCTCTGTCCCAACCCACAGCTTAGGTACTATGGAGCCTAGCAGTCTATGTCAACAAGTCTTCCAGTGCCTACTATGATCAGCTTTGGTGTTGGCTTTGTGTTCTATAGAATCCTTGATCTCTTCCCCATTTGGCTTACTATCTAGCTATGTTGAAGATTATCTTTCTATAGACAGTATCATTGACTTCAAAGAAAAGGAGTCTAGCATAATAAGTTTGTGTTGCTTGGGACCGCTTAGGAGACAGCTCGGGCTAGAGCTGACTCATTTGCATCTATAATTTTTTGTTTATTTGTTTTGTGTTTTTTGACACAGGATTTCTCTGTAGCTTTGGAGCCTGTGCTGGAATTTGCTCTGTAGACCAGGCTGGCCTTGAACTCACAAAGATCTGCCTGCCTCTGCCTCCTGTGTGCTGGGATCAAAGGCATGCGCCACCACTGCCCGGCTCCATTTATTCATTTCAAACACTGGGTACTGAAATGAATTCACAAGGCTTCACACACGCCAGGCACATGAACTACCAACCCAGTTTTTTCTCCAACCCTGTCATCTACTCTGGATCCTTGGCTTCATATTTGGCCCGTACTCTCCTCTTGCCAAAGTTAACAACCTTCACCGTCATGTCTGACATTTTGTCGTGTGCTGAAGAAAACTCAGCAAGGTCAGCTCTCTTCTCATTATTCCCAATCCCCAGAGAGAGTGTATATGTCCTACCCCACTCCCATTCTTGCCTGGTCACCTAGGTGGTGAGTGCATAAAGCAGCATAATTAAAGGAAAAAAGAATGGAGGTTAAAAGGTGTGGGCTGGGTATAGTTTCCTAGTTGTGTGTCCTGAACAAGCCAGTTAAATTCTCCCAGGCCTCAGCATTTTTGTAGCTAGAATAGAGAAAGTCAACCTTAGAATTATGTGCAACAAGTGCTTTCATATGCATAATGTGTGAGGGAGTGACTGGGAGTAATTTCTCCCCGGTGAAGCTGTTGTTCAGGCGCTCTTACCTGTTGTTTGAATTCTATGAAGCCAACAGGGAATAAAACCAGGCTGGAGTCCCAGACGCTTGGCATGACTCCTTGACTGTGTGCACAGACCCACCAGCAGGGATTAATTATGACAACATGGACATATGTGTTTGCATTGCTTCCATGCTTCTGCATTAATCCAAGACAAAGTGTGAATTCCTACCACGCTCTCAGCTAGGAATTCTACCCCAAGCACATTTGTATGCACACGTACTACTAGCATATAAACACACTCACACGCTTGTGTCAAATCTAAAGGTGATGCAGAGTCCTCCTGCACATTGCTCTCACCTGGGACAGTTGTGGAAACTACCAGCGTACCTTCAGTCCATAGAGCAGCCAGACAATATGTTTGTGGGTGATGCCAAGGCATCGGGAAGATTTCTGTTTCTTCTGTTTCTTCAGGGTTTGTTTTGTTTTGTTTTGTTTCTGTTGTTTCTTCGAGACAGGTCTCCATATATAGCCCATGTTAACCCTGAACTCTCTGTTCTTCTGCCTTGGCATCCCAAGGGTCCACATTACAAACACGCTCCACCCCCACCCCCACCCCCACCCCCAGTGCTTTTGGATTTGTTTTACTGGTGGTAAGAACGCCAAGCCTAGAATCAGACAATGCTAAATTTGGAGGAGTCTCAGAAATTTCCCAGTTGGATGATATCATTTTCCTACCAAGGAAATTTTGATCCAGAAGACTTAAGCTAATTTACATCTCTTCACTCCCAATCTTGTGCTCCTGTCTGGTTTCTCTGCTTCTACAACAGTCTGAGACAGTAGACTTTCCCTTTCAAACTCCACCTGGGGCCAAAGCTCTCATCCCTGACTGCAGAGTAGCATCAAAAGTGGATGCCCAAGTCCACCCCAACAAATTAAATGCACACCTCTGGGAAGAGAGATGGTTGTCATGTCTCTTTCCAACTCCTGGAGAGTCTTAGGAGCTGGCAAGGTTAAGGAGCACAAGTGTCAATCCAGCCCTATGGGGCTGGTGTTTTCCTCTTTGTCCTCTAGATAGAGATGTTGGTTCCTTGAATAGGAGCCACATAAAGGAGAAACTCTCTGGTTATCCACTTCCGAAACGCTTTTTTTTTCCCCAGCATTTCCCATGGGGCGGGGGGGGGGGGGGAAGCAGCTTGCTCTGATTTTCAAGGAGCAAATCTCATGCCCTTTCACTGAGTTGTTAGATCTCAGCATCTTTACAATTCAGTTTGCCTTTCCACTGTTTTATGTCTGTGAAGTCAGGGATTTTCTAAAAACTCTCCAAGGCCCCAACATCCAGACAGCTGCTAGGACTGAGAGGAACCTGGGGTGTAGTTACTGAGTACATAACTGCTCTACTCTAAAGCCCAGGTTCTCATGCAGTGCTCCCTCTTCTGCCTGCCTGTCCCTCTCACACTGTGGCCGCCTGTTGGGCGTGAATAAAAGGTCATTTACCAATAATATTTGCCTGGATTTGTTAGTTTGCCAGAAATGAACAGTTTATTGCCAGGAAGCCCCTGAACCCTGGTTAATTTCATAAAATTCATAATCAGTGTCAGGTGGCCCTACCCTGACTAATGTATACAATATCCATCACATCCCATCACACCCGGATAGCCTAGCCTTGAAACCTCTTCACCTGTCTTTCTCAACTGCTTGTAAGTTGTTGCCTCTGCCTTCCCAAGTGCTCTCCCCTCACGCACTGCCCACCTGAAGGTCTTTACCTACACCAAGCCAATATGCCTCTTACAGTCATGATCCAGAAACCTTGGGATTGCACTGCTGTCTATATGCCTTTGGGCAAGTTACTTAACTGTACTGTGTCAGGTTCTTCATCTCTTGTATGGACACACCAGTGTGGACCACAGATGTTACTATACAGTTACATGGATTTATGTGTAATCGGGCACCTGGATTAATGGACCATGGAAAGCACTTCACACACACAAAAAAAATTGCCTATTGGTCTGTCCACTCTCCTGCCTGACCTGAAGTGCTAGAACCATACTTTTCCCCACATTCAGCATTGCCTTATGAAGATGCTTGTCCAGAATAAAATTTCTCTTTTCTGTTTCTTCTTTCTTTCTACCTCTGCCCTTCCCCCATCTATCCCATCTCATCTCAAGAAAACAGGAGTTAAATCTCCTTGGCAAAACTCAAGTTCATGTTTGTGAGAAAATTTTTACAAGGGTTTGAACTAAGTCATAGTTTAGACAGAGATATTTATATGGTCCTTCTATTCCCAACATTGAGTTTGAAAATTTCAGTAGTGTTGATGGTAGAAGTAAAAATGGTAATGAATGAAAATGTTTGCAAAAGGTATGGGATGTTTTTTCTCATTTGTCTCGATTCTATACAAGTCTACCTACATGTGATATTCTTGGGCTCTGTGCATAAGAAAAGAACCAGCCCTGTCTTCTTTGTTGGTGTTATTTATACACAGGCAGGTGGAAACGACCAAAACCAGTCCTCTTGACTACCAAAATCAGCAATACTCTACTGAGATAACTTTGGGGGGCCGTTTGAGAACATGACACATGGTCCTTAGCCCCCAGTTCCAAGTCAGTGTAGTTGGAAAGGCTAAAAACAACAGAAGAGATTCAACAAATAATTTTATCCAGCACCTTGCTGACTGTACCTATAACTGTTGAGGGAGGAATATATGAAAAATTATGGACACAAATTTATAAATCAGAAAGCAGAATGGGAAATGAAACGGAATAATTCCAGAAAGCAGGGAAGAGAGCTGTGGGAGGAATGAGTGGCTGGATGCAGACAGGTGGATAGAGTGATGAGCTAGCTGCTCTACTCAGGACCCTCGGGATTGGATCAGAGCTTGGCAGGGACAGCCATGTTCCTGCAGGATGCATGTCGAACGAACACAGCTGACTTCACTTCCCATCAGCAGGTGTCTCAGCCCAATTCAAGGTGAACCTCACAGATGAGCTGAGAGGCAAATGCTTCTCCTATTTCCACCACTGAAAAGCTTGTGGTTTTAATTTATGAATAATTCGTTTAAAAGTTCCCTGTCTGTGTTTCCACCTATAACTCTCCCAGTGAAGCTGCCATTTTAGTAGCAGCTGTTTTAAGGTTTTATTGTACAGTCATAAAAAAAATGTCAAGATAAGAGGCACCGAAGTGGTAATTTTGTTTCATTGAAATTCCTGGTATGCTTACCTTGGGAAGATTGCCTAAGCCTCTAGCTAAATACAATATACTAATTATGCTATACAGAAGGGTCTGTGACTTCTTCCAGAGGTCCAAGGTAGAGGAGATAATTGACACTTCTGTCAATGGATATTGCCTTATCCAAGTGTGTGTGTGTGTGTGTGTGTGTGTGTGTGTGTGTGTGTGAACTCATGTATGATGATTCACACATGCAGATGTGTATGTGTATTTGATCTCATGTGAAACATTGTCCGCTCCAGAGACAGTACCAGACACCAAGATTCTTAAATGCACTCCTCTGGAAGGATCTCCCCTTCCTTTTTTCACAGGAAATCCACTAGGAATTTGGCTGATGGCAATATGGGTTAGATTCCAAATAGGCAGTCACTGGAAATGCTACACACACCTTTGTGTTCTACAAGAATCTACTTGTACCATCAGCTCCTCTAAGCCAGAGAGAAAAAGACAAGACAAAAAACCTTTAATGTGCTGTGCCCCAGAATGTTCAGAGAGTTTGCAACGAAGTCCTGGGATTCAGCAGTAACTATGTGGTCAGGCGTGGCGGTACACACCAGCAGCCCTGGTTACAGGAGGCTGAGGCAGGAGCATCACTTGAGTCCAGGAGCTGAGACCAAGTCTCAGAAGTGATTTCTGTTTATAGCAGAGATGCTGTGAATTGGAACCACAGACAGGCCTTGATTGTGGCAGAGATGATGTGAATTGGAACCACAGAAAGACCTTGCCTTTTAGGAATGAAATTATCCATTTTCATTTTTCTTTGTGGCCCTTACTGGAGGGTTCAGGCTTACACTTGGCTGTGAAAGGAGTCTCTGCCCACTCCTTCTGCTTCTCTTCGCCTTAGGCTTTGCAAATGCTGGCTGTGGAGATTATCCAGGTGTGTGGCTGCATTGCAAGCCATTTGGATTTAAGACAGAAACAGACATATGTAGACACACTAAATGACCTCCCCCAAATTTTCAAACTACAAAATGTTATTTCTTTTGGCAGTACTTACCAACAAGAAGAATTCTATATGATATACAGTTATTTCTTAGTGAAGATGTCTTTCACCTTCTGAGAGCTTGTTCTGGGTCTCACCCAGAACTTCTTTCAGGTTTGGGATTCTCAAGTTTGGTGGTCACTTCTCTGAGTGCCATAGAACCTGCCTGGAAATTGGTGGTTCCGTTTTATTTGGTGTGGACTCTGAAGCTAAACTTCAATCACTTGTCCATTTACTGAAGAGGAAGTTAGGCAAGCTGGTTACTTTTAAAGAGAGCACAAATCCTGACTCACAGAAGTGCTGGTCTGTAGTTTTTGTCCTGCTGGAACCATTTTTGAAACAATTACATCTGCACATTTTTAGACACATCTTGCCTTGCACACAACACTACCCAAATATTTGTATCCTTCTCAAAGACTCAAGCACCTGAGCTCCTGAGACTTAAATATTTTTCTTTTGCCTCTGCCATGGATTCCAGCTGCAAAGAGGTCCAAGAATGACACATTTGAATCACTTAGGAGTTGTTGCAGCTGCCAGCATCCAGTCTAAGTTCGGACTCACTCGTATGACCTGGCTCCTTTGGACCAAAACAAATTTATTTCATATTTTCATAGTTTGTTTGAGCCAGAGTCTTACAATCCAGGCTGCCCCCAGACCTACAAAATCCTCCTGCCTCCACTACTTGAGGGCTGAGATCACAGGCATCAGCTACCAGGATCAGCTGACTTCATTTTTTTTTTTTTAGATTTGTTCTTTCTCTGTCTCTGTCTCTCTTTCTCTCCCTCTCTTTTTCTTTTTTCTCTCTCCCTTTCCTTCCCCAATAAGCTTTCCACATAGGTTTTGTCAAAAAAAAAAAGATTTGTCAGTTTATTTTTGTGTATGTATTGTGCCTATGCACGTCTGTGTGCACCACATGTGTGCCTGGTGCTTAAGGAGGACAGAGAGTGTTGGATTCCCAGGAACTGGAGATGCAGGTGGAAGTGAGCTGGCTGATGTGGGTGCTGGGAGCTGAACCTGGGTTTCTAGAAGAGCAGAAAGTTCTCTTTGTCACAGAGCCATCTCTCCAGCTCCTAGTTCACATATTTTAAGTTAAATCTTCAGCAGCTTAGTCCTTATACTGTTGTGGTTTGTGTTGCCGTTCCATGGCTTACTTGGTAGGTATTTGAATTCTCCTAGGCAGCCTACTTTTCTGGGTGAAGATATGGAACCTTCAAGGCATTCACAACCCTAACATGATTTGACATAATCATCTGGTAGCCAGGAGTGTGGAGAGGGCTGACGTGGAACCATAGAATGAGCTTGAGATACTTGGGGCTTGCGGTAGAAGCCTCAGTGCAGTGCTAATAATTAAACATGTACCAAAGACATACGACTCCCTTGATGGAAAATGAATGGTGACTGTAAAGCCTGTTCACTGTGGAGGCTTGTGTAGCATTTTAGACACATTTCATTGATCTGCTGACAAAGCCATCAAGTCCCTTGGCCAAACTGTAGTTTTTATGCATTAAAGACTTTGCTTTGGTGACACCTCCCAAAAGTGTTGGCTTACCAGAGTTTCGTGAAAGATACACGATCCCCATAGATGACGCTTGAGTGGGTATGCTTTATAGACACAACTAACTTTAAGACATTTGACAATATGTGTGACACAGCATGGTTTTAGAACACAAGTAGATGGCACTGACCACAGCTGAGAAACTGTGCATTGACAAATACATAGCAGCACACAGGTTGTGCTTGTATGTGGGCGGGACAGAAGGATACATTTAACAGTATTGATGTGTACCAATACTCACTCTGTTGAACTGTTACAATCAACTGCCAATGAAGGCCAGCGTTCTCCCTACTCCCAACTAACCCACTCTGGGGGGTTGTAGGAAAGAAAATTAAAAGTAGAGACATTATTGGGACTTTCACATGGGGAAGAACTCCTGGGGTCCCGGCAGAGTGAAGAGACATCAGAATTAGAAAGGTGCTTCAGAAATGGACCCTGTGGCATTCTCACAGCTCCATACAAAACCGGAACTAGGAGTCCCAGTGTGACCTCCTGTTTGCATTTCTCTGGGAAGGTGGACTCCATCGCCCTGGGGTGCACTGCATAATGTATGCATGCAGGGTTTGAGAATAAGGAAAACCAAAAGAAAGACTGACAAGTTTGCCAAGGTCTAGAACACCCCGAGTCAGGGCCTCAAATTAAATTCCTCTCTGTCTTCCTCATGTGCCACTCTGCCCAGGATCACTTTAGAAATCCGGAGGCAGAGAACAAAGCAAGCAAGTTTGTTTTTCCAGAACAAATGGGGCGGTGTGGGGTCCTGGTGGAAACAGCACTGGCAGCTGGCTCTGTGTCTTGGGACACTAAGGGCTTTAACATGTTTCATTCAAGACTGTTTAGTCTGGGTGCTGAGGATTCATTTATCAGCTTTCAGCTCTAGTGTCATTGAGGCAGGTCTGATTTCCAATGATTTCATTATCATCTGTATGTGCCTGCCACAAAAGAAATAGAACCGGGGGCAGAGTTACTGCAGGCTCACTAAAAAGTGTGTCCCTTTTCATTCATACTCCTTAATGGTATTGCCAGTGAGGGAGGGGGGGAAAAAACAAAACTAACTAGTGCTAGAGTACTTAATAAATACCACCTGGCTCAACCTCACCAACTGCTTCCCGCTGGCTTTTGCAGAAGTGGCAGTGCATTGAGGACACATCCGGCAAGCTTCGAATCCACAAGTGTAAAGGACCCAGCGACCTGCTCACCATCCGCCAGAGCACACGCAACCTCTATTCTCGAGGCTTGCACGACAAAGACAAAGAGTGCCATTGTAGGGAGTCTGCTTATCGCTCCAGCAGAAGCCAGAGAAAGAATCAAAGGCAGTTCCTGAGGAACCAAGGAACACCAAGTAAGCCATGCCTTGTGGCAGGCGCATGCTCTAGTGACACACCCCTCCCCCACCCCAACACAATCCAGATATTTTGGTGCCTAGATTTCAGAATAAAAGCAAGATCATTCATTGTTCAGTTTAAAGTAAGATAGCAAAGACGACTTAGAAATTTTGCTTTGTAAATATTTCCACTTAGCGTAGAATGAAAGTCTTCTCAGGGGACAGAGCATCAGAAATTCAAGTGCTTAGGTGGATATTCTGTGGGACCCATGTGGGTGGTTTAGATCCATTTTACTTGACCTTCATGGAAATGCTCTGATATATCTGTCTGCCTTAAGTTGCTTTAAAAATTAAACTTCAGGTATCAGTTCATGTGTGTTTAACCTAAGAAGAAAGACATGTTATTAAAGGCATGTTTTTCATGTTTTAGACTAAGTAGATTTGAATATTGCCAAATGGTTCTATCATACCGACTAGTAAGTAGGATCAAATTAGTTGAAGTCAGTATGGCATACACTTACTGCCAACAATTTCCTTCATAAAAACTCCCAGGTAACTGATTGACACGTGAGCTTATAGACTTACAGAAAACAAAACAAAACAAAACCGGGCTAGCAATCCACTGAAGAGTGAGAGTCTAGTGCCACCTAATGGCCCATGTGAAAAATGGCTCAAATCTGTGGTGACTTTTCTGTGTTAGGAAACAAGTTCTCTTTAAAACTGTGTCCAATTGCCACTGAGCATGGCATGGCATCCCACCCTAAGGAATGAGCTCCAACAAGCTAGTTCATGTACCAGGCTTGTATGGAGGTCCTACTGCCAGGGTCCCCTCAGCTAGTCCAAGCTTCACTACTGTCTCCCACATATGGAGGGCCTAGTTCGGTTCCCTGGAGTCTCCACAGTTGTAGGTCTAGAGTTCATGAGTTTCCATGAGCTTGGTTCAGCTGTCTCTGTAGATTTTTGGAGCCCACTCCCCATAGTGGGATGCATGCTCAGCCTTAAAGCATGGGAGAGGGTGTGGCCCTTCCCCAATCTATTGTTCCAGACTCTGTTGACTCCTCATGGGAGCCCTTACCCGTGAGGAGTGGACTGGGTGGGCTAGGGGGTAGGTGAGTGGGGTGGGAGGAGGTGGAGGGAACAGGATGAGGGGTGGGAAGGAGAACTGTGGTTGGAATTTAAACTGAAATAAAAAATTTTTTTAAAAAATGAAAAAAAAGAAGGGGTAAAGAATAAGTATGTGTATGCATTTACTTTTATAGTCATGGGAGAAAAAAACCTGCGTCCAAGAATTGGACAAAAATTGTCAAGAAAATCCTAGGACATTTTTGTGCTGAACAGAATGGACTTTAGGATCATAAATACCTGATTTGTGTCCAAAATTGGCTGCTATTCAATTTCCACAAATTCTTTCTTTCCCCCACAAATTCTTAAAGTGGTTCAAAACTAGAAAAGTTAAGAACAACTGAGTTACAGGGTGGTGGTGGCACATAGCTTTAATCCCAGTACCCGGGAGGCAGAGGCAGGTGGATCCTTGTGAGTTTGAGGCCAACCTGGTCTACAGAGTGAGTTCCAGGGCAGCCAGAGCTACACAGAGAAACCCTGTCTCAAAAGCCACTCCCCCCAAACCCACTGAGTTATGGGATTGTCTTTCTTCCTGGAAGGAAACTGATCACATTTAAACGACACAAGACTATCACAGCTGACACAACCACTCTGATACAAACATCCCACTTATTAGCAGGAACACTCTCCCCTTTCCAGCTAGTTTTCACTGTGTGGAATCGTGTGTGCCCTAGAACAGGTGTGGGTTCCTCTTTTTCTGGTGTGAGGGCAATGCAAGTCATTCCTCATCTGGAAACTACAGGGTCCTGTAGGAAGCTGTCTCCCAGAGAGGGAGGCTGACAAGTCCCATGCCCCCATCTCTGCCAGGCTTCTTTCTTACTTAGAGAAGATCAGAGGAGTGTGCCTCCCAAAGCCCAAGTGTGTAAACAGAGGTCAGAGCTTACACGTGATAACTCTCATCCAGGACCCAGTAAGCACTAGGTAAAGTCCCATAGTCACGATGCACAGATGGCTTTACTCCTCACCTTGTGTGTTTAAAATGTTACATGGCCAATGCAAGCATGCACAAATTTAACATTTTTAGAGTGTTCCTCTGTACTTGTGTAAACATGAGGCGTTCAGAGTGTTCATCTTTTTGAAAAGGCAGCCGAAGGCAGTGGTGAGGCTGTAACCTCACACAGCACATCCAGGCCCTGGAACCCAAGGAAAGGTATGAACACCACAAGGCTTCAGTTCCATCTTCCAAAAATGTGAATGATAGCAACAATGATGTTGAAAACTAAATGTGAAAGTGCATAGCCTGCTAACCCCCTTGATGGGGGAAGGGCCCAAGGCCAGAGGAGCATGACATCTGTAACGGGACACAACCAGTAAAGAGCTTTCTTTTGTCCCTGTAATTTCAGGAACTATTCCAGGACCAAGACACCCTGTAGCAATGTAGTGGGCACTGCTGTCCCTCTCTAAGACCCCCAGGTGATACTGTTCTCTCACCCACATGCACCAGTTCATCTGTATTAATTGCTTTTCCTCTCATTCCAGAGTATAAGCCCAGATTTGTGCACACCCGGCAGACTCGGTCCCTGTCTGTTGAATTTGAAGGTGAAATATACGACATAAATCTGGAAGAAGAAGAATTGCAAGTGTTACCACCAAGGAGCATTGCTAAGCGCCATGATGAGGGCCACCAGGGGTTGGGAGGCCACCAGGCTGTTGCTGGTGACATCGGGAATGAGATGCTGGCAGACAGCAATAATGCAGTGGGGCTGCCCACCACTGTCCGTGTGACACACAAGTGAGTCTGCTTTTGTAGTGCCCAGGGTGGAAGTCAATATTACCTCACACCCCATGCAATCACCATGAAGTACCATGGAGCAGGATGAGCTCACCCAGAATTTATATTTTTTAGAGTCATCACCCCCCATATCTACCCCTTTCTATCCTTGGGTTGTCACTTTGTTTCAAAACTTAATGGGTGGGACTAGGGACATAGCTCTGTTGACTGACTGTTTACCTAGTTTGCAAGATGCTCTGGTCTTGGAGCTGGATAGTGGGCTCAAAGCTTAAGAACTCTGGCAGGTCTTCTGAAACATAAAAGTTTGGTACCCAGAACACACATAGCGGGTCACAGCTGTCTATAACCCCCATATCAGGGGATCCAACACCCACTCTGGCTCCCACGGATTCTACATACACCTGGCCCACAGACATACAGACAGACAAAACACCTCTATACACAAAATAAAAACAAATAGCCAGTAACATAAGCCCTAGGGTCTGGAGTTGATTCCAGCCCCAGGTAAACTAGGCTTGGAGGAGCGTGGTTATGATCCCAACCCTCAGGGCTTGAGCAGGATCAGAAATTCAAATCCAACCTAGGATACATGAAGCTATCTTAAAAGAAAAGACTGAATGGAGAAGCTGGGGGTCTTGTTCAGGACAGTGTAAAGTGCTTGTCCAAACAGAGACCCCAGGTTAGAGCCTTTAGAGCCTCAGCATGGGAAAACATGGGAATGTAAGTGGAGTACTTGAGGTGTGTTTTTAAAGGCAAAAATGGAATGATATGCTTCTTCCGAGACCATTTTCCTCTGTGACTCTGAAAGCATACACACACACACACACACACACACACACACACACACACACACACAAACATACGCACGCTCCTGTGCTTTAAAAGCTTGAGCTGGGGAATGGAGCCTATTCAAGGGAGGATGAATGTGAAAAGCTGCAATAAGATGTTCTTGGAAATGACCTAGTTACAAGCAGTGACCCCGTCCCTCATGTGGCCACTGGCCAGGATGCATTCTCATTTTCCCTTGTGCAGGAATCAGCTCTAAGGTCAGTGCTTTTATCTACACAAACAGGGTGGAAGGTGCCGAGTTCTCTTTGCTATTGCTAGTGTTAGTGTTTTCTGACCATAAGCCTGTTTCTCTTGGTCCTGTTTCATGTTCAGATGCTTCATTCTTCCAAACGATACAATCCATTGTGAGAGAGAGCTGTACCAATCAGCCAGAGCATGGAAGGACCATAAGGCCTACATTGATAAAGAGGTCAGTGTTGGGGCTGGGGTAGAGTTTGGTGATAGAGAGCTTTATTGCAGTAAGGAAGGACCTTAATTCCAGCCCAGCATCGCAAACAAAGAGCAATCCGTGTGGCTGTGTGTTCAGTAAGCATCCACGTGTCTATGTTCTCAGCTTAGTCCTGCTGTGAGATGGGGGACATTTCGTGTGTGCATAACCTCATTTTTGTAATTGACTAAAAACTGGGAAATCCACCAAGGCGTTTATCTTCCTCCTACTGAAAGCAAGTGTGGGAAAAACAGGGATGAACCCGATAGTCTTTTGCATATGTTTGAGAAAACTATTCAGTTATAAGGAGATATATGATAATGTTTCTGTGGCATAGTGATTAGAATATAGATGGAATATAAATGTGTTCTATGACTGGCTCATCCCAGATGTTCTCTGGAATAGTTATAATTGTGGAATCCAGCAAACAAGGTCACTATATTTTGTAAAGAAAAATCCTGATCTTAGAAGGTAATTGTGTGAATGTGTGTTTTCCAGATTGAAGTTCTTCAAGATAAAATTAAGAATTTAAGAGAAGTAAGGGGACACCTCAAGAAACGGAAGCCTGAGGAGTGTAGCTGTGGTAAGCAGAGGTGAGCATGCATCCCAGGGTCATTTTCTAACCCAAATGAGCCAGAGTGATTAGCTGGAGGCTGGCTTCTCATTCATTAATGCTGAACATGAATCCATTGCCATAAGGCATATTGTCCTCACCCACTTAAGTCAAATTAAATGTGTCATTCACTTAAACAAAGGATACAAACAAGACCCACTAAACTGAAACAGTGACAAAAGAATAACTTCCTGGTGTGTGTGTGTGTGTGTGTGTGTGTGTGTGTGTGTGTGTTTGTGGTGTGGTGTGTGGTGTGCCATTTAATCAAATGAAAGGGTGTGTGTGTGTGTGTGTGTGTGTGTGTGTGTGTGTGTGTGTGTATGAACATGAGACTCACTTTTTAATCTTCTGACCTGCAGCTATTACAACAAAGAGAAAGGTGTAAAAAGGCAAGAGAAGTTAAAAAACCATCTTCACCCTTTCAAGTGAGTAACTTCATGTTTGTCATGTTTACCAGGAGTCAGGGACTATCCATGGTGACTGGAGGGATCCCTGTGTTGCACAGGGGATTCTCCTCCATACATGGTCTCCTCTATGAGGATCAGTGAATATTTAGCAGACCCTTGACTAAATTAGGGTGTTCAGCAAGAGTAACCCGTAATAGTGCTGACCTCTCAAAATATAAGGAATCATGAAGTTGTAGGTGCAAGAGATTTTGTATTTGAATATTGACAAAATTTAAATTATGTGGAAAAACAAAAGCAAAAACACCTGCCAAGGAAGTCAAAAATATATCTGTTGGAAGACGAGGAAAAGCATTGTAAAATACTGTCTTTTGAACATGGCATTGCTATGGCACTCATGAACTCATTCATAGCACTGATGATTACGGGCATGAGATCAAGCCAGCTAGAATGCTAGCGTGGGTGAGAGTGGAGCTCATGAGGCCCGCCCTTGAGGAGCTATTGGCAGTTGATAGCTGCCGGAGGAGGGAGAACCACTCTTCTTTAGGATGGTAGGTTGTCCATGCTCCAGTGGATGGTCCCACCCCTGCACATATGGGCATCATTAATTAGACTCAGTGGGGGGAGGGACAAGCACCGGGTAGATATGGTCATATCTCACATACATGGGTGGAATTTGGAGTTCTCAAAAATAAATATCCTAAAGAAGAAACATAATACATATTTTTTAAAGCTTATGTAAAATTTGCTGAATGGTTTTTAATCCACCTATTGTAAGCCTTCCCATCCAGCTAAGCATTCACTGACTCTGTGGCTGCCTGATAGATACTGAGCTACTGGAAGATCGCATCATTGCCCAAGGATTGTGGCTGGGAATATGCACTGACTCATACCAAAGCTTATTTCCATCAATGCTTAACAACAAGTGACTGTCAGGCTTAAAAAAAACCCTAGGGACATTGAGTGAGTGAAGATGTCTCTGTGACACCAGCTAAATTTGAAGCCGTCTATGAGAAAAGGAGGTCACCAGAGCTCCTGTGTCTGTGCAACCTCTGAGTACACGCTTGTGCAAGGCTCAGAACATGATCCTACTTTTGGTAATCTCCTTTCTGGTCATCAAAACAGTTCCTTGTCTTGGTGTAGGGAGGCTGCTCAGGAGGTGGACAGCAAACTGCAGCTCTTCAAGGAGAACCGTCGGAGGAAGAAGGCCAGGAAGGAAAAGAAACGCCAGAGGAAGGGGGAGGAGTGCAGCCTGCCTGGCCTCACCTGTTTCACACATGACAACAACCACTGGCAGACTGCCCCATTCTGGAATCGTAAGTCGCCCCCGTGGCAGATCCTACCTGAGTGCAGAGAGCACCTCTCCTACCGTACTAATGTAGGCTAAGAATCTCACAGATAAAGCACAGCAGCAGAGGGTAATCCAAAAGCAAAACGCCATATTGTTCTGTGCTCAAACCATCTTGCTAGGAAAAAAAATCACTTTTCCTTTAGAAACTATGGTTTGTTTGTTTTTTGTTTTCATTTGTGTTAGTTTTTGTTCTGATTTTCAAAGATACAGTCTTACTATGTATTCCAAGCTGACCTAGACTGTGTAGGCCAGGCTGGCCTCCCATTTGCAGTCCTCTTGGCTCAGCCTCTCAAATGCTAGAATTACAGGTTTACAGGCTTCTATTCCTAAAAATGTTCGGTATTTTTGTTTAAAGATACCTAGTGTCTCCTTGAGGTTTCACACAGAGGCTGCCCAAGGCAGTTACTCTCAGTAAACCTGCTCAGATCAGTGACAATAAACACCTGGGGCAATTTTGTCCCCAAGATTGGCTTCTGCTTTAACTCCAATGCATGTGTCTTAAAAGTAATAAAAAAACACAGTAAAGATGCTGTAAATGCAGGGCCCACACCCTCCTTATCCTGTGTGCCTTTGGTGGAAGACCATGGGGTCCAAATGTTTTCCATTTTGTCTTGAATGGCAGAAAATATAGAATAACTGTGTACTTTTGAATAATGTGTTCATTTTCTTTGCTCTCTGCATGGGGTTCACTAAGCAGTAGAGGAACCATGCCCCAGGCTCTAGTGGCCCATTACCAGACTGAAGGTTTATCAAGAGCAGATAAAACCCCTAACCTTCCAAGGGTCAATGGAGGGCAGCCAAGCAGCTTCTCAAACTGGCATGTGGAGTTCCCCCAGGTCATTTTGTCGGAGATGGTGGAACCACTTTGGGCAGCTTGTGCTTCACAGTTCTGCCCCTGATTGAGTTGTGTGTGTCTTTGCCTGGGTGTTCACAATCATAGTGAGGCCAAGTGACTCTTAGTCACTGCACTCACTCTTGACATGGAGTTTGGGGAATCCCTGTTGGCTATTCAGATTGTTGTCAGAGGCAGGGAGGGTTCTCATCTTATTGGATTCTAGTGGGGAGGGGAAGGCAGGCAAGCAAATGAGCTAAGTGGAATAATTACACTTTGTAGCCATGGAATGAAGGAAATAATAATTAAAGCATTTAAAGGTACCCTTTAGAGATGCCGAAGATAATACATGTGGCAATCATCTTCCCACGACTGTGACAAAATACTCGAGAGAGTCAACTTGAAAGATGAAAACCTTCATTTTTCTGCCCAGAGCCTTAGAGTTTCAGTTTGGTTGATCAGCCTTCTTCCTTTGGGGCGTGTGCTTAGGGAATCACATGGAAGAACATGATAGAGGAATCTATCTGTGGTGGGAGCACATAATACAGGAATCTATCCATGGTGGGAGTCAAATGGGAGCACGATAGAGGGATCTATCCAGCTCGTAGTGGCTAGGAAGCAAAGAGAGAAAGAAGGAAGGCAGTCCCCCTTCCCTGCAGTCCTCATCAATCATATGCCCCAATGATGTAAGACCTCGTACTTGGTCCCAGTTTATACAGATTTGATCCTTCCCAATAGCACTGCTTCGGGGCCTTAAGGGACAGTCAATACCCAAACAGTGCAATGGGTCTCTTTACAAAGGTGATGATTAAGCCAAGACCTAGAGTTATGGTAAAGTTGTCTAAAGAGAAGACAACCAGCATCCCAGCTGAGTGAGTCTGTGAGCAGGGCTCAGAAGTTTTTATACTTGTATATTTTATGAAGCAAGTTCACAGCACATTTAAATTATTGATTTGGAAAATTTCTACATAAATTATGAAATTCTGACTGCCCAGATTTTAATATGTAGGTGTGAACTAAATATTCACATGAAAAGAATATGAACTATAAATGACATACCGAGAACACTTTGTATAAAAAAATACCAAGCAGATGAAAATATACCCCATATTTTAGAGGTTCTTTTGTAAAATTGTTTCTGGGGTGAAGGAGAGGTGAATGTGCAGAGCACAGAGCACTGGGGAGTTTAGAGCAAGACCAAAATCTGTATGCCATCATGGCTGTCACATGTCATTGTCAAGATTCATCTGGCACACAGGAGGAAGAGGTTTGAGGATCGTGAGACTGCGGCAAGCCTGGGCTACATGGTCCAAACCCATAAACTGGTCAGCAGCAAGAGTAGTGTGGGTTAAAAAAAAAAGAGTAGTGTGTGTAGACCGTCAGCCCTGTGAGAGGTCAGCAGTGGGGAGGTTGCAGTTCCTAGCGGAAGGTTATGGAGCACGATGTACCTTCCTTTCAGTTTTTAACTGCCCCCCAGATCTGGTCTGTTAAAGTGTTTGAAAACATGTGTCCAATATTGCAAAGGGCAATAGTCTACAGCTAAAAGTCAGCTTTCTAACCAGACTCCCTTGCTGGCAGCTGGCAGCTATGTGACTCTGGGCGTTAGTTTTCCCATCGCTAAGTGGGTGTAAGTATGATAGTATGTCTCACAGTTCTTTGAGAACTAAATAAGCTAAGCTAATCAAACATACCACATCAGAGGTATATCCCATTGACTGTGCCTATCTTAAATGTTTTAAGAAATATTTGATAGAAAGCACAGTTCTGAAATCCCATCATTACCTCCTCCATTTTTACAAGAAGAAGAATGGATGGCTGGTTTTAAAATTTGATGTCTCTTAAATATTTTCTACATGTTAGGAAGGGAGCCTCTCTTTGTACAAAAGATGTTGACAGTCAAATCTCATAGCATATTAAAAATTCTAGAGAGGTTTTGGGGTAACTCAACCAGTAAGGTGCTTGCCATGTATTCTGGAAGACCTGAATTCATCCCCAGGACCCATATAAGCAAGCTTGGTAATCATGGTTACAATATTATTGCTGAGGAGAGAGAAATAGGCAGCTCCCCAGGGCTTGTGGCCAGCCAGTGTAGACTTGTTTGGTCTGGGCGTTCCAGGTCAAAGATAGACCCTGTCCCAGAAGCAAGGCAAGTGTCACCTGAGGAATGACACCCTCAGTTTTCCTCTGTCCTCTGCATGTACACACATGTACCCTCACACATGCATGCTTGCCTGCTCCTGTGCACACACAGATGGTGCTGTAGGATGCCTTCTGTAATTGCAAATGACATCATCTCCAAATCCATCAAGCAAGGTTCCACCCTCATCTGATTCTCTGTCTTTTCAATATATAGTTGTGACACTGGCAGTGTGACCCTGAGGCACTCATTCTGTTGCCTCATGAAACAACCATGTTTTCCTCTTTCAGAAAAGATTTTTTAAAAAATACCCATAAACAGAAACTCTGTCACTCTTCTCCCAATACTCCAACCACTCCCCGAACTTTGGAGACCACCACCTTCCAGAGTTAAAGAGGGTGACTTAACTTAGTGGCCTGCAGCTTGACCTTGTTCTTTGGCCTATATAGGACCCCTGCATTTCCCCAGGTTACATGGAGGGAAGGATGTCATCCTGGATAGCCAATCACAGTATTTATAAGAAAGCAGCCATGAAGCTTGTAGGGAGATATTGATGTGGCCAGCTTGTGAAGTCTCTCATTCTTGCCGTTGTGCTGTTTTTCTTTCTTTTCCGGCAGTGGGATCTTTCTGCGCGTGCACGAGTTCTAACAATAACACGTACTGGTGTTTGCGTACAGTTAATGAGACACACAATTTTCTCTTTTGTGAGTTTGCTACTGGCTTCCTGGAGTATTTTGACATGAATACGGATCCTTATCAGGTAAGACAATGTTTTTGTTTAACAAGGGTGGTTGGAAATGGGATAACCAGACATGTGCTTGAGTCCATATTCTCTCCCACTTCGTCCACAGCTCACAAATACAGTACACACAGTAGAGCGGGGCATTTTGAATCAGCTACACATACAGCTAATGGAGCTCCGAAGCTGTCAAGGGTATAAACAGTGCAACCCAAGACCCAAGAGCCTTGACATTGGTAAGAAAACGTATTACTTCTGTCGTATTCAGAACATTCTCTGTATTATCAAGATTTCTCCTTTTGACACATTTCCATGTATGAGCATATAGTTTAGGGTACTTACAGAGAAACTTTGTAAATAGTTCCAAACAGAATTTGATATCAAAGTTTCTCACTCTGAGTACAGTGATAGGAAGCTGAACTTACTGAAAGATCGAGTGTGAGTTGCCCTCCAATCTCTTGCATCTATCCACTGTATCAGAAGACCTCGGTTTCTGACAGAAGCATTCATGGGGAGGTGAAATTAAGGCTTTGGGGATTTCTTGTGGTTGCCTTTAACAGTTCTTAGTAAACCAGAAGCTCTGTTACAGTTCGCTTGGTAGAGACACACAGTGCCCTGCTTTTCCTTGTCATCATCCAGAACCGTCCACCCCTGTCTGAATCCCTGCCCAAGACAAGGGAATTACATTTCTTTTATCACCATCTTCCATTTGAAGATACAAATATTTAGGAAGCTCATTAATTTGGAATCTGAAATGCTGCTGGAAAGATGTTCCCCACCCTGCCCTGCTGTGTGTGCCTGTTTTCTCCATTGGGTTTATGTAGATGTGGCTCTTTGCATTGTTTGTTCAACCTTTGCCTTGCCACTGAGAAAAATCATTGTCTATACCATCTATGTAGAAATATAAATGTCAGCTATTCACAGAGAGGAAGAAAAGAACTGGAGATGAACCTGACATCCCTACAGAATGACAAGCTCAAGTCACTGACTTTGGAAAGCAGTTTGCAGGAGCCCCCATACCCTTCGTGAGACACATTCTTACTGTACATAGCTGGGTTGGCCTCCAGTTTACTGTGCAGCCCAGTATGGCCAGTTTCCCAGTGTTGAGAATATAGGTATAAGTTAAATGCCTGACTTGCAAGGGCAATCTCTCTCTCTCTCTCTCTCTCTCTCTCTCTCTCTCTCTCTCTCTCTCTGTCTGTCTGTCTCTTTTTCTTTCTCTCTGGTTCTGATTATAAACACATGTCTGTGTCTATATACAGGCTCTTGCACATGACTGCAATGCAGAAGAGGCCCGAGTAGAATGCCAGAATCCCCTGGTACAAGAGCTACAGGCAATTTCAAGCCACCTGACGTGGCATTAGAAACCAAACTCTGGTCCCTGGAAGAGCACTATATGCTCTTAACCAGTGAGCTATTTTTTTCTGCATCTCAGATGGAGCATATTTAATGCAACCAAATCTCATCCTGTGGTTTGCAGGTCCTGTGTAAAGTCAGCATCCCTAGCAATAAAAATGACATGGTCATGTCACTTTGTGGTAGTTACATTTTGTTGCTGTGATAAAATGTCATAACCAACAGCCATTTATGGAAGAAAGATATTGTTTTGGTTTACAGTTCCAAGGGGAAAAGAGTCCACCAGGATAAGGCAGCATGGTAGCAAGTGGTAGACAATGTGGCTGGAGCAGGAAGCTGAACCACAAATAAGAAACAGAGAGAGAGAAGAGCAAGTGAGGTGACATTATAAACACTCAAAGCCCACCACCAGTGATATACTTCCTCCTGCAAGACTCCATCTCCCCAAGGTTCTATAACCTCCCCCAAAAGCTCCTTCAACTCTGTGTTCAAACATCCGACCTGATGGGGACCACAGACTTGAAGGGAGCAATGAGGTTCTCCCAAAATGATCAACCCACTTGCTTGTCATTTCCACCACTGTAGGGTCTAGATTAACAACCTATAAGAAAGTCCCATGAAGTGTCGAGGCTCATTTCTCCATCAACACATAGGGAAAATTACCCAAGCACGAACCAGGCCTGCAAAGCGGGTCTTTGGCGGCTTACTTCACTTAGCTTAAAGCTAAGTGGAAATATTGTGTGTATATGCTGACTTTTTTTCAGAAATCAAAGAAAGAAAACAAGGAAAGAAAAAGAGAGATGAAAAGCAGAAGAAAAGCCAACCTATAAAGGCCTGAGATCTAAGGCAAACTATTACAAGCATTAGAAATATTACACATAGCTATCACTCCCCTAAAGAATATAGCAGCCTAAGTCATGGGTGATGACTTACCAGCTCCACTGTGAGAAACTTGATAGGGTCCTTAATAGTGAAATGACAGGCCAAGTGGGACCTAGTTATTGCTGTGTGCTTTAAGTAGACACCTCCAGCGCCTGGACTGTTCCTGTGGGAGATTATTACTGGCCTCTCTTTTCAAGCACCACCTCCATCTCTCCACCCCTGCAAAACAATGTTTTTAATTTACTCAGAACTACATGAACTTCTGGAAACACTTTTCCCACTGCTTTCTTGTTCTCAACCAATTTTGTCTTTTTACATTTTTTTTTTGCCTAAAGCCTTTTTATTCTTAGCACCCAGTCCTTTTGAGACTAATAGACTATTCCATTGGATGTCAAGGCTGCCTGTATTTAACACAGTATGTTTCTTTCTAGGATTTAGATGTATTCATGGAAACTGCATAGTGAAAGGTCCTATGAGTTCTAAAGCTAACTGATTCCTCTTCTATTTTCCTACATCAGGAACTAAAGATGGAGGAAGCTATGACCTACACAGGTATTCACACTTGTTTATTCTCAACAGCATCTTTCCCATAATTGCATGATCCGTCATTTCCACTAGTTTCTGTTTCTTGCCATCTTGCACAGAGCATAAGTTGTGGTGCATGTGTGTCCTAACGCCATCCTCATTCCCTGGCTCCAGGCCCTTCATTCTGCTTCTAAATCAATTCAGCTGCCCCCCACGAGATGCCCTCTGAGCATTTGCTCTCCGCTGTGCATGCCATGCCTGTTTGCTTGTTGAATGATGCTTTGAAACAAGGAATGCTGCGACAGGAGAATGGATGGTGGCCTCTGGGAGAGCAGGGAGATTGATTTCCTGTGTTTGATTTTCACAACTGGGTAGAGAAGCTGCATGGAACTGAGAGATTTTTTTTTTTCATTTAAGAATACAGCTAATAATTAAAAAAAAAAGGACTAAGGGAAATTTTGAGAAGACTCTGAAGCTGAAGTCAAAGACAAAGAGAACTCAGATGGCTCTGCAGGGTGGAGGGGAATGAAGAGAAGGTGCCAGGGGTGAGGGACAAGGTATTCAGGGTCAAGAAGCATGTTCCCAACACACACGAGAACAATAGTCCTGACACATGAAACTTTACAAATAGCCTTCACCTTGACATACTGCCCCTCCCCTTAACCCATACCCTTGGCTCATACATGAAGGAGGCAGTACACCTGGGAACTTGTCCACACATCATCCAGAAATGTCATTCATTGCTGATTTTCTACCCTGAGCCTAGGCCTTTGGAGGATTTATCTGAAATGTGCCATTTTGGGGTGAGGTCTATCCTTAGGATCAGCACTAATGGGGACCCTGGGGGTTTGCACTCACTTAAACAGCAACTTCCTACCAATACAGGATGCATTCCTTGGCACCATCCACACTGATACGTCCTCAGAGAAACTGGAGAATATTGTCATCGCAAAGACCCCTGGTGAAACCTCCCATCAACTTCCTGAGCCAGGGTCTCCCATGCTTCCCTTTAGAAGCAACTCATTGTTTCAGAGAAACTAAGTGACATCAGGAAAGGCAGAAAAGAAAGCTGGGCTACTGGGGCATTTTATGTTTGCTTCTCCATCCTCCATCTGCCCCTGCCCCAACCCTGCGTCACCCACAGGAAATATAAATAAGACAGAGCAAAGCCTTCTCTTAAGCTAGCCATTCCCAGGAATGGGATGACAAGGCACTGTCCTCTACACCTGAACTGTCACCTGCTTCCCAGTGTGTTAAGACATTTCCAAAGAATGACATTATAAATGGACTTAACATTAAATATGGACATTACAGTTACTTTATATAATTCCAATTTATGCTCAAGGATATTCAGTCTCCTGTGTATTGTTTGTGTCATGAAAGAGGTTAAAGAGTATTAAAAGGTTAGTTAAGGCATGTGCCTACCCATAACTCAGTCACAGTTACTCCCCATGGCAAAATGAAGTTAACCTAGATGACAATGAAGAGAAGGACATTTGACTTCACTTGGAGTGTAATTAAGTGATGGACATGTGATACTCCCCGCTTCCCTGGTGCCTGCCACCTCCACTCAAAGGTTCAATAACCCCTAATTTGTAACCATTTTGGCACAGCCTTGGCAACTTCAGCTGCGGAAAGGTGCTTGCAGGATGACACAATGTCCCCAGATGCTCTTTTTGCTCTGTTCCAACTCCTCACCAAATGGCAAGTTTAGCCGATGCTTTATAGGTCAAAATCACTGTTAGCATCTGTCTTAGTTACTTTTCAATTTCTGTGATAAGACACTACAACATGGGAAGCTCATATGAGTTTATGTGAGGCTTACAGTTTCAGAGGGTTAGATGGTCATCACAGTGGGGAGCATGGCAGCAGATGGGCAAGCATGACATTGGAGCAGTAGCTAAGAGCTCACATCTCAATCCACAAGCAGGAGGCAAAAGAGAAAGGCAAGAATCTCTTTGCAAGCTCAAAGCCCACCCCCACTGATACACCTCTCCTAACAAGGCCACACCTAATCCTTCCCAAACAGTTCCACCACCAAGTACTCAAATATATAAGCCTATGAGGGCCATTCTCATTCAAACCACCACAGTATTTGACCCCAGTGTCTCAGAACCATGGAGGCAAACTGACTTCCAATGAATGTCTGTGCTTCTCATGGGGAATCTTAGTTACTAAGAGGTCACTGTCTTGTCACACCAGAGGCCTCAGCAATCCCCAGGGCAGGGTTGGGTGTGGGCTTCCTCCCTCACAGGTCTTGTTTGATTAAAGAGAACATGGGTAAAAGGAGCCTCTGTGTGAGTAGAACTATTTCAAATGCTGCTGTTTTCAAATAGTATTTACCCTTCCAAAGAACTCCATTGATGGCACACCTCAGGGTGTCTTGGCAAGCTTTCATTCCCTAAGGTTTTTATAGCTGTAGATAACAAACTAAAACTAGGTTTAAAATATTTAGTTAGTTATCAATTAATTTCGTGTGTAGAAGGAGCAAGTGTCCCAGTGTACTTGTGGAAGTTCAAGGACAACTTGTGGGAGTCAGTTCTCTCCTTCCACCATGTGGGTCATGGGTGAAACCAGGTCATGAGACTCAGTGGCAAGTGCCTCTGCCTGCTTAGCCATCTTCTCCCTCCACTCCAACCCCAAAATTAACTGTAAAGTTCAATGAGGTCAGACTTCATTAGAAATGATGACAGCAAGGGCCATGGATGTAGCTCAGTTGGTAGAGCACTTGTTGGGCATGCAAGAAGACATTGTTCACTCCATGATCCTGCCTAAAATTAGGTGTGATGGCCTACATCTGTAATCTCAGTACGAAAGAAAGGAAAAAGGGAAGAAGGAGGGAGGGAGGGAGGGAGGGAGGGAGGGAGGGAGGAAGGAAGGAAGGAAGGAAGGAAGGAAGGAAGGAAGGAAGGAGATTTGTAACAGCCTGATGTGAACAATGAGAAATTGGAAAGCTCAACGTAGCTCTGTAGAAAGTATATATTGTGGGCTGGAGAGATGACTCAGCCATTAAAGGCTAGACTCACAACCAAAAGAAAGTATATCTTGCACAAAGCAAGCTACGCAATTGTAAGGAATATTCAGACTATATTCAAACCTCTTGAGAAGATCTTCGGAGAGCAATCATTCCCCTGGTCACCTCTTCCTCTGTTGTCAGCACATGAGGGACTGATCACTTTCCCCTCAGAGCAACAGCTAATGCTGAAGATGGCTGTGGGCAGCATAGTTGCTCATTTCCATGGTACTGCCTGGCTGCCTGTGGTTCTAATCCCTGTCTTGTTGTGTGCACAATTGCTGTGTTACAAGCTCCAGGGAGTAGTGGTGTTAGTTAGCGGATATGGATACCCAGCAACCTGCATGGATGAAGCAGTGTGAGAAGGAACAGTATGTGGTGTTCCTTCTCAAACATCAGTTAGTGTATTCTACAAGTGTCGCCCAGAAAGGTGTATTCTGGAATTTCTTTTAGTGATTTCATGCCCTTCTCGTTTCCAGCATGGGATGAGACTTAACCTGTAACTTGAAATCATTTACGTTTATTCTAAAGATTTGCTTTTCAGGACAAGCCAGCCACACATTTGCTCTCTGGATTGAGAGCTTCATAAGAGCCCAATAAAAAAGTATGGATTTGTGAGCTGAGAAATGGCAGAAGCCAAGACAGGACACAGATGATTTAGCATCCCTAGTCCAAGCTGGCCCGGAACTCATTAATCAGTGATCCCAGAGGACAACCTTGAATTTCTGATCCTCCTGTCCCTCCTTTTAAGTGCTATGACTATAAGCTAAGTGCTAAGATTATGAGCACGCAACACCTCATCCAGTTTATGTCATGCTGGGGACTGAACCCAGGGCTCCATGGATGATAAGCAAATGCTCCATCAATTGGACTATATCCCTACCCTAATGTCTAATAATTTTTAATGTCCTATTGTCATATAATGGCATTTAACAGAAATCTTGCCCCATTTGCTTCATGTCTCTCATTTCCTCTTTCTCCTCATACACACACTTTCCGGATCAGTTCTAAGTCATTTGCAGGCATCCTATCCCTTTTTGTAGAAATGCTTTACTATGTGTTTTCCAAGGATATTTTTGCATGTGACTGTTGTGCACTAACTAAAATTGGGCCATCAACATGAACCGGTGCCATTATCTAATCCACATTCTGTGGTCACATCTAGCCAAATGTTCCAATAAGGTGGTGATTATAGTGTTTGGTGTCTGGTCCCAGGCTCAATCCAGAATCATATATCATACAAAGTTGTCACCTTTTAAAGAAAGGAGTCATCCCTATTGAAACGGTTTCTTCACTTTTCATTGTTGGTAATGACATTTCGTAGACCACCATCCAGTTGCTTTTATAAAATGCCCCTCAACTTGATGTTTGTCTAGAGTTCTCATAACTAGATGCGAGTTGTCTACCTGGGACAGGACTATTATTAAAAACAGCACTGTGCCCTGGGGTTGTCTTCTCTGGGTGTTTGTTTTTGGCTAATGTATTGTTTGCTAGGCTAATCACTATGCAATTGTTTGTCTTTATCTCTAATGAACAGACGGTCTACTAGCTTTTGCTGGCAGTTGTGATTTTTGCCTGATCATTCATTGTGCTTGTTTGATTTTGTCTGGTGTTGGAGCAAGCACTCTATCACTGAGCCCCATTCCAGCATTGCATTATTCATTATTAATGTGATGGCAGCAAATGGATTTTTTCTCCAGCTCCATTGTTCCTCCGGTGCTTCTCAATGTATTCTTCCGTGAAGAAGTGACTTCCCAATTCATCGTTTATGTAAAGATGGAGAAAACCTCTTTTTCCTCAGGATATTCTTTTCCCATCATTATTGTAAGGTCACTAGTGTCCCTTTAAGTCCTCTGTGTGATTCTGGAACATTCCCCCTTGTTCTTGAATACTTGTTTGATGCTCTGAAATAGGTCCTGAAAATTTTTGTCACCCAACATTTAGAAGAAACCATTCCTGGACACCGACTCCTATTTGAGAGGTCTGGAAAGTGGCCACCAGATGTGGACTTGACATGTGCACAGCTGCTGCATCCATGTCCATCCCTTTACCTATGTAGACTGTCTCAGAAGTGAGCTAATTCTTCCAGCGTGCCCTCACCTTGTGCTTAATCCTAATGAGGGTGCCTTTAGGCTATCCCCATCAGGAGAGAGAGAGAAACTTTGGAACTGAGTATGCCATTGCCATGAATTTTCTTTTCTTTTCTTTTCTTTTTTTTTTGTTTGGGTTTTTTTTTAAGATTTTTATTTATTTATTATGTATACAGTATTCTGCCTGCATGTATGCCTACAGGCCAGAAGAGGGCACCAGATCTCATTACAGATGGTTGTGAGCTACCATGTGGTTGCTGGGAATTGAACTCAGGACCTCTGGAAGAACAGTCAGTGCTCTTAACCTCTGAGCCATCTCTCCAGCCCCGCCATGAATTTTCTTGTCAGTGCTTTTACCATTAGTGAGAATTGAATTTGTCAAACTGATTTTCAGCAACTATGAGCTCTCAGATAATTTGTCCTCTTTAGATTTATGAATAAGCTACATTACATTAATATATCTACTAAGAAAAATAAGCCTTTCATTCCTCAACTGATTTTTATTTAGGTCACTGTTCATGCTTTTCTTTTCACTAGTGGTTATAAGGAACTTGCATCACATTTACCAGCAATATCTGCCTATAATCTTCCTTCTCTTGGTGCTAGCACTATTATTCAACTATGATCTTTGTTTCTTATGGTCGCAGCAGCAATTTGCTGTCACATCTCCAAACAGCATACACTTATTCCCTTGCATTTCCAGGGGCAAGAAGTCTAAAATGACTCTTTCTGGCCTTAAACGTGTCAGTGGGCTTGCATTCATTTCAGGGCTTCATAGAACTCTGTTTCTTTGTCCTTTCTGATTTCTCAAGTGGCTGCCAATTCCTTGTCCATGGCTCCGTCTTTGAAGGCAGCACCGTAAGCATCTCTAGTTCCTCTCCACCTCCATGCTTCTCCTATGCGTTCCACAGTAAGGCTCCCCTGACCTTCCTGCTTCTCGATACTACCATCTCCCTAAGGACTCCCCTGGTGGTTATCTTCACTTCACCTGAACATTGCCCCATCAAGACCCATAACTTTGTCACACATGCAAGCTCCCTTTTGCCTCCTAAAGTGATTCCTGTGGCTTCTGAGGGGTTGGATGTGGACAGCTCTGAGGTAAACGGGACCATCGTTCTGCCTTACTGTACCCTCAGGGTTACACTTGTTTCTCTCCTGATGCTCTCTCTTCCTTTCTGTTTTCTACAAGCTTGTAGAGCATCAGGGCTCTAGGTGGGCAACATCTTGCCACCTAGAGAAACCATGTGGACCCAATGCTTCCTTGCTGAGTGGTTTTAATAGCCCCTTCTTTGATGGAGACTGCTGTTTCAGCTTCCTGTCTCTGCTGGGTCAGCTTCAGCAAGCTGCTTCTTGTGCATTTGCACCTGGAGGACCTGGATGAAGAGGAGATTGGGGTGACACGAAGAACTACATAGTTGCACCAGCATCTTCCCCTATTCACTCTTCCTTATACAGCTTGAAACCTACCCAGTGGTGGTCGGTCCTCTTTTAGCTTCCTTCGCTGGTACCCGTTTCTCCTCTCACTTACACAGCAGATACATCAACTTCTCTGATAATTCCCTATGGAGCCAGGACTCTGAATATTCTATGCAGTAGGCTGTGTCTATTTAACTCAACGTATCCATTTAAAATGTGAAATAGCAGCCAGGCATAAAATGGTGATGTGTCCTTTCAATCCCAACACTGGGGAGGCAGAGACGGGTGGATCTCTGTGAGTTCAAGGCCAACCTGGCCTACAGAGCTAGTTCCACAGCAGCTGAAGCTTCCCAAAGAAACCCTGTCTTCAAAACCCAAAATCAAAAAAAGAAAAACAAAAAAAGAAGGAAGGAAGGGAGAGAGAGAGAGAGAGAGAGAGAGAGAGAGAGAGAGAGAGAGAGAGAGAGAGAGAGAAGTAATAGCTGCTTAGCCTAAGAAGCAAAAAGTTTCCATGGGTGTGAAAATATGTAACTCGGCAGTCTGAACTGGTCCATATCTTCTGTTTCAAACCTGTAGTGATGTTTTTGACCATTTCATCTACCACTGGGATTACAGATCCCAGTCCCGAGAGTGTGTTCCTGTCCAGACCCAGGAAGCACCTTGAGCCCTGTGTAGTCCACCTGCCAGCTGTGAACTGGGGAAATTTTCCCCACGACCATCTAAATCCTTTACCTTTCTGGTGGGCCTATGGAACAGCTCTAGTCAGCATTACATGACTAAAGAGGTATGAGAAAATACATGTAGCTTTGGACCATCTTCACATTACTGCAGCCCATGACCTGTCCACTCACGTCATACACATAACTAGTACCTCAAGGAGGCACACGCAAAGGGTTCCCTTAGTGGTTCCAACGATGTTCCAGGAAGTCCTCTTGCTTATTCCTGTCTTGGGTGGGGAGCTTCTTTTATTACGTGCCCATATATTTCACCTTGCATCCTCCATCATTTCTTCCTCATGAAGTTAATTGCTGTTTCCCCCCCCCCTTTGAAACTTAGCAAGGGTCACATTGCTTTCAGTCACTTTCCCTTGTTTTCTTGTGGTGTCCAACTGTTTCCTATGGCCTTGAGTCCTGAAGGAGGGCTTGGCTGGCTATAAGATTCTTGATACAAACTATTTTCTTACCCAAGACATTCTCGGATGCTTGATTGACGGACCCATTACTGCCATGTGGCTGATTTGGGCAGCTACGTTTTCATCAAGATACTATTTTTATTTATTTTTTTATGTTTTCTTTTAGAATAATTATGTAAGTACTTAGTTGGCTTTTATTTCATTAATTTGGAGAATTTACGTGATTTCTGGTTTAAAGGTTCCTGTTGGTATAACCCAATATACTATGTCCTTACCATTTAACTACCAGGGGCTGGGAATGGGGCAAATCACATGCCTTCTGGTGGACCTGAAATGTCTTCCCTTTTGCTTCCCTCTTCCTCTCCCACCTGAATCTTTTTCCCTTTCTTTGTTTCCTCTCTCGCTGGAGCACACTTCACAGAGTCTGCCATCGTGAATCCCTTCCAGCATCCTCCGTTGTCTTCAGGGCCATGACTCACCTGGACTCTTGACAGTGTCTCACACATGGGGATCATATTTCTTTTCAGGCAACTTCAAGTCAACCTGAGTTCTATCCTCACTTCTCTTCCCTACTTTTTCCCCAAGGCTGGTGCCAAAGTGTGGTTCACAACTCTAGGGATGGGGGTGGTATTCATTATTTGGTATTCCTTCTTTTTTTTTTCCTGCTTACAGGTGACCTGAAGACCACAACCATCTCTCTTATGGTTCCATCAAAGGTGTGGGTTTTGTGTAGCCTTCTGACTTTCCTTGTTGCTGCATAGCTGTGAGGAGTCCATTCTGCTAGTCTGGGGTGCTTTTTTCTAAGATTCATCTGAGCACAGTGGTGTACTGTCAGGAAGAAAGCTAGTGTGCAGTGTACACATGTAAAACCCACTCACATAGAGGCTTCCTGGAAGCATACATCCATGAAGAACCACGAATATGAAGAAACACTTCTGAGTGTCTCACTTGAAGAGCTTAATTGCATTTGCATTCAAATTTGGTTTTGTAACCGAGTACCAAGGACTATAAAATACAAATATTGCACTAAGCATTTACCTACTAAATTAAAATATCATGCTGTCATTGGACAGCTGGGCGACTGAGGTGAGCCATCTCTGTCCCTTCATTAGGAAGGACAGTGTCATTTCCACACCAGCCATGCTTGCTTAACAGAAGTTTTCACTTGTTGGGTAGTTTTTCCAATTTTTATTTTAAAGACAATATTTCATGTATCAAGGCTGACCTCTAGCTCTCTGTGCAGCCAAGAATGGCCTTGAAATTCTCATTCCCCTGCATCCACCTCCTGAGTGCTGTGATTACAGTTTTGTGTGGTTTAGGAACCAATCCCAGGCTTTTGTGCATGCTATGCAACACTTTACCAACTGACTTAACCTCCAGTCTCCCCCTTTTCCAATTTTTATTGTCATTCAGTCACCTTTGGATGTCAAGATTACTCCTCAACATCCAAATACTAGGAGTAAAAAGTACTTTTCATTATTACATTTCAAATTAATTTATAAAATAATTACATTGCTCATCCAGTTGAGTCAACAACATTGTGTTGCACTAATGAGGTCCCTTGCCTTCTCTTTTCACAGAGGACAATTATGGGATGGATGGGAAGGTTAGTCAGCCCATTGTCACTTCAGACACCAACTGGCAAGGCCTGGAGGAGTTATCCAGTGGGAATGACCACACTGATGAGTACAGACATAACCCTAGACTGAGTCTGGAGGACTGGACTAGTTACCTGAAGGCTGTAGATAGAACATTCGCACTGCTGAACAGTCACTCTGAGCAAAACAAAGCAGATGGGATTCCAACTGCTCAAAGTGGTGGCCTCCCTGTCACCTCTGCTGAGTTCTTGGTGTCAACAGAGATGGCCTCTGCAGAGTCAGGTGAAGACCCAAGTCATGTGGTTGGGGAAGCACCTCCCTTGACCTTGCCAGCCAACCTCCAAACCCTGTATTTGAACAGACCAACTTTAAGTCCAGAGAGAAAACTTGAATGGAATAACGACATTCCAGAAGTGAATCATTTGAATTCTGAACACTGGAGAAAAAGTAAAACTGAAAAACAGATGGGATGGGAGGAGATTCACCATCTTGACGGTGACATCAGTGGCAATGGCATGACAGAGCTGGTGTTCCAGTCACATCGAAAGCTGCAGCCCATCGGCCAGCATCAACGAGGACGTCCCCAGGATGTGGAGCCAGAAGAGGACGCTTTTGAAGAGCAATTGCATCCTCATGTTCATTCTGACAGAACTTCTGTTCATCAAGTGTTCAATGTGTCCAGTGTGGAGCAGCCTATTCATTCCAGCCACACAGAGAGAATATTGACCAAGATGCAGAAGAATGACACAAAGGAGTGGATACCCAATCTAGAAGGCAGTGCCTCCTCTCCACTCACCTCTGATTAGATAAAATGTTGCCTAAACCTTTCTACGTTTTTATTAGTAAACTAGTGGTGGCAATCGTAGCTGCCAACATTTTGAGCTCCCCTGGGTACCTTTGCACAGTTGAAATTCATGTGCACATGTGCAGGTGATGCTCACACGTAGACTCGTTGTAACTCACTGTTTTCCCAAGAAGAGAAAGGTGGGGGGCATTATCTGTTTTGTTGCTTTGTTTTTGGTACTAAAACAGTATTATCTTTTGAATATTGTAGGGACATGCGTATATAAAGTCTATCCAGTCAAAATGGCTAGAATTGTGCCTTTGTAAGTTTTGAAAGCTTGACACCCTTGGTGAATCTGTCGACACACCTTCCCTGCCTGCATAATGAAGTTTGGATTCATTTCTAACCACTGGAATTATTCAACATCATCATCTTTGGTTCAATGATTTTGCACTTTGAGTTTGAAATGCTGTGTCTGTTTGGTTGGTAGTATTGTTATTTCTTTTCAAAATGGGCTTAGCACACTGTTTGTCCTAGGCAGGACAAAGGAGTAGACTCCCCCCAGTGATGACATACAGTATGGATCACATATTGTTTAATGTATGCTTTTTTTTTTCAGAAAACATTGCATGTATTTTATCCCTTGACGTGCTAAAATTGATTAGCAGAAAGGCATGGCTCACAATGTTGGTGGTAAAAAATAAAATAAAAATGAGTGAATAAGTAATAAACAAGACAAAAAAACCCTGGTTTCTCTCTGTGTGCTTACTATATGCTCAATACTACTAAATTTTGAAAGAAGAGACAGGACAAAGCCCCAAAGCACATTTTACTTTAATCTTCTTTTTTTTTTCTTCATTTGGTTAATAAGCTTAAGCATTGGGAAAATATGTGTAGTTTTGACTTTATACAAGACAATTTTAATAAACTAAAATCACAAGTATTGTAAAATTTAAACACACCAGTAGGGAGATTTGGTTTATAAACATTGTGATACGTGAATATTTTAAAAACTGTCACCAAGCTCTGGTTTTTCTATAAAAATATAGTTCAAAACTGCTTTTTAAAATCTGTACTCTTGCTATCACCCTGTTCCTCTCGGACTTTTAGAGACCAGTTGAAGGATTACCTCACTGAGAATTTTCATGGTCCTCTTCAACTTCCCAAGATCTACTTGTTGTTGTTGTTGTTGTTGTTTTAGCTTGATGGTGGCTTTATTTTCACTTTTAGATAATTCAAACATGTACATAAATTCTGTTTTCTTTAAGTGTTTAAGGTAAACACTTTTAAAGAAAATTTCATGTGGTATAGTTGAATCCTTGGTAATTTTGAATCTTTCTCATAGAGTCTGCATAGGCTAAAGCTAACTGGCTGTTTTATCAGATATGGCTGGCAGCTGTGTACTGACAGAATAAACATATTTATGGTCTTGAATGATGTGCTTTGTAAAGAGATTTCAAGATATTAGGAAGTGTCCTATGGGGTTTTTTAATCATATGTAATGCTCTATGATACTTTTATAGAACAATTCTGGCTTCAGGAAAGTCTAGAAGCAACATTTCTTGAAATAAAAGACATTTAAACGTTTTGCCTGTTTCAGAGAAGTAAACTTAAGGCAGCTTTTGTGGTCCATACATTCCTCACAAGTGAGCTTGAGTGTAGTCCTCTCCTTGCATGACTAAGTGTTAGCCATGCTTGTCACACTACCCCCAAATGCATGTACTGTAGACCATTCCCTGGTTGGTACCTATGCAGATTTGCCTCCCTGGACTCTAGGAGGGTGTGGCAGAACATCTCTCTACATAACCTGAGAAGCTTCAAGGGCCCAGAGCTCCTTCTTTACCATGTGAAAATACTGATTAACTTTTGAGCAAGAGGCCCTACATTGATAATCCTCCATGAAGCTTCAAGAACCCCTTCACTGGTCCTGGGTGGCACAGATGGAGTTTTCTTTTTCTTTTTTCTTTTTTTTTTTCATTTTTTTATTTGAATTAGAAACAAGATTGTTTTACATGTCAATCCCAGTTCCCTCTCCCTCCCCTCCTCCCCTGCCACCCCCTCAACTAAAACCCTACCTACCCTATACCCTTTCTGCTCCCCAGGAAGGGTGAGGCCTTCCATAGAGGGTCTTCAGAGTCTGTCTTGGCTCAAGGAGTATCCCTCTATGTGGAATGGGCTCCCAAAGTCCATACCTACACTAGGGATAAGTACTGATCTACTACAGGAGGCCCCATGGATTTCCGAGGTCTCCTCACTGACACGCACATGCATGGGGTCTGGATCAGTCCCATGCTGGTTTCCCAGCTATCAGTCTGGGGACAAAGAGCTCCCCCTTGTTCAGGTCAGCTGTTTCTGTGGGTTTCACCAGCCTGGTCTGGACCACCTTGCTAATCGGTCCTCCTTCTCTGCAACTGGATTCCGGTTCAGTTCAGTGTTTAGCTGTGGGTGTCTGCTTCTACTTCCATCAGCTGCTGGATGAGGGCTATCGGGTGGCATATAAGTCAGTCATCAATCTCATTATCAGGGGAGGGCATTTAAGGTAGCCTCTCCTCTGTTGCTTAGATTGTTACTTGGTGTCATCTTTGTAGATCTCCAGACATTTCCCTAGTGCCTGATTTCTCTTTAAACCTATAATGTCTCCCTCTATTATGATATCTCTTATCTTGCTCTCCTCTCTTGTTCCCCCAACTCAAACTTCCTGCTCCTTCATGTCCTCCTCTTCTCCCCTTCTCATTCTCCTAGCTCCCTCTCCCCTCCCCCCATGCTCCTGATTTGCTCAGGAGATCCTGTCCCTTTCCTCCTCTTTGGGGGACCATATATGTCTCTCTTAGAGTCCTCCTTGTTTCCTAGCTTCTCTGGCAGTGTGGATTTTAGGCTGGTAATCCTTTGCTCTATGTCTAAAATCCATATATGAGTGAGTACATACCATATTTAACTTTTTTTGTGACTGGGTTACCTCGCTCAAAATGGTTTCTTCTAGTTCCTTCCGTTTGCCTGCGAATTTCAAGATTCTATTTTTTTCCCACTGAGTAGTAAGTACTCCATTGTGTAAATGTACCACATTTTCTCTATCCATTCTTCAGTTGAGAGGCATCTAGGCAGCTTCCAGTTTCTGGTTATTACAAATAGTGCTGCTATGAGCATTGTTGAACAGATGTCCTTATTGTATGAATGTGCTTCTTTTGGGTATATGCCTAAGAGTGGAATTGCTGGATCTTGTGGTAGACTCATTCCCATTTCTTGAGGAGTCGCCATACTGATTTCCAAAGTGTCTGTACAAGTTGGCACTCCCACCAGCAGGGAAGAAGTGTTCCTCTTTCTCGCCATCCTCTCCAGCATGAACTGTCATTGGTATTTCTGATTTTGGTCATTCTGACAAGAGTAAGATGGTATCTCAGAGTTGTTTTGATTTGCATTTCCCAGATGGATAAGGATGTTGAACACTTTCTTATGAGTCTTTCAGCCATTTTAGAGTCTTCTATTGAGAATTGTCTATTTAGTTCTGCACCCCACTTTTTAATTGGATTGTTTGGTGTTTTGGAGACTAGCTTCTTGAGTTCTTTGTGTATTTTGGAAATCGGCCCTCTGTCAGATGTGGGGTTGGTGAATATATTTTCCCAGTCGGTGGGCTGCCATTTTGTTTTGTTGACTGTGCCCTTTGCCTTACAGAAGCTTCTCAGTTTCAGGAGGTCCCATTTGTCAATTGTTGATCTCAGTGTCTGTGCTACAGGTGTAATGTTCAAGAAGCTGTCTCTTGTACCAATTCCTTCAAGGGTACTTCCCACTTTGTCTTCTAATAGGTTCAGTATGGCTGGATTTATGTTGAGATCTTTGATCCATTTTGGACTTAAGTTTTGTGTATGGTGATAGACATGGATCTATCTGCAGTCTTCTACATCCAGTTATGCCAGCACCATTTGTTGAAGATGCTTTCTTTATTCCATCCTATAATTTAGCTTCTTTGTCAAAAATCAGGTGTTCGTAGATGTGTGGGTTATTATCAGTGTTCTCAACTCTATTCCATTGGTCTACCTGTCTATTTTTGTGTCAATACCAAGCTGTTTTCAGGACTATAGCTCTGTAATAGAGCTTGAAGTCAGGGATGGTGATGCCTCCAGAAGTTCCTCTATTGTACAGGGTTGTTTTGCCTATCCTGGGTCTTTTGTTTCTCCATATAAAGTTGAGAATTGTTCTTTGAAAGTCTGTGAATAATTGTGCTGGGATTTTGATGGGGATTGCATTGAATCTGTAGATTGCTTTTGGCAAGATTGCCATTTTTACCGTGTTGATCCTACCTATCCAAGAACATGGGAAATCATTCCATTTTCTGGTATCTTCTTTAATTTCTTTCTTTAAAGACTCAAAATTCTTATGGTACAGGTCTTTCACTTTTTTGGTTAGCGTTACCCCAAGGTAACATTGAGATCGACAATTGATAAATTGCTCAGTTGTAGTAGCTTTCAGCAGAACAAAGGTCCCATATCTTCCATGTGGGGGCCACCATCCTCTCAAGCCAGAAGCATAGGAGCAGAGCATTGATTTTCATTATGACCACTAGATGGCACTCGAGTACAACTAAAGATATTCTCTCGCCATCTAGAGCAAAAACAACCATTTATATTGATCTCTAAGGTGCTTGTTCTCATTTATGAGCGTTTGACAAGAACATATCTTGATCCACCACAAGTCTGCCCTTTCTTCGGTGCCTAAGCTCTCAGTCATTCCAGTAGACCAAAGTGCAGTCAGTCTTAGCTGTCTACTGTTTTGTGTTGGTATAACAAATTGGAACTGCGCCAAATGCTGGTGCTTTAAACCAAAGTTAGCAGGGTATGTGATCTCCTAGCTTTGCTATGGCTTTGTGCAATGAGTAGCGTTTCTTTAGCTCATATGTGCTGAAGCCACAGATACCGTATCTGGTTCATTGACAATTTTACCACAAAAAAAAAGAAACCAAACGCGTTTTCAATTGCTCTTAAAACCCTGAGTTAAAGCAAGGAAATGAAGTGACCAAAGTAACCTTTCCTACTGCTCATTTTAAAGTGTGTGTGTGTGTTTGTGTGTGTGCTTGAGCACGCACACACGCATGTGTCCAGCCTACAGAAAATTTCAGTAACTGGGGAGAAATCCTATTGCCTTACTCTGCACACACCATGACCATTTTAAATAGCTGCTGAAAGCTACTGGAATTGAACTGGTTCCACTCAGTCCTTGAGCCTGCTTCATTGGGTCTGTGGGGTGAGGGAGGGGAGGGAGAGTACAGATTCTGATCCTGAGTCTTGTTGTCATTCCCTGGTATGAAGGCTAGGAAACCCAACAGAAGGGGAAATTTTGGTCATAGTTCCCATTCACTAGCTTAAGGGAGAGACAGCAGCATTCTCTTTTGTGTGAGTGATTTTCTTGATGACTGTACAATAGCAGGCAGGCAGGCAGGAAGGACCTCCCAGTTAGCACACATACTCACTCACGTCCCAGCCACTTGTGCACTTTGGACCATTCTGACCCATTCGGTCTGCCGTGAGATGTGTGGGGAGAATGCAAACTGGGACAAGCCTCTTCTCAGCGAGACTGCTCAAAGTGAGCTAAATATATCCACGGGCTTCAGCCCTGACTCATGCTACTATTTCCATATCTTTCACCTCTTTCCGCCTCTCACCCAGAAGGTTTCGATGCCACTGCATTTGGAAAACGCTAGTCAGTCAGGAGGGACATCCAAACCCATATCTGGCTGGACCTGGAGGACAGTATGTTAAGTGTAATCATGTGCCAGACAGAGAGAGACAACTAGCACGTTTCCACTCATACGTTCTGTAGTAAGGTAGGGTTACTATTTGACACCAAAACCATGTATTTCAAATACCTGGTAGCGGTGAGTTTGAATGTTCCCAACATAAAGAAATAGTAAGTGTTTGAGTCAATAGACATACCAATTAATTTGGTTTGATCATTACACATTGCATATGTGTACTAAAACATTATACTGCCCCCCATAACTTTAGTCCGATGATTGTGTAGAGATGAACAAATTTTTGTTTTTGTTCTAATTTATTTCTGTTGTAGTGATAAAATATATTGATAAAATGCGATTTAGGGGCCACAGGGATCATTCTGCTTATAATTCCAGGTTACAGTCCAGTAGCTGGTCACACCATAGGATATGAAAATTTTTTACACATATATGTACATTATTTTTTAAGTTCCATCTAGGTGAAGTCTGAGCACAGATTCTGTGCCAGAGAATGGCTCCAGACTATTTTTGGAATAAAGGGTGGGCTTGTCATTTGGAAGTGACAGGATAGGGTGAGGGTAGAGTGTTCTAACTAATTTGTTGGCAAGGGTTTGATAATCTCACCTTCGGGAATCGTTCTTTTCTGTGCTCAAAGCTTTTCCTGCATTTGCAAATGTAAGGACAAGCCGGGCATCGTTAAGAACTGCTTGGCACAGCCAACTTGTGGGGCAACAATAGCAAGGAAATGCTGGCCTTTTCTCTCACATTCTTCTCTGGGGTCCAGAAAGTTAGACAAACCCATGGGCCTAACTCAGGCCAGTGACACAAGCCAGTGATGTGTGTTACTTCCAGATGAACCATTCTTCGAACTCTTCTTGCTTCAACCCAGCAACCAAGAACAGCCATAATAGTTCCTCATAGTGCTGGTTCAAGAAGAGGCCTCTGCCCTACACCCGCAGTGTGTACAAGCATAAGTGTGAAGCTGCAGATGTGAGTGGGGAAGCATCCTCTATCTAGCCACATGCAAGGATAGAGTGCTGCAGTCTAAAAGTCTGTTTTGTGGGGCTGGAGAGATGGCTCAGAGGTTAAGAGCATTGACTGCTCTTCCAGAGGTCCTGAGTTCAATTCCCAGCAACCACATGGTGGCTCACAACCATCCATTATGAGATCTGGTGCCCTTTTCTGGTGTACAGATATATATATGGAAGCAGAATGTTGTATACATAATAAATAAATAAATAAATAAAATCTTTTAAAAAAATGAAACACAATTTCTAAAAAAAAGTCTGTTTTGTATTGGAATAAGTGATGAACTACATAAAACTGTTCCCGTAGGAAGTCCATGGAAGCTTCGACAGTGGGCTCTTTAAACGCAGTTGTAATAGTGTCTACATGGAATGTCCTGCCACCAGGTACAGTCAGTAATCAGACCAGGCGCTGATTTGTGGCTCACTCAGGTGTCACTGATTCACTTCAAGCAAGAAACCGAGAGACAAGCTAATTTCAATGCAACACAGTTTATTTATTATTTTTAGCTTTTTTTTCTTAATTTTCAATGGTCAAGTATTTGTGATATTGTAAACCCAGGTTTATTAGTCCTTTGACAGTCCTTTCATTAAACATAAAGAAATAAGTCATACACCCCTTTACGTTACCATAACAGGTCTCCCAATAAATATTTGTTCTAAAAAAAAAAAACACAAAATCAAACTCTACATAATAACTCAAAGCAGCCTTTCATCACAAACATGCCTCTACAAAGAAACACACAGACAGATAGACAGGTACAGACAGATGGACAGACAGACAGACGACAGACAGACAGGCACACACTCCACTCCGCAGCTATCCTAACACATTTGACACAGCTTCACATTTCCTTATTCTACAAAGTTAAAGGCTGACTTGGGCTTCATGCTCCTAGATTAACATGTGGATTTGGGGTAGAGGTATATATTTTAAGAAAAATGCCCACTGTCAAGTCTCACCCTTTAGTTTCTTTAATATCCCCTTACCATTACCTCAGTTTTCCATACATTTACTTCTTTTCTTTTGACATGTATAGTAGACTATCAGTGAAAGATGACAGCATCAAACCCCAATGTTGAAAACAAACAAAAAACAGCTCATAGGGCTCGAAGCTTCCTGGAGAAGATAGATTATCTAAATAGGTTTTTATCTTTCTGAAATTACTTTTAGCATCTGTTTATTCTTGCTAAACTAAATATCAAAAGCACTGACTTTTCTGTAGGAAAGGTTGCTCCCACACACTTCTCATTTGTGCAGCGTAGAGTTCGTGACTGTGGGAATGAAAGCCAAAGGGGGCTTCTTCTCTGGGGAAATTCCCAGGTTTCCAAACACAAAGCACATGCAGTCCCTTGTCATTGAAACACTGAATTCAGAGAGAAACATGCATCTTTAATACTTTAGCACCAATGCATTTTATTTTTAATGTTGCCAAAGCCAACAGCGATAAGGTGAGTTTCTAGTCACCTTGACCTTCCTTAAGGCTGCGTAAAAATGAAGTCCTTAAATTAAACCTCTTCCAACAAACACAAATCTGGATGCAATGCAGCAGGAAGTCTGGGACAAAGCCAGGAGCAGCATCTTCGCTTCTGGTGGCACAGTAGAGACCACTATAGCCACCAGTAAAGATGAGATGAGCAAAGGGCAGAATGAGAAATGCACCTACCCTCTCCCACCAGCTTCCCAACCCCCAGGAAGAGAAAACACAGGCATGAGATTACTCACAAGTCTGGAGAACAGAATTAGCAAGGCTGGGTTCCAGGCTATTCTGGGGGTTACAGTATTCCGGTTTCTATCTGAACACATGCCATACTTGCACACACACCCTAGACAAGGGCTTGCCTTGCTAGAGGGCTCATAGGAGAGTTCCCACAGGACCTTTAGGCCCCTTCACACTGTGCTGCTGTTCCTTGGTGCACATGGGGTTCTTTCTACAAAGCAGCCTCAAACAAACAAAAGAAAAAGACACTTCCTGTCTGTAAGTTCATTAAAGACTGTGAGCTAGAATTGTGAACCAAACAAGAAACTTTGAATGGTTGGTGAAAGATAGGATTTCTGAGACCCTCGGGAGCCCTACTCTAGAAATTTTGCGGGTGCTGGCTTCCCTGAGTGCAAGGATACAGTTTACTGTCACAGCCACTTGAGGTAATAGATAGGGTCGGTGGCTTGGTGTATATTTTCTATGTTCTTTTTAAGTCTTCATTAAGAATCTGAAAACTCATAGTTGTCTACAAGCAAAAATATTAATCTACTGACAAAAGAAAAACATAAATAACCCCCAAAGCTCATATACAATCAATCAGAACTAATCTTTTTTTCTTTTCATAAAAATTCATTTCAGGAAATTCTGTTAAGAACCTAATTAATACCAAAATTGGATGTGTTCTCAATTAAACACAACCTATAAATAAGCATTTGAGGTAAGTTACAACAAATGATTTTAATATCATACTTGGCTACATAAATGAATTCTACCTTAAAAATCTAGTTCAACACTGAGTGTGGATGCTCCCACAGGTATGTGCTATGCTTTTTTTTTTCTATTTATACAAGGAAATGTCTCTATTTTGAAGACTGTCTCTATTCTTCAAAAACAATACTACATCAAAAAGTGACACATGCTAACCTACTTTACAGTGGGCCTTTTGTCTTTGTTTACCATGAACTGTATTAAGTATTGTAAGTGAACAGTTTAGTCAGAGGGATCTGTCTCAACCCTTGTCGCTGCACTGGGCACCATCCTAAATGACTGGCTTCAACTTTTGAGTCTCGGGTATAAAAAACAAACAAGGGTACAAACATCCACTCCAGAGAAGGAGGCATGCTGCTCAAGGGAGAAATGAGCTTAGCGTACGCAAGGCCCTGAGCTCAGTCCAGCACTGCTGAAGAACATGTTTGCATGTCCTTAAAGAGAGAAACAAAATGGATGGTGAATGCTGGGAAACTATTCTGCAAATAGTCACTACATCAAATGCTAATGTGTCTCCTTACTTCCCTTTCTCCCCATCCCCCACAGCATGCCCAATGACTTTTGACCTTTTTGTTTTTTTTAAACACTAACTCCACCTCCAAGGAACAAGACATCACACAAAGGAAGAAAATCAAAATATGTTCTCCAACACTCTCCTCCCTCAGCCCTTGGGAGTTTCTAAATCAATGAGCTGGATATTGTATTTGCATATTAAAGCCAAGTAACACATTAATTTATAGAGCTGAAGGAAGAACACGGCGTTCTCTTGTCAAAACAAGTAATTCAAAGCCTATGCTCAGAAAGCAGCAATTAAAATTTCTGTTAGGAGCTGTGACTACAAGTAACACAACCAGGTTACTACAAACACAGAAGACTTTATCTTTATGTACAACTACAAGAGTCAACTCACTGGCTATGTAGTAGTCTGAGGATACTACCAGAGTCTAAAACATTAGGGGTGCAATCTTTAATTGGTACACAATCCAGAACTTCATTCCGTCATGGCCTTCACTACTTACTCCACATTCACCAACAGCTATCATAATATCAGGAAGTTCTATTCACAAATGGTAGTGAATATCCCAGGTCAATATCTTTGAGCTCTGGATTCAGCATCCCAAAAGATTTCATAGAGTAGTAATCGGTATCAACACATAACTGGTGCCCAGGCATTAGTTGCTGAACTGAATTCAAGGAAGAGAAAGGGATCAGGGCCTTTCTAATTACCCCTGGTGAATCCATCCATCTAAATACCAAACTGGGACCAACTACAGCAGAAGTCTCTTAAAATCTTAATTATCATGGAAAAATCAAGCAAGCATGCCCTCTCCAAACCTACATATCTTAGCATCGACATCAAAGGAAACTATCCCTTCTAACGGCTTAAGATTATCTACAGATGGCAAAGAGGAACACCAAGTCCCAAGAGTACATCCTCGGCTAATCTGCACTATTTTATGAGAACCTTTCATGTTTGTTACACTGGACAAAATCTGCTTCTTATAGACACTATTCAGTCTAATAGTGAAAGCCTCCTCCACAAACTCCATGTCTCCCCAAAACCACTTGACTTGTGGCCTTCCTGCATGGACAGAAATTCAATCCTATACCTAGGAAGAACATTCCCACAACTCTACTTGTGTGGCCTGCCAAGAATGTATTTGCTAAAGTCCGAATCATAGCCAGTATGCTAGCCTCTCCCTTCCAGATGAGGAAACATTTCCCAGGTACACTTTACATGACACAAATTGCTTGACAGAGAGGTCTCAATTTTATGACACATTGGGTCTTTTGGTCCCCTGCAGTCAGATCCCATGAGTCACCATCTGTCAATGAACGAACACTGTCAAGAGGTCTCCATCTTAAGACCCATATAGAAAGCACTCTGAGTAGTGCCTAAGACAAGTGATAGTGCTGTCAATGAACAACTGTCAATGAACCCAAGGTGTCTTTAGGAAGGGAAACAGTCTGTCTCAGAATCACTGCAGAAAGGATATGAGTGCAGGGGCACTGTGAAATGATGCTAGCTCTGAAAAAGAGGGATTCAGTACGGTAGACTCATTTGCTTCACCATCCTAACTCATTACTGAATGTAGGATGTTATTTTGTGTTCAGCTGACAAATCTCCCATCTCCTCTACAGTGATTGTCATATCCCAGATACAGCCTTCCTGACTGAATTATTCACTTTCTGAAGCAACCTCGGCCATTTTCTAGTCAGAAAAAAAAATCAGTAGAGATTTGCCATTATGTTGAGGGTATAAGTGAAATAAATCCCCAGGAGGGAAATTCTTAATCAACTACTTTCATGTCAAGGTAGTAGTAACTCTTAGATACTTTCAGTGTGTTCTTCAGAGTTGAATTTTAACAGCCATTTTCCCAGATGAGAAAGCCATCATGCTCTTCCTTGTTAAGCATTTCAAATTACAGTTTCTAGTCATATTGTTTAGCACACTAGTTTTAAAGCCCCTTATGAAAGAATACTGTAGTTTAAATATTCAATATTCAAGCTACCAGATGTATGATTCAGCAGCCTCTTGATCTACTTTATGATGGAGTAAACAGACTAAGAGAAAACTATATCTTAGGAAATTCTGTGGTCATTCATTACATTGCATATACAGTTCTTTGAAGCATTTGAAATTTTTCTACCTGATTGATACGTCTGCTATGGCTTAAAATGCTATTACCAGTGCTTTAGGGAAACATTCAGCTTTCTATTATCAAAAAAACCATAACTGCTTCATTCTCTGAAAGCCAAAGGGGCACACCACACTTCCATTGTTCCAATCCAATTGCATAGTTGAGGCAAATTCAGTTGTGCTTTGGAGCAGAACTCACAGTAGGTGTTCAAATCTAAAAACTCTGACTTGCACATGCAAAGTCATGGTCAAGCTCACCTTTCTCTGGAGTGTATGCTAATGATATGTGTAGTCATAGCCTTTCCCATGGTTAACCATGGACCTCAGGCTTCTACCAAACAGGTGCATGAGCATTAAATGAACCCAGCAGAAATGGTAAGAGATGTATCTAAGCTCCTCCCTGAACAAAAGAGGGGGAAGGCTTTCGGTCTTGTTGAGGTATCCAGCCCTCAATCAATAGTGGCTGTGTATAGTGAGTTTTGTTGGTTTGAGGATTGTGTCTGTGGAGGTTTAAAAAAGGAACATAGAAGGCACAGGTGTTTCTCAACTTGCCATATTCGACTCAACCAACAAAACATGTCTTCCTTTTCCAGGCTTCAGCAGGGACACTACAGAGCAGCATTGGGGCTCTCGTCCAGCCCAGGGTCTGCAGAGGAACTTATTGCTTCTGAGAAAGGCCCAGGATAAGTCTGTGTGGTGCCTGAGAATCCTTTTTGCCGACCAGTTTCTTCATGGAATTCCCCTTGGGTGCTGAAGGCTGGGCATGATGTAGTCCGGGCATATTTCTCAGCTTTGTTGGGCTGGCCCACTAGTTCACTCACAGTGCTCAGTGGGAATTCTCTGCACCTCCGCCTCTGAAGTTCATTCTCTTTGTATTTGATAGAGTACCAGGCCAGGAAAATAAAAATAAAGCCAACAAATTTGAGGCCAGCCGCCAAACCGAAGTAGACGAAACGAAAGGACGTCACGTTGTACTCCCAGCAAGATCCCTGCACTCCACATTCTTGCTGCCAGAGCATACAGGTGGTGTCAATCACAGCTCCAAAGTAAATTGGAGTAGGAATGTATGCTGCAGTCATGGGGAGAAAGAGAAACAGAAAGATATAACATCCCATAAGAGAAAATAGATTTGTGATTAGCAAGGTTTGTCAAATGCCAAGAGAATGATTTTTGTTTAATTGAATTTTCTTAATGACGTTTTCATCTAATTGCAATTTCCTTATGAAAATAAACACCAAAGACATAGCATTTTCAACTTTATAACTCAGACTGCCTTAGTGCTTTTTAGGTTGATAAAAATAGCTACTGCTTTGTATGGTTACCGAGTCCTTCCACTGGACACTTGTGGTAGAATTTTGACAGTGAAACTTCAGTAGAGTTGAAAGAACTGTCTATGGTCAAAAATGCCAACATGAAATCCTTTCAAACTGATAATTGGTTCTTGTCCCCCTGAAGTCAGGTTGGAGCAGGATAGAAAGACAAGGAATGTTAAGAGGACATGGGAATGGGAAGAGACCCTTCACCCTGGAATCTGGGCTGAGTCTTTTGAAGCTTAGAGTCAAGAAATTCAGCACTAAGGGCTGGGGAGGTAGCTCCATGGGTAAAGTCCTTGTTGTGTATGTCTGAGGACAGGAATTCAGATCTCTAGAACCCACATTAAAAAAAAAAATAAAAAAAAAACTTGTCATGGCAGCCAGTGTCTGTCATGCCAGAGCTGGAAGGAAGAGACAGGCAGGTCCCTGGGGGTTCCCTGGTCACCAATCCAGTCAAAATATTCAACTACTTCAGGTTCAGGGAGACCTTGACTCATAAAAGAAGATAGAACTACATGTGGAGGTGCAGATCTTTAATACCAGCACTCCAGAGGCAGAAGCAGGAGGATGTCTGTAGCTCAAAACCAGTCTGGGCTGGTTATAATAAGTTCAAGGCCAGTCAGGAATATGTAGTTTGACCCTATAACACAATCAGGAATATGTAGTTTGACCCTATAACAATAAATACATAAATAAATAATAAAGTAGAAAAACAATTGGGGGAAGATGTCTAAATGCCAACCTCTGGCTTCAACACAAGTCCCACACTACCAACAGCCCCCGCCCCTACATCCACACAAAGAAGCTCAGCACAATTAACAAAATAAACTATTATCTACATGAAGACAATATTCTTTTATATGGAGGTATTTCAAAAAAGAATGTTAAAATAGCAAAAAGTATGCAAAAGGCCTACATGCTAAGGACCTTTCTCAGCTGTACACCTTGGTTTTTGTTTGTTTATTTGAGACTATCACAGACAAGATCATGACCCTGTTTATAGTGTAAACACATCTTAACTCCATGGTGAGCCAGTTTAATGGGGTATTCAACCAAGTGACCTATAGTTTTGTCTTATCAGCCTACAATCCCATCCAATGCACTTCAAAAACCACCCTCTGATCTCATCTACTGAAAAACTAAAAACATTTTTTAAAGTTTCTTAGAAGCTCTTTAAACACAGTAAGTTCAGAGGCCACCAAAATTGGGTATATGGCTAGTGATAAGACATTAGATTGCCACGCTGTCCTGAGAAGCCCAGCACCACAAGTGGATACTGACTGTCACTGTCCTAAGCGCTTGCCACCAGCGTGGGCCATGCTCAAGTGTCTGATTAGTATACTCGACTCAACTTCCTACTGACTCATCCTGAAATGCTTTTCTCTAGCTCAGTGAAGAACCCCACCTCTCCAGACTGGGAATCTGATGGAGCAAGCTTGGCAGGCCACTAAAGGATACAGCATAGAGCTGCCCTTTCACTCAGACCCACTGCTGCTGACAAGATCCACTTCCAATGGCAACTTCACAAAGGTGTTTGGTGTGTGGAGATAACCTCTGCCTACATCTCTGAACCTTCTTAAAGATCCAGGAGGAGTAGAAGCTCTGATGTCTGGGCTGTGTGTGACAGATGCCTCTTCCAATTTCACAAGAAAGCAAGCTTAACTAGATAGAATTCCACCACACCCATGGCCAAAAATGTGCCCCCACCTCAAACTCATTCATCTGGCTTTGAACCCCTGGATCACATGGACAGCACTCTGCTGCCATTATGTCCTGTATGTACCTTAGCATCATCAACTACCAAAGAGCATTTACTTAAAGCCTCTGCCATTTGTCACCCCATACAGTCCTTGGTACAGAGCCTACTCCTTTTTTGTGCTGTGCATTCTAAGAACTTGTGTCACAGTGCACAGAGGTAAGGCCTGATAGGTTGAAACATGGAAGGAAGGAGAGAAGACAAGAAAGAAAGATGAAATGAAACAGGACATCTAGGATGTGGCAGTCAGGAAAAGAGACTGGCAGATCTCTCTGAGTTCGAGGCCAGTCTGGCCTACAGAGTGAGTTCCAGGATAGCCAGGGCTACACAGAGAAATCCTGTATCAAAAAAAAAAAAAAAAGAAAGAAAGAAAGAAAGAAAGAAAGAAAGAAAGAAAGAGAGAGAGAGAGAAGGAAAGAAGAAAGGAAGAACACATCTACCAGCTCATGAGTCTGTGAATGGGACATTTTAAAGTAATTTCTGCTTATTAAAAATGAGGTCTCCAGGCTGGTGAAACCCACAGAAACAGCTGACCTGAACATCGGGGAACTCTTGCTCCCCAGACTGATAGCTGGAATACCAGCACGGGACTGATCCAGACCCCAGGAACATGGGTTTCAGTGAGGAAACCTCAAAAATCTACAGGACCTCCTGTAGTTGTTCAATACTTATCCTTAGCATAGGTGTGGACTTTGGGAGCCCATTCCACATAGAGGGATACTCCCTGAGCCAAGACACATGGGGGTGGGCCTAGGCCCTATCCCAAAGGATATGATAGACTCTGATGACACCCTGTAAAAGGCCTCACCATCCAGGGGGAGCAGAAAGGATATGTGATAGGTAGGAATTTAGTTGGGGGGGTGGTAGGGGAGGACGGGAGGGAGAGGGAACTGGGATTGTCATGTAAACCTTATTTCTAATTCAAATAAAAAATCTGCAACAAAAAAAAAGAAAAAGAAAAAAAGAAAATGAGGTCTCAGGGCTGGAGACACTGATTGCTCAACAGTTAAGAGAGCTGACTGATTTTCCAAAGTTATGAGTTAGGTTCCCAGTCCCCACTTAGGCAGCTCACAGTCACCCTTACTCCACCTCCAGGGCATCCAACAACTCTGGCCTCCTGGGGCATCTATACTCCCACGCACATACCTACACACATTCACATATAAATGCACATAGTTAAAAATAATAAAATAAATCTTTAAAATAAAGCTTACTGGTAAGATTAAATGATAGCTTTCTTAAAGGACTAAGAAGCTCTTTGTCTTGAAATTTGGGAAAAATCAAATTCGAGTGGTTAGCTTAACTACACATCTGCACACTCAATATAAGTGAAGACAAAATTGAGCTGAGGAACAGGCGCCAGGTGTTGTTCTTTCCTGGCTTATTAATGATCATGCAGGTGGCTGTCCTTTGCCCCAGATTCATGTCAAATAACCCAGCTCCCTTTAGAAATGAGCAGAGCCAACTTAAATTTTTTTCTCTCTCTTTTTTTTTAAACTCACTCATCACTTTGACAAATTCCTGTCTTTAAAAACATCTTTCTTTTTTTTTTAACCAGGCACATGGTACCCAACTATAATCTCAACATTTGGGAAGAAGAGATGGGAAGAAATCACCATAAACTGAAGGAACACCTAAGAAATTCCAGGCCAGGTAGGACTGTACGAATAGCAAGACCCTGTCAAAAATAAATAAATAAATACAAACCACTAAACAACAACAAAAGCAGCACCTTTTACTTGACGACAGAAAGCACAAGGCATAATTCTTAACTGTGTGCAATTGTATCTGAGTCCTCTTTAACCAGCAACCTTGAAATAACAAAGTCCCATTGGCACCAAACAACAAACCACACCAGGGACTTCTTCCTGCTGGCAGTTAACTGTACTTTACTTTGGCCTTCAGGCCACCAACTCTGACTCATTGCAAGCAATTCCAGGGATTGTGGATGCTTCAAAGGGGAGGAAGGTACCATTTAAAGATATTTCACCCTTCAATGGGAATTAAAAACAAACCAGTTTTTTTTTTTTCCCTTGTCCCATGGACAATGGTTCTGATTAGTCAGGGGAACACCAGCTGAAGAAAATGACAGACTGCCACTTAAGGGAAATAAGCTTGAGGAAGTCAACTGAGGGACTGTCACACTGATGAAGCAGTGGGCAGCTTCCAGGTCCATTTCCCACTTCAGGGTCCCGAGACTTCAAGGAGTGATGTGTTATCTTCGTGTTCTATTCACACTGACACACAGGGCTGTCCTTGCTGGTGTGTGAAGCCTCTTTGTAATTTTGTGGCCTTTCTTTTTTTGCTTTTTAAGATCTTTTCCTCAGTAAACTCTACAAGTGTACTCTTCAATCAAACCAATAAAATTATCCTAAAGCAGTAAGAAATGGAAAGTGTCACTAATAATATACACCTGTTTCCCACACATTCATGTCAGAAGGCAGCAAGAGATCAAAGAGCCAGGATAACAAGGTCATTGCAAATGTCTTGATCTCATATTCCTTAGTGTATAAAACTCTGGGGGAATTCTGTACAAGTTTGTATTCAGAGTCAAAAAGAAACCAACCTAAATTCTACTTTCTATTGTCTTATCGAATGACCTTGTCAACTTCTAGTTCAAATCGAAAAATGAGGACGTGAAAGCGTTCTCTCCACCACAAACCTGTCCAGTCTACCCGCTAGGGCACCAAGTGACTCAGCCTGCATTTTAAAAGGATGATAGCATTTGCCTGTCACAAAGGGAGATGAAGGGCACACTGGGGAATCCAGGGACATACCAAGTGTTCGCAACAAAACAAACTGCATTCCCAGTGCGAAGGGTCTTTCCTCGTCTTCCACGGACCTGGAGGTAAACAAAAGAAAATGATGCTTTATAACAGTGGCTCCAAGACAATGCCAGTAAAATGGAGCCTCCTTAGGCAGAGCAATACACTAAGATACTTTCCCAAAATAGTTAATCCACTAGAATGCACTGCCAGTCACCACCCCAGACACCCTGGGTGAATCACAGACTAGACATGTCTCCTCCAGAGACAGATTAGTTCTGTTTCTGTGTGAATAATGGAGGAGGGGCAAGATTCTTGACTGAAGAGCTGGGGGCTTCTCTAAATGAGCCCCCCAATTCCTTCTAAGAAAAACATGTAAACATTTTTTTCTTTTTTTTTTGCAGATTTTTTTATTTGAATTAGAAACAAGATTGTTTTTTACATGACAATCCCTGTTCCCTTCTTCCTTCTATCCTCCCCTACCGCCCCCCCCCCAACTAAAACCTTACCTATAACATATCCTTTCTGCTTCCCCTGGATGGTGAGGCCTTCCATAGGGTGTCATCAGAGTCTATCATATCCTTTGGGATAGGGCCTAGGTCCACCCCCGTGTGTCTTGGCTCAGGGAGGATTCCTCTATGTGAAATTGGCTCCCAAAGTCCACACCTATGCTAAGGATAAGTACTGAATTACTACAGGAGGTCCTGTAGATTTTCGAGGTTTCCTCACTGAAACCCATGTTCCTGGGGTCTGGATCAGTCCCATGCTGGTATCCCAGCTATCAGTCTGGGGACAAAGAGCTCCCCTTTGTTCAGGTCAGCTGTTTCTGTGGGTTTCACCAGCCTGGTCTGAACCACTTTGCTCTTCACTCGTCCTTCTCTGCATCTGGATTCCAACTCAGTTCAGTGATTAGTTGTGGGTGTCTGCTTCTACTTCCACCATCTGATAGATGAGGGCTATCGGGTGGCATATAAGTCAGTCATCAATCTCATTATCAGGAGAGGGCATTTAAGGTACCCTCTCCTCTGTTGCTTAGATTGTTAGCTGGTGTCATCTTTGCAGATCTCCAGACATTTCCCTAGTGCCTGATTTCTCTGTAAACTAAAATGTCTCCCTTTATTATGGTATCTCCATTCTTGTTATCTTCTATTCTTCCCCGGACTCAACCTTTCTGCTCCTTCATGACCTCTGCATCACTCCTCTTCTCCCCTTCTCATTCTCCTAGCTCCCTCCCCCCTCTTCCCATGCTCTCAATTTGCTCAGGGGATCTTGATCCTTTCCCCTTCTCCAGGGGACCATGTATGTCTCTCTTAGGGTCCTCCTTGTTTACTAGCTTCTCTGGCAGTGTGGATTGTAGGCTGGTAATCCTTTACTCTATGTCTAAAACCCACATGTGAGTAAGTACATACAATGCCTGTCTTTTTGTGACTGGGTTACCTCGCTCAGAATGGTTTCTTCTAGTTTATCCATTTTCCTGCAAATTTCAAGAATCCATTGTTTTGTTTTGTTTTGTTTTTCTGCTGAGTACTCCATTGTGTAAATGTACCACATTTTCTCTATCCATTCTTCAGTTGAGGGGCATCTAGGATACTTCCAGTTTCTGGCTATTACAAATAGTGCTGCTATGAATATCGTTGAACAGATGTCCTTGTTGTATGAATGTGTTTCTTTTGGGTATATGCCTAAGAGTGGAATTGCTGAATCTTGTGGTAGACTCATTCCCATTTTCTTGAGGAATCGCCATACTGATTTCCAAAGCGCCTGTATGAGTTGGCACTCCCACCAGCAGTGGAGAAGTATTCCTCTTTCTCCACATCCTCTCCAGCATAAACTATCATTGGTGTTTTTTATTTTAGTCATTCTGACAGGAGTAAGATGGTATCTCAGAGTTGTTTTGATTTGCATTTCCCTGATGGCTAAGGATGTTGAACACTTTCCTATGTGTCTTTCAGCCATTTTAGATTCCTCTATTGAGAATTGTCTATTTAGTTCTGCACCCCACTTTTTAATTGGATTGTTTGGTGTTTTGGAGACTAGCTTCTTGAGTTCTTTGTATATTTTGGAGATCAGCCCTCTGTCAGATGTTGGGTTGGTGAATATATTTTCCCAGTCTGTGGGCTGCCGTTTTGCCTTGCTGACTGTGTCCTTTGCCTTACAGAAGCTTCTCAGTTTCAGGAGGTCCCATTTGTCAATTGTTGATCTCAGTGTCTGTGCTACAGGTGTAATGTTCAGGAAGTAGTCTCCTGTACCAATTAATTCTATGGTATTTCCTACTTTGTCTTCTAATAGGTTCAGTATGGCTGGATTTATGTTGAGGTCTTTGATCCATTTTGACTTAAGTTTTGTGCAGGGCAATAGTATTGGATCTATTTGCAGTCTTCTACATGCCAGGATCCAGTTATGCCAGCACCATTTGTTGAAGATGTTCTCTTTGTTCCATCGTATAAATTTGGATTGTTTGTCAAAAATCAGGTGTTTGTAGGTGTGTGGGTTAATTTCAGGGGTTTCAACTCTATTCCATTGGTCTACCTGTCTATTTTTGTGCCAATACCAAGCTGTTCCCAGGACTATAGCTCTGTAATAGAGCTTGAAGTCAGGGATGGTATGCCTCCAGAAGTTCCTTTATTGTACAGAACTGTTTTGGCTATCCTGGGTCTTTTGTTTCTCCATATAAAGTTGAGAATTGTTCTTTCAAGGTCTGTGAATAATTGTGCTGGGATTTTGATGGGGATTGCATTGAATCTGTGGATTGCTTTTGGCAAGATTGCCATTTTTACTATGTTGATCCTACCTATCCAAGATACCATTTTCTGGTATCTTCTTTAATTTCTTTCTTTAAAGACTCAAAATTCTATGGTACAGGTCTTTTTTGGTTAGTGTTACTCCAAGGTATTTTATGTTGTTTGTGGCAATTGTAAAGGGTGATGTTTCTCTGATTTCTTTCTCCACCAATGTGTCATCGGTATATAGTAGGGCTTCAGATTTTTTTTTTTTAGTTAATCTTGTATCCATCCACCTAAAGTTGATGTTCTAAGTAACTCCCATGTGTTAGGAAGAATGGAACCTATTGATTTTGGTATTAACAGAGACTAAAAGACCCCTTTTCAGAGATGTGGTGTTAGAAGTTGACCCATAAAATGTCACTCTTTACACTTTTGAACATTTTTAAGGTGAGGTGACCTTATATAGAATTACAGTGGAAAAGAGTTTTGGATCAGTGAATTTACTAATGGGCTATGCAATTTCTAGATGATGAAGTACTTTATGCTTTATCTTATCCACAGAGGATCTAGGCGTGAAATGGGAAATTTTTCCATGCCTAGAGCCCTTCCCGTCTTTTCCTCATATTCTCTATGTCTCTAGCAGTTCGCCAGCTCTGCACACATGACTACTCCATCAACATCTACTGAAAGTGAATAAATCAGTAGGCCTTCCACGCCCTGCTTCCTTCTATTCAGAAATGTCCATCTAAGCATCCAAAGAGAAAGAAGCCAGTGTGTGTGGGGAGAGGGGAGTGTTTACAGGCTACCCACTTGCAGTGAACACAGTGCTTCTGGCCAAGTACCTGGCATTGTGACCTTAGAAAAACCAGAAAGAAGAACAAGGACTGACTCCCTTCCTCATGTTTTCATCGCACCACATCCCTGCTCCCCTCTAACCCACAGGGTGCTCGATCTCCAGGCTTTACTGAAGTACCCTCTCCTACTCTGCCCGCCACAGCCTTCAATGCAAGAAATAACAAATAGATCTGAATGCAACAGAACAAAGTAACTTCCATGTCCTCTCCTAGAAAAAAAAAAAAAAAAAGACAACCAGGATCTGCAATGCAGCAATAAAAGCTCAGTCTGACCAACTGGAAGCTCACATTTCCAAGTCTATCCTGTCCTTGATTCAGCTCCAGGACTTTATACAATAATAAAATTAATGAACTCAGCATTTTGAAATGCAAACCCAGCATAATTCCTCATTGATCCCAGAGGTGTAGTATTAACTCTCCATGAGGCTGGAGATAATACCTCTGCAATTTTCATAATCTAGCCACTTTGCCAAACTATTTCCACCCTCCAAAAGGGTCTGGCTTCTTGGAGCTAAAATAGAGATGGCTTTCAATTCATGACGTCTAACCTCATAGCACAAAGACTTCAGACACTAAAAGCACTGGGAAGAAAGTTTGATAAATAACAGTAATAGAGCCCAGCTGAAAAAGGAAATCCTAAAATAGGCAATGTTTCAGCCATCTTTTTCTCTCTGATGTAAAAGCTCTCCCTTAAACCCAGTTGGAAATATGGGGAGTTCTCCTGCATACTACTCTCACTGTCCCCAGTTTGCTTAGCTTTGGTCCTCCTGCAATATGCTCTTTGCAGCATTTGTTGGGTGCTGTTCTTACCTGAGTGTCACTATAATGGCTGATGGTTGGGCACAGGCTGTGATGAAGGTAACTATGAAAAGGAAGACCAAGAAGGGGATGAGGGTATTGCAGGTACGTTTACACTTCCCAGATATAGCATAGCCATTCTCATTGAGATAGGTTTTCACAATGACTACACGGAGCTGGCTGCGCTGTCCCACTGTGGGCGGGGTGATCACTTGTCGGCTTTGGACACAGGCACACTCTGTATAATTCCGAACCTGAGTAGCAAACAAAGATAAATTGTATGCCAATCAAAATATAACCTGGGGTTGGAATGCTGACAAAATAAAAAATGCTAAAAAAGAACTATAGGACTTTAAATGCGTAACATTGCACACAAAACACTTTGTTTTCTCAACAGCAATAAAGGGTCAAAGTTTGCCTTAATAATATCAAAGCCTGATAGTCAGACTGTTCATACCTAAACTTCCCCGAGAAACCTTAAACACTCAATTCTGTAATATTGATAAGCCATGCGCTCATTTGGGGTCATAAATACACACGGCTTTGATTGCTGTGGAACTTGTAGACTCTCCAGTTAGAGAAGTCCCTAAAACAGGAGCCATCTTGATTTTTATTAGTGCCTAGCACAAGTTTGAGCACACAGTGAGTCCTAAAATAAACATCCGTAAAACTCCTAATACAAGTGTGATGGTGTCAAACATGCAGAGTGGTATGGCCTAGGCCCGATGGCTTCAGTACCAATGATGATGAACTTCCCTTAAGTTATTCCAGTTTAAACACCCTCTAAGTTCCTTCAATAGGCTGGTGATCTCTATGTGTATGACTGGAGTACTCATCACTCCAGTGTCTCAGCTCAGTGCTCTGGACTTGGGCAGACTCCAGCTGTCTAAAAACCCTGCTATGCCCAACATCACTTGTTCATTTTTCAAAACACGTATCGATGAATCCCTACTGATGTGTGGCATGCCATTAGAGGGCACCGAAGACAGAGGAACAGGGAGACTAAATCTTCTCCAGTAACTTCCCAGACTTCTATTGAACACAAAGACAATGATGAGAATGAAACGTGTCTTGGTGTTGCTCATTCAGTACCCAAACAAGCTAACAAATAGCAATATGATCAAGTATCTCTTTGCCTGGTATCTTGCTTTTTACTAAATGGAAATTTAGCTGAACTAGTTCTCATGGTGACTGCTTAAAACAGTAATTAGAACAGATTGGTGGGGGGTTGACCATTTAAGCAGGAAGGACTTCCAGTCTTTACAATAAAAAAAGCAGTGTGCCCATGAGGTCTCACTCACTACCATACAACACTGGATGGATCTCTGCTAAGAAACAATCTCATGAACTCAATAGGGTCACACTCCAGAGCTCACCAACTATGTCATAGTAATTTCCAACTTACCCTCTGATTTCAAACTCAGAAAACAAAAGTGGTGCCTAGGCCAATGGTATAGTCTCTAGAACCTGCACAGAACAGGCAAATGCATTTTAACCTTTAAATTAGGGCAATCGCCTCCAATCTGTTCTCATGCCAACAGCCAAACTGGGCTCAGTAAAGAATAGAGTGAAATATGAAAACCTTCTCCCACAGTATTAAAGCCTATTTATAATTCACAGGGAAGAGAATTCTCAAAATAGACTTTTCTTCAGCTGACAGTAATATCTTTACTCTGTTAAGGGTTGGGGGTGAACTGATGGAGAGTCTTATGAAAAATGGCTATCACCCATCTCCACAGACACCAGTTAGAGAACCAGCCTCCACAGTCTCTGGTCTCTTTTTTCAGCACTGACTCTAGTCACCTTGACCTTCAAATCTGTTACAAAGACCCTGCCAGAGGAACAAATGGAAGTCCGGAGCCCAGCCTTATCAAGTTTCCCTGAGTTGGCATAGACGTAAAGTAGGAGACAGCTGGTGAGAGTCTTCTGGTCCTCTATCTACCCCCAGTTTCTCCCAGCAGCCCTGACAATAGTGATAGCCCTGCACAATTTGCCTCTCATAACGTGTTTTTCAGAGGGGCTATTTGGAGTCTGATGAACAAGTCATCATGGGTGCATGTGAGTCCCATCACATCTTCGCCTCAGGGTGTTGGCTTAACAGTAGAAGAGAGAGTTGTGGAAAATACTTACCCCAGTGCTGAGATTGCCACTATTAACACAGCCAGCCAGGCATGGGTTGAAGTATGTGATTCCATCCGATCCACAGACTGGCTCATATTCGTGTATTTTACAACCACAATTAACATTGCAGCTCCCTGTCAGATTCCTATGGGGCATGGTCAGAGAAGGTCTGAGAGAGAGAGAGAGAGAGAGAGAGAGAGAGAGAGAGAGAGAGAGAGAGAGTACTCCATGAATCAAACATATGGTACCATGAAGCAGTCACCCACTATAGTTATTTCTTTAAACTTACAACAAAATGTAAAGAAAATGTCTTTGCTTTCATTAGAATAGATGAAATTGATTTTAAAATCAAATTATCTGTTCTGCCTCTATCTCACTTTACACTTTGGTTCAACAGATTGAGTCTAGTGACTTGGGCTCTCATAGCACTCTTCATTGGGAAACACTTCGTTCTGTGTCTTAACAAGTATGGGTCATGATTTATTTCATTTGATTTGATTTTGGGACCTGCTTGGGATTGAACCCAGCAATTCAAGCACACAAAGTCTGAACTCCAGCCCTGAGCCACATACCCCACCTTAGTTTATTTTTATTTATATACAATATTTATACAAATTTGTGGGGTATATGTGCTATTTCAATACACATATACATTACATAATGAACCAATCAGATTAATTACCATATCTTTCATCTCAAAATTGAGTTTTTGAATTATAAAATGGAGAAAATATGTTTCATTACTGAATCTTTAAAACCATTGTGAGCACTAGACATGAAATCCATCAACCAGCCACATTTACCAGAGTGGATTCTGTTCATTGAAGACTTGGATTGTTCTAGAATAATTTACCAAAGGAATACAATAATTCTAGAAAACCAAAGGGAAGTTCTTTGCAAAGGTTAGGAACCCTGTCACTAGTTTGACAGAAATAACTAAAGAAGAAAGATTAAGCAGAAATCACTAGAAATACCCAGATGCAATTCACAGTCAAACATGGTGGGCATGTTCCCCCATGATGTCACAGAGCCAGATATAAAGAAATGATCTAACATGAAAGTTAAGAAAAATCCACTCAAGGAAAATTCATTCAGACTCTAAAGATAAAAGGAGATATGTGGCATGAAAAGGAACAAAAATGGGGACAGGGTTTGAAATGGCAGTGAAAGGGGCCAGGCAGGTTCTGGGGAGGGGCACACAGAAGAATGAGATTGACTCCAAAAAGCTCTAGACCAAGACAGCATTTCTTGACACTTTGTCACCATTCTGTACAGTACTGATAAAACACTGTTCCCAGTAAATAGGTCAGCAAGAGCAGATGTTTCATGCATCTGTCTCTTTATCCATTGTCCATCTATTCAACAAATATTTGGGAATGTGTGTTTTGTATCAGGAATTATCTTCAGTTACTATGCTAGTACAACTTATCCATTATCACAGCCCACCCCAACACATGCATTGCTCTACAAACTTAGCATATATACTCTTTATTCTATGGCTTCTCATACTTTGGTAATTCAAATTGGATGAAGAACCAAATTCAAACCAATACTACAGTTGTATTAAGAAAGCTCACTGACAAAGCAAAAGTCAAATAAATTTTGTCCTCCCCTGTCACTCCACAGAAGAAATTTAGCTCAAGACATAATCATTATATTCATAAACTCTTAGTCTCAAGATATTTAATATTTGAATACACCCCAAAATAACTCTAAATGAGTGGGTCTCAACAGAGACAATTTTGTTCTTCCTCCAGGGGACATTTGGCAATGGTGGGAGATAGCTTTGGTTGTCCTAACTAAGGAATGCTATGAACATCTGTTAGTGTCATACAAGGATACCTCCAAATACAATACAATGTTCCAGATAGCTTCCACCTTCCACAAAAAGGGACTACCTAGCCCAAATGTCAATGGTGCTGCAGATGAGACTTCAAGCCAGTAATCACTTTCGGCAGATGATGGGGTGGGGGTGGGGGTGCTTTAGAAGTCCGGTGCCATGTTAATTATAGATATGCAAAAGTACGCAGTATAGTGTAGATTCACCTCATCAAGACTTCAAGAACTAAACCACAAGCCATGACAACATAGAAGAGCCTTTCCAATCTGTCTTGAAAAGCAAAATTTTAAAAAAGTAAATGAATGAATGTCTGTAACATAAGAGACTATCCACTCAAGAGGAATTGCCTTAAGCCAACATCAACATCTGCTTTAAACACATAGACAAGGCCTCTCCTCCCAGTCTTGTTGGTTGTGTCTATTTTTCTCCTAGCCTTTATTTCAGAGAAATAATACAATAGTAAAAAGCTCTAAGAAAAGTGAAATTAGGGGCTTGGAGAGGTACCTCAGAAGTTAAGAGAACTTGCTGCTCTTCCAGAGGACCCTGGTTTAGTTCCTAGTACCCACATCAGGCAGCTCACAACCACCTCTCACTCTTACCAAGTAATAAGATGCCTTCTGGCCTCAGTAGGCACCCCACACATGTGACATGTACTCACACACACATACACATACACACAAGTGAAAATAAATCTTTTAAATGCCTGTACCCAGCAGGCAGGGGTTATGAGTCCAGTGCCAACCTGGTCTTCATAACTATTTCCAGGCAAGCCAGGACAACATAGTGAAATCATGTCTCAAATGAAACAGCAGTAACAGCAACAGCAACAACAATAATACTGTTTAAAAGAAAACAGAAAATAAATTAAGGCAACAAATAGAATTACCATGAAAGAGTCATTAATAGGAAAGGGCACCATGGAATGAAAGAGAAGGCAGCCAACATGGCTCCTCCCCTACACTGGGCTGATTTGCAAAGAATTTTTTTCCTTATCAAAAAATAGGATTTTTTTCTCACATAATATATCCTGATTATGGTTTCCCCTCCCTCTCCTCCTCCAAATTTCTCCCCACCTCCCCTCCCATCTGGATCCATCCTTTAGACTTCTAAAAGGATAATTGTAAAACAAAACAGAACAAAACAAACAAAAACTTAGCACATCAGAATAGGACAAAACAAACAAACAGAAGGGAAAAAAGCCCAAGAAAAGGTGCAAGTAACAGAGAGACACAGAGAACCACTTGCTCAAACACTTAGGAATCTCATAAAAACACTAAACTGGAAGCCATAATATACCCAAAGGGCCTGTATGGAGAGAGAGAGAGAGAGAGAGGGAGAGAGAGAGAGAGAGAGAGAGAGAGAGAGAGAGAGAGAGAGAGAGAGAGAGAGAGAAGATAAAAGGAATAATTTTTAAGAAGAATGTCTTGTTTGGTTATCATTAACTCACCAGAACACAAACTGTTACTCATTCAAGGTGCCACCCTACTTCCCTTCTAAGAAGAGGTCAAACTGGGCACATTCAGCATGGTATGGCCACATCCCACCTTGAATTCTCAAAATAGTGCTGGGGTGAATCTCAAAGCACTGAGAAATCCTTCATTTGTCAGGAGTGAAGCCATGATGGCAACAGAAGATGCATAGGGACTAATTAGGGTTTATTGTACTTATTGACACAAAGGGAACAGATACAGTCTTTCAAAACTGAAAAGATTCCAGATTCCAGTGCTCCTGAATAGGATGGTCATTCTTGATCATAGTCAGATGAGGGGTACCAAAACCTGTGGATTTAGAAAACTAAGATGTATATTTCTATGGAGTTCTTGCTAGATTCAGCAACACAAAGTAACATTCCTGGCATCCACTTGCATTCTAAAAGAGTAAGTGGAGTTGCTTTGCATGATCTCAAGGAAAGAGCACAGAAACAAGAAAGAAACACTAAATAATCCTCATCATGAGAACAATTAGCATTTGTTCAACAATAGCTGAATGCTCTGAGCTGGAGGCTGGAAATGGGAGGGGACATCTTACTTTCTCCCTTTTGTGTTATTTTAATGCTGAGATTGACACTTGCATCAATTTTCCACAGGAAGAAGCGAAGATGCAGCAATATTGGATCGTTTGTGTGTGGTGGTGCAGGGTGTCCCACAGCTAGAAAACAGTACTTGCCTTTGGAAATAATACTGTTTTAGATGAGACAGCTCGTGTGGAAAGTGAGGTAGAAACCTCATTTCTTCACTAACACGGAGCTGGTTGCCCACTAAGAAAAACAAAAACGAAGATAAGATTTAAAAAAAAAAAGAGTTGAGGAGATGGACCAGATGTAGAGAAGGACCATTGAAGAGGTCCAGACCACGCTGGTGAAACACACAGAAACAGCTGACCTGATCCAGACCCCAGGAACATGAGTTTCTGTGAGGAAACCTCAGAAATCTATGGGACCTCCTGTAGAAGCCCAGTATTTATCCCTAGCATAGGTGTGGACTTTGGGAGCCCAATCCATATAGAGGAATACTACCTGAGCCAAGACACACTGGGGTGGGCCTACCCCTACCCCAAAGGAAACGAAAGACTCTGATGACACCCTATGGAAGGCCTCACCATCCAGGGGGAGCAGAAAAGATATGTGACAGATAAGGTTTTAGTTGGGGGGGTGGGTAGGGGAGGATGGGTGGGAGAAGGGAAATGGGATTGTCATGTAAAACAATCCTGTTTCTAATGCAAATAAAAAAAGTTGGAAAAAAAAAAAAAGACTTGAGGAAAGGGATTAAGAAGCAAAGAAGGAACCATCATTAAAAGTTTGAAGAAGGAAGCTGACCCTGACTAAGAGGATGGATTGTTCAGCAAAGATGAGGGCCTGCTAAGGTTGGAACTCATAAATTTGTTATGAAGTCAATCAGCACAATTACATAATTTCCCTAGCATTGCTAGGGGACTAGGAGCAGTTGATTTGGGGTTGGCAGGACAGAGTAAGACTCAGCAACGGCTTTAGAAGATTTGAGGGGACCATTAGTTCCAAAGCAAGCAGGATAGAGAGTCTGTCTTCCAGACCTTCTAAGAATGCATTTAAAATCAAAATGGACTACAGTCAAAAGGAATAAAATGCCATAGATAGATTGAAGAAATAGAGTGACACCAAGCAATCTTCATGACAATTGCAAGCAGACAGCCATGAGTTTGTGGAACTTAGAGTCTTGCAGAAATTCCTTCAGACAATCTGGCTCTTAATCTAAAGGAATCAAGAGCCTAAGTTCAAAATCATCAGACATGCTGGGAGGAGAAATGATCTGTCGGGGGGTGGGGGATACTATGGGCCTCCCACCCAGGGAGATGAGCCATGAATGGACTCTCATCTGTATCCTTACCACCAGCAATAATTCAGAGTCCAGAAAATCACAAAGCTTTTCTCTGAAGAATACTATAAGAAATTCAAGAAACTAAACTTCTACTCTGACCACTCAGACTAATCCTTTCATTCTTGTATTGAGGATGGCGGGGGGGGGGGGGGGGAGATAGATACAGCCTGAGTGATGCTAGCCTGAGGGCAGTCAGTCTGGAAAGCTCATTGTAAGTAAATGGGGTTGGGGAGCTTTAAAATCAAATGAAAATATGTGAGACACTGAAGTAGAGAAAAAGTTCTTATCCTAAGTACAAAGAGACCTTACTCTCTAAAACACCAGGATGCCAAGAAAGCGGGCAATCAAAATTCAACAAGTAAAGTTATCCTCAAAAATTTAAAAAAAATTATATGAAGAATAGAAAACAAGACTTTTGAAAAAGCTCTCAGAGTAAAATATTTAAACTTATAAAATATGACAAAATAAGATAACACACAGAAACCAGTCTAGAAATTCCAATTGAAGAATAGCAAATATCTTAGGGATCACAGGGAAAATGAAGAGCCTGAGGAGGTTTGAATAAGAATGGCCCCCTTAGGGAGCACATGGACCCCAGACTGCTGTCTGGGAGGCCAGTACAGGACTCCTGACCATGGATGTCAATCAAGAGGCCTCCGCACTCTAGGGGGTCCCTGGTAGTGGATTAGTATTTTTCCCTGGTGTAAGAAGGGATTTTGAGAGCCCATCCCACATGAAGGGATGCACTCTCAGCCTGGACACATGGGAGAGGGCCTAGGCCCGGCCCAGGATGATGGGGTGGACTTTGGGGAGCCCCCATCAAGGGTCCTACCCTGCCTGGGGAGTGGAGGGTGGATGGGGTGGTGGGGGAGGGGGGAGGGAAGGAGAGGGAGAAGGGATTGACATGAATCAAGCTTGTTCCTAATTTGAACTAATAAAAAATAAATAAATAAAAAAGAATGGCCCCCTTAGACTCATTTATTTGAATGCTTAGTAACCAGGGAGTGGCACTATTTGAAAGAATTAGAAGGATTAAGAGGTGTGGACTTTGGAGGAAGTATGTGACTTGAGGTGGGCTTTGAAGTTTCAAAAGACAATGCCAAGCCCAAAATATCTCAGCTACTGCTCCAATGTCTTCCTGCATGCCACAACTATGATAATAATGGACAAACCTCTGAAACTCTAAGTAATCCCCCAATTAAATGTTTTCTTTTATAATAGTTGCTTGGAAGTGGTATCTCTTCACAGCAATAGAACAGTGCCTAAAATAGAAGTTGGTACTGGGGACTGGGGACTGGGGATTGGAGACTGGGGTATGTCTGTGACAGGCCTCACCATGCTGTTTGTTGTAGGAATATGGAAGCCTTTGAGGCTTTGGACTAAAAAAGCAGGAGCATTTTAAACAGAGTTTTCTGTGCCATCCTAGTAGGAGCATGGAAGACAGTGGTGCTGAGAGTAATATAGATTATAATGACCTGACTGGAAGGGAAATAATATTAGTAAGTGGCCTAGAGACCGTTTTTGTGATATTTTGGAGAAAAATGTGGCTGCTTTTTTCCCTCCGCCCCCACCAAATCTTTCTGAAGCTAAATTAAAGAGTCTTGGATTAATGGCATTTGCAAAGGAGATTTCAAGACAACCTAGTATTGATCCTGTCTTGCAGTTATTAGTGGTAACTTTTATGCAGATCTATAATGAAAAGGACCAAGCTTAGCAAGGAAAATATACAGTTTGAGAAGAAAAGGAGTGCCAGGAAATGTAATGGAGAATACAGAAATAAAAAGTTTAAAGAAAAGCCAGATGTTAAATGGAATAAAAGGGGTGGTGACTTCAGTGCAAGACCCCACCCATCTAAACTTCCAATCTGTGAAAATGAATAATTAAATAAATGCTTAAGTGGTAAATAAAAGGATCAATATCAGAAAACTGATGCAATTGTAATAATTGAACAAACTCCAGCCCCATCAAATGGCATAACTTGACAGCTTTAGAGTCAAGGACACAAGAAAGGGGTTGTAGAATCTCCTTCGATAGCTAAGAAAACCTGCTGAGGCCAGGCATGTGTCAGGGGGGTACCTGCAAAGAGGCTATTACATGAAGCTGTGAAGATGAAGCCTGGATTGTGTTAGATATCCCAAGCTGCTGGAGATGTCAGAGTTGTGTGATACCTGCCAAAGAAAGCTGCAAACAGGGTATGGAACCATCCCAAGAGAGAGAAGTATGTTGCAGTCAACAAAGCTGAATGGGGTTGGAAATCAGACATCAGACATGGAGATGTAGATTTGGAGTTTGCCCTGCTGGTTTTTGGTCTTGCTTTAGTCCAATATTTCCTCTTTATGCTTCTTTTCCTTCCTTTTGAAATGATAATGTACATTTGTGCCACTGTATGTTGGAAGTATGTGTTCTGCTTTTCTATTTTGATTTTACAGGAAATTACAGTTAAGAGACTGCCATGAGTCTCAGAGGAGACTTTGAACTCTGGACTTTTAAACCATGTTGAGACTATAGGGACTTTTTATGTTTGACTGAATGCATGTTTGATATAAGTCTTTGGGGGCCATGGAGTGGAATTGACAATAATGGCCCCCATAAGCACATTTATGTGAATGTTTAGTCACCAGGAAGCAGAACTATTTGAAAAGATTAGAAGGATTGATAGGTATGATTTTGCTGGAGGAGGTGTGTCACTGAGAGTAGGCTTTGAGGTTTCAAAAGTCCATGCCAAGCCCAGAGTCTCCCTGCCTATGAGTCAGGATGCAGTTCTCAGCTACAGCTCTAGCACCCGACTATATGTCACCATGCTTCCTGTCATAATAATAACAAACTAAACCTCAGAAACTGTAAGCAAGCCCCAATTAAATGCATTATCTTATAATGGTTGTCTTGTTCATGTTATCTCTTTACAGCAATAGAAAAGTGACTAAGACAGAGGCAAAAATGGATAAACATATAGTAGGAAAAAAATTCTTTAAGTTCAGGGGGGAAAGGCATGTTTAGCTAAAAGGGTCCATCAAGTGGGCAGCATAATGAATGAACAAGATGCTAGATATCCAGCCATCCATCCCCTTACCTTCTAATCTCCATCTATCCACTCACTCACCATATACTCACCTATCAATCCACCCAACAACTTATCCATCCATTCATCAGTCCATCCATCCATGGAACAAAACATCAAGCACTGTGTTAGATGTGAGAGATGCAGCTATTACATCGATGACAACAGAGCTTGTCTTGGGGACTTAGCTCAAGAAGGTAAGTGCAAAGGAACCAATCAAACCAGATAGTTTTATATTGCTAAATACCATGGGGAAATGTGACTGAAGTGAAGAGGGAGAAGTCTTGGTAAGGAAGTGGCATGGCCAAAAACCCAACAAATGATCAGTTTGGTCTGCATTTCAGTTTTGTCACTAAAAATGCAGGATAATTGTACCTGCCTAATAATATTGTGAGTTCTCCTAAATTAATAGTGTATATAAGGCACATAGAAGAATGCTTGGCGTGTTCTGAGGTGAGAGCTGACTGTTCTCCATAGTCTTACTAATGATACAGAAATGTCCAAACCACACATGAAGGGCCCATGGAAGGGAAAATAGTTAAGATCTCCTGGGTAAACTAGCGGTGTAGAAGGGAGGGGATGGGAGATGGAAACATGAGGGGTCAAGAAGATGGAGCTTGGGGAGGGACGGAGGGGAAGAGCAATGAGATATCTTGATAGAGGGAGCCATCGTGGGATTAGGGAGTAACCTGGTGCTAGAGACATTCTCAGGAATCCACAACAATGACCCCAGCTAAGACTCCTAGGAATAGTGGAGAGGGTTCTGAACTTGCCTTCCCTTTAATCAGATTAGTGACTCCTCTAATTGTCATCATAGAACCTACATCCAGTAACTGATGGAAGCAGATGCAGCGACCCACAGCCAAGCACTGGGCTGAGCTCCTGGAGTCCAGTTGAAGAGAGGGAGGAGCATATGAACAAGGGGCTCAAGACCATGATGGGGGAAATCACAGAGACAGCTGATCCACAACAGTGGCAGCTCGTGGACTCTGGACTGAGAGCCGGGGAACCCACACGGGGCTGAACTAGACCCTCTGAATGTGGGTGACAGTTATGTGACTTGATCTGTTGGGGGACAGGCAGTGACACCAGGATGTGAGCTGGCTTTTTGGAGCCCATTCCCTATGGTGGAATAACATACTCAGCCTTAATACAGGTGGGAAGGGGAGGTGGGAAGGGAGGATCTGGGAGAGGTTGGGGGAGGGGAAACATAATGGAAATGCATTCCAAAGGAAAGAAAAGAAAAGGTACTGTCTAGTTTGCTTTAGTTTGCAGAAGTGAGAAGAAGTAGGTAGGTGGAGAACTTTTCATAGTGGATTGTATTTCATAAATTTGATGGGGTTTTGGTGAGGGTGCAGGTTCATGGGTGTGCATGTATGTACAGATGTGTGTGCACACGCGCTCAGGTGCTGCTCCTCAGGAACTTTCCATCTGGATTTTTGAAATGGTCTCTCATTAGCCTCCATCCACCGATTAAACTAGACTTGCTGGTCAGTCACAGGCATCTATCTGCTCACGTCCACCTCCCCAGCAAAGGGATTACAAGGGCATCTGGCATTTTTACTAGGGTTCTAGGGTTCAAACTTATTTCCTCATACTTGCCAGGCAAACACTTTACTGAGCTAGCTCTCCAGCCATTAAGAACTTAAGGAAAAAAAATTTAATTAACACAATAAGCATCTCTGATTCTCCTTTATTTAAAATGCCATGGAAGTCACTCTGAGGCTTAAAAGGAACACAGCAAAGGTGACAGACACCCTGTGGCCTCCACCCTCCAAGAGCATGAGCTCCAGTTGCAGAGACAAAACTCATAAAGCAGGAGGGAGGCAAAGGCAGTGTGGGCCAGGTGTAGAGCCACACAGAGCTTGGCATGGCAACCCTGCTAATGCAGGATGCTCCTCCGAGGTACTTACCCTGTTGTATAAGGGATGTTTATGCCCCCTAGGTTGATGCTTTCACATCCGACAATAAACAGGGTTGAGAAGCACAGCAAAGACACCCCGCTGCAGATCATTGCTAGTTTTGCAGATTCTCTTGCACCAAGCTTCAATTTTTTTATAATGTAGCCTCCCAAGACAATGCCAACGCCAGCACTGGGGACAATGATGACACCTGGTAAGAGGAGGAAGAGGGCATTAATGGAGGAAGAGGGCATTAATGTGAATGGTGTCAGCTGTTATTTGTCTCCTCTAATTGTTCTGTTTCTGTTTGCTCATTACCACAAGGGTAAAGAGTAAGAACTGCTCTAATCCATAAATACTCAATGTGTGATTTTACAGTATGCTACTTTCAACACACATCGACAAAGAAGTCAAATCCAGAAGATACAAAAACAAAACAAAACAAAAACTTTTACAAAGCAATAATGTAAAGACAAATAATTCATGAGAAAGGTGAACAAACTTTGAATTGGCTCTTCACCAAAGAGAAAAATCCAAATGTCCCAAGAAAGTGAAAAGGCACCCCCACTTTACTTAAGAAGAAACATAAACATTTTAAAGTTTGGTAATGACACACATTGGTCAAGATAAAAGTGCTGGACACTCTCAGCAGTGGAGGACTAGAAACAGTAGGACCAACTTAGAAAAGCAGTTTTTCATTATCTGGTATAACTGAAGGTAAACACACCATGCAACAGGCCTTTCCATCCCAGTTTTATACCCCCAAAGAAACTCATGGGATATATTAGCCATCCTAATAGCCCCAACTGAAAAGAAACCAAATACCCCATAATGCACACATTATACATGGAATATTTCTATCACAAAGCACTATACAGCAACACAAAGGAAGATGTGTAACCAAACACATATAAAGTGTATGACACAAGGAAAAACCTGCAACAAAATATGCATATGTTCACACCTGCATCAAGTTTAAGACCCAAGAGAACTAAACCGAAACGTTCTAGGATTCATATACAGGTAGTATGAATGGAAAGAATAGTAGTTACCATGAAACCCAAGATAGCTGGAGTATGAGTGGTTCAGAACAGAGGGGATCCTACAGCACTGAAAATGCTCTATTCCACAAAGAGGGTCTCAGCTACTCCCACAGCCTGAATGCTTAAGTCTCCCTGGATTCTTACATTAAGATCCTAAGCCCCAACATGCTGACATTAGGAGAGTGGACACTACATGAATAGAATTAGTCCCTAGTTAAAGAGACCTGAGCATTCCCTGTTCTCTCCATCATATAAGGTGTAGTGAAAATGTCCCATCTATGAGAAACAGACCTTCACCAGACACTAAATCTGCCAACACCTTGATTTTGGACTCCTTACCTGTAGAACTGTGAGAAACCAAACCCTCATGCTCATGAACCACTCCATGCATGGCAATCTTGATAGATCAGTCTGAATAAACTAAGCAAGTCTTATACTTATTCCTTATCCCTAAAATTCTGACCACTGAACTATTGGGTGTGTTATACTGCATTGTAGAAAAATAAAGACATGGGGTTGGAGAGATGGCTCAGTGGTTAAGAGCATGTACTCTTCTTGCAGAGGACCCAAGTTTAATCCCCAGCACTTGCAATGGGCAGCCCACCTGTAACTCTAGCTCTGGGGAGACAGGGCCCTATGGACCTTCATGGGCATCTGCATTCACATGCATGAATGAACACACTTAAAAACTAATAATAATCTTTATTTAAAAAAATAAAAACTAGCTGGGCATTGGTAGAACAAACCTTTAATACCAGAACTCGGGGCAGACGGATCTCTGTGAGTTCGAGGTCAGACTGGTCTACAGAGCAAATTTCAGGACAAGCTCCAAAGGAATACAGAAAAATCCTGTCTTGAAAAAAAAAGAGAGAAAAAGAAAGAAAGAAAAGAAAAAGAACGATATAGTCAGAATACGCATTCCCTCACACACACACACAAACATTACAAACTAAATGAGAGACATATGGGCTAATAGAAAATCCAAGTAAAACAATTCTTCAAGGTTCTAGGAAACACAGGGAAGGGGTAAGCTGAGTCTTTCCTGGAGGGATCAGAGAGAGCTCTCACAGTGGCAGTTTTTAGCTAATATTCAATAGAAGAGGCACGGAGAGCACATTTGAACAAAGGAAATACACGTGAGGGCATGAGATTACGGTATTGGGTATCCGTGGCACTTCAAAATACCAACAGTGTGCAATGCAAGATGGTGGGAGATGATGGGGTACATACAGGAAGAGAAGTTAGGAAAAATGAGACCACAAGAGTCCAGAAAAGAAACTCAGATTAAATATCTGAGCAATGAGAGGCCACTGGAGAATTCCCAGCTGGGTCAGATGAGACTTATAAGTGGAGTGAGATACAAGATAACGTTGATGGCATGAGAACTTGAATCTGAAGTGGTCAGAAGAGTAATTGCAGGGGGCCAGGTGAGCCACAGGAAAGTACTTTACTGACCACACAATAAATTAGATCAGGAGACTAGGGAAGGCAGGAAAAAGCTAGTGTGTGACACTCAGTAGAACAGAGATCTGAATAGAAGGACGATGTGTAGACAGCAGCTTAGCAATCTTGGCTGCAGACAGGAGTTGAGGGGTCTGAAGAAGAAGCAAGCGGAGGCCTCACACTGGTGCACCCGGGGCTGTAAGCAGAGCCAGGCTGAGAGACTGATGTGATAGTGGAATCTGAGAGGTAGGATGTTCTCAGATGATACAGTGAGAAAAGGAGGAAGCCATCTGAAGAGAGCCAGTGTTAATGGGTTGTGGCAAAGAGATGAACCCATAAAAGAAGCTGAAACCAGACAGAGGTGAGGAAAGCCAGGGGAGAGCAATGCCGTAAGGGACTGAAAGTAACCAGGCAACCATGAACATGCAGGTGTCCACATTTCATGCGAGAACGGTTCCCTTGGATGTCTAAGTAGATACAGTTCTGGACTGTCTTGGGGCTGGTGGCCCAGTTTCTCCACCACCACCGCACCACCATCTTGGTCTCACTAATGGTTGCACTCCCTTTGTGAAGGGAGATACAAAGGAGGGTCCTCCAGGCTGAAGTCACTGTCCTGCTTCCAGCTGTCTGAACTTAACTTCATGTTCTCCCCTGACACCCTCATTCCCTTTCCTGAGACCCCAGACCCCAAAGAAACAACATCCCACAGTGCCCCAAGTGTAGCCTCTGCCTGATACCCACTCTTGTCTAGGCCTCAAGGGGACAGGTCTGTGGTCCCTAAGCTCCTGATCCAAGCACCCCCAGGGACCATAATACCTAGAACTCAGTGTTGGGGTGCATCAGGCTGTGCTGAAGAACACCTCTGGCATGTGTGCAGGAGAGTGTGCAGGAACAGCGTCAGTGTATTGTGTGTGCTTGCATGCATGCGTGCATGCCACAGTGCACATGTGGAGGGCACAGGACAACTTGTGGAAGTTGATTCTCTCTATCCACCATATGGATCCCAGGGATCAAACTCAGGTCCTCGGGCTTGGTTACAAACACCTTTACCCATAAAGCCATTTAACCAGCCCATCATCACTATCATTTTAAACATTGGGAATATTGCTGGAATATGCTTAATATTAATGAATTGGATACATTTGCACAAACATCCTAGGATGATAATTGGGCAAATTCTAATGAATAAGAATGAATTTAAGCAACTTATGTGTAGCCCAACATAAACTTTTATGTGTTCTCTAATAAATAAACCTTTCATACTTAGCCATTATGTCTCCTTAATTATGATACTCACCTACTTAGCTGTACATATATGTGATATTATAATATATATCTGAGTCTAAAGAGCTCACTAAGGTGTTCAGTGTTGGCACAGCAGAAGACTCTGCTCTGAGCATAAGAGTTCTAGGGATGCTCTGCCATCCTTAGCTGGGAATCTACTAGGGATGCTCTGCCATGTTCGGGTGGGAATCTTGGGGATACTCCTTTTTAAAGAAAACCAATGTCCTGCTTCCTTTCTTCCTCCCATGCCAGGTACTATTGTACCCAAACAGATCTTGAAGCTTTTACTCATGGTTATGATGTAAATTGCCCTTATAAAGCAAGGGCTGTGACTTCATGAAAAATGGTAGTCACTTAGTCTCCAAATGTTTCAGGAACTAGATGAACTTTTCCTCTTGACTCCACTGTTAGATGGAGCTGTCAATAGACACATAAAATATGCCTAAGCTGAAAGCATCTGTAGCAGCCAGAGAATCCTGAGGAAAGAGAGAGGAAAGGAGGCAAGAGTTCATCACTAAGAATGTTCAGAGACCTCCAATGTGTTGTCACTGGATTAAGAACAAGCTTCTATAGCACTTGGAGCTAGCCCTGACATCATACTTGCCACTGCCTGCTGTGTTTGTTTCTGTCTTTCGAGGACGTTCCTAAAAGAAGTAAGTGTGTGTGTGTGTGTGTGTGTGTGTGTGTGTGTGTGTGTGTGTGTGTGTGTGTGTGTGTGTGTGTGTCCAAGGTTCCAGTACTGGAAGAGAGGCCTGTAGGCAGAATGGGGTCACACTGGAACTTTCAGAGAATATCTTGAGACTTTTTCCTGGCAGAGCAGCTTGGCTCATGGCTACCTACAAGCAGCTGACTCAGTTTCCCCTCTAGAGCTTTTAGACCGAGGAGACAGTGCTCAAAGGAGTCTTCTCGGGCCTCTACTTTCTGCCATGTGACAGCTACTGCATTGCTCAAATGAGACCACTGAACCAAAGCAATAGAGAAGGCCTTTGAATTCTAGCATGGCCTTGCTGGAGTGATTAATAAAGGCTTTCAAAAATCTTAGCACTACACTGTCTTTGAGATAAAGATTCCTATATGTAGCTCACACATTACTCCACATAGGCCCAAATGATCTCATCAGCCCATCACATAGTCTCAACTAAGCCAACACAGGGAGACCTGTGCAGTAGGAGAGAGACACAAGAAGCCTAATCTCAGGGATTTGAAGTGGTAGGCACTGGAGAAAAGGTGACAACAAGGAACATTCAGTGAGAACAACCACTTTTCATTTCAGGTTTCTGATGAATTCGGCTGAAAAGATACCTGAGCACCAATGCCCAGCAGGACCATGAGAGGGACTCCAAAATCAAATTGAATACAGTTTCATCTTTTATGGCTCACACACCTAGCAGAAATGTCTTCGTCTACACCATAAAACCACAGAGACCAACAGGAAAGTGCTTAGATAACCACTCCATCTTCTGGCTCCAGGAAACATAAGGGGAAAGAGCCTTAAGCAAATTATCACAGAGGTGGGGCCCACCTGGGCCTTTTGTAGAGGAAACTTCATAGGACAGTAATAGGACCTCATTAACGTTTAAATTACCGAAAATAAGCTGCAAGTGAAGAAGTCAGCATCAGATTGCCACACTCAGTTCCCTCCTGTTCATGGCACAGATCTGGGCCTGTGCCAAATGCAAAGCCCTCATTGGAGGCCCTTCAGGCAAGATATATTTTCTGTCAGCAATTTTCAGCTGTTCTCTGTTCCTTGTTGTCCAAATCCTGCAGCCTCCAGAGCTTTCCCACCGAGAAAACCGACCATTGCTCTGCCCACCAGAAGCTTTTCTGTAAAAGCTGACAGGGCCATCCTCCCCTAGGAGAAGTAAGCAGGGTTTAAAAACTGTTCATCTAGCCAGGTGGTGGTGGTGGTGGTCGCTGCAGCGGTGGTGGCAGCACTTGGGAGGGAAAGGCAGGCGGATCTCAGTGAGTTCAAGGCCAGCCTGGTCTCCAGAGTGAGTTCCAGTACAGCCAGGACTGTTACACAGAGAAACCCTGTTTCAAAACAAACAAGCCAACAACAAAACTATTCACCTATAGGGGAAGTTAAAATAACTGACACATCTAAACCAAAACACTCATTAACATGACCTGTATTCCTCAAAGACAGATGGAAATTTTGCTCTTTAAAAACTGCTTTACTTGAGCAGGAAGAGGGAGGCCGGATCTCTGTGAGTTCAAAGCCAGCCTGGTCTACAGAGTGTGTTCCTGGACAACCAAGGCTGCACAGAGAAACTGTATCTGAAAAAACAAAAAAAACAAAACAAAACCAGAACAAAACAGAACAGAACAACAACAAAAATCTTGTATTATTTGCTGGGAAGTAGTAGTGCATACCTTTAATCCTAGCACTCAGCAGGCAGAGACAAACAGATTTCTGTGAGCTCAAGGCCAGCTTGGTCTATATTGTGATTCCAGGACAGCCAGAGCTACACAGAGAAAACCTGCCTTGAAAAACCAAACCAAATAAAACAAAAAACAAATAAAAAGAAAGCCTATATTACTTTATTAACTCTGTCAGGTACATATGGGAGACCAAAATGGTCATTTTGTGCTTTAGTCAAATCAATAATTTGAACACATTTTAATTTTCTTTCATTCTTTTATTATCTTTTATTCTATGTGTATGAATATTTTGCTGTCATGTATATTATGTATGCTTACTTTCCTTTATCCCCTAGCTCTGGGAAGCAGCAGAGGAACAAGTCATAAGCGAGTTATTGCAGATATGCAGCTGCCTGGGTCTCCTGTAGTCAGTGGTCAAGTGTGTGCCTGCAGCCTGCCAAGATCCAAAGAGAGCATCACATGCCCTCGAACTGGAGTTACAAGCAGTTGTGAGCCACCATGTGGTGCTGGGAATCAAACCTGGGTCTTTGGAAGAGCAGCCAGGGCTTTTAAATGCTGAGTCATCTCTCCAACTCCACCATTTAAAAAAATATTGGCAGCTCCCCTGGGCTGTAATTAACACACTCTAGAATTTGCCTACTTAATTTACAGTTCAACATTTTTGAGGGTGCTGGAACTAAAACACAAGATCTCACATATGCCAGGCAAGCACTTGACTGCTGAGCTCTGGGAATATAGCCCCACTCCAGCACATGCATAGTATACTCACAAAGATAGTCAAAATGGTCATTCTGTGCCATTTTCACTTCACCCCATGAAGAAGCCAGGTGTCCATCAATTATTATGGCGATTTCCTCCCAACTTTCTCTACACCCACTGATAATCACTGATCTGATTGACTCCACGGGGTTTGTTGTTTGTCTGAATGGAGTCACATACCACATGTCGCAGTCTCTTGTCACTTTGCATGCTTTCAAGACTTATCTATGTTAGAGCACAGCTTTGTTCTTCATTTCTGCTTAGGGACAAATTATACTGTGTTGTATTCATACCTCGTCCTTTATTCATGCATCAGGCGATAGACTTCTGGGGTTATGTCCACATTGGGGCTATTAAGAATAATATTGTTGTGAGAATTCATATGTAATATCTTGTTTAATGTGGCCATAAGCTTCATTTCTTGGGGAAGCATGCCTAGAAATGGAATTTCCAGATCATGTGTTTGAAGATACGTTGAACTGTACTCCAAAGTGCCCACGTCATTTGATGTTCCCATCAACAGTGCATAAAGATTCCAGTCCTCCACATTTTTGCCAACATTTTTAAAAGGCAATATATGATGGTGGCCAAACAAGTGGATGTGACAGAGTATCTCACAGTAACTCCTTGTGGCTTTGATCTGCATTTCTCTGGTAACTAACTACATCAGATGTCTCTTCCTGGGCTTGTTTTGGTCATTTGTATGCCTTCTCTGGAGAAACGTCTATTCATCTTTTCCCCGTTTAAGTTGGCATATTTTCTTTTTACTATTGACCTATAAGTTTTTAACTAGTCTGGATATAGCTGCCTTAGCTGATATATGATTTGCAAATATTTCCCCTTATCCTATGGTGTATCTGTCTTCCTTTCTTGATTGATGTTGTCCTTTGAGGCATAAGTTTTTAACAGTGATAAAACCAATTTATTTGTTTTTCCCCATTGCCTACATTGCTTAGTCTAAGATCACAACGATTTATGTACATGTTTATTTCTAGGAATATTATAAGTCTCTTATATTATACTTGGATCCATCTTGCATTTACTTAATACGATACGAAGGATAAATATAGTTCTTCCTCATGTACCTACCTGCTTGGCTCTCAGAGTCACTTTTTAAAAAAGACTATTCATTCCTCCCCTTGAATGCCCTCATCAGCCTGATGATCAGGGCATTTGCTCAGTAGATAAATTATTTGTCACACAAACCCAAGTTCTGGAGTTCAGATCTCCCACACCCATGTAAAGGATAGCCAGACCTGGCAGTCCCCCTGTAATTCAGTGCTCAGGAGATGTGGGATCCCCAAGGAGGACTGACTGCCCCTTAGACCAGTAGTTCTCAACCTGTGGATCTCAACCCCTTTGGCAACTTCTATCTCCAAAAATATTTACACTGTGACTCATAAGAGTAGAAAAATTACAGTTATGAAGTGGCAACGAAAGCAATTTATGGCTGGGAGTCATCACATCATGAGGAACTGAATTAAAGGGTCACAGCATTAGGAAGGTTGAGAGCCAGTGAGTTAGACTATCTAATCAGCTCTAGGTTCAGTGAGAGACCTTGGCTCAGTAGATAAAGTGGATGGTGATCAAGGAAGATACACACACAAAATCAACCTCTAGCTAACGTGCACATGTATACACATGCATGTGTACCTGCATACATGTGAAGACACATGAACATACACAACACTCTACTAATCATAAGTATGTAAGCTTATTTCTGGGTTCTCAAGTCTATGTCCTTAATGTTTCTATCACCTTTAAGCCAGTAGTACCATACCATTTTGACTATTAGAAATTTTGATGTAGTTTGTACTGAATCAGTCAATTTGAGTAGTGACACCTGAATAATACCAATTCCTCCAGTCCTTGAGTATAAAGTATATTGCCCCTAAGATGTAGCTTCTTTCCATTTTAAATACTCATTAATCTTCCAGTTGACTAAGTTGTATACAGTTATCTTGTATAACATGTTATCTTGAAATATGTATATTCTGTTCAATGGCTAAATTAAGCTAACTAACACACATTATTCAACACACACCATTTTGTGGTGAGAACACAAGGTGTAGCCCAACTTTTAAAATCTGGTGTGCTATTGTAACTATGGCCAATGGTAGGCATGGTTTGCATGACAATCCTTAGTTACTCCTCTGTCTAAGTGAAATCTTTCCTCTGATGAGCATTTCCTACACAATATTGTATAGCTTTCAGCATACAAGCTTTGCACAAGTTTGGTAAATATTATTCATAAGAATTTCATTCTTTGGCTGCCAGTGTTGATGGAAGAGTTTGTTTTGGGATCGTTGTTGATGTATAAAAATACAGTATAAAAATACAGCTGGTAGATAGATAGATAGATAGATAGATAGATAGATAGATAGATAGATAGATATTTAAGATTTGTGAGACATGGTTTCTCTGTGTAACCACTATGACTGTCCTGGAACTTGATTTGTAGACCAGGCTAGCCTTGAACTCACAGAGATCCACCTGCCTCTGCCTCCCAAGTGCTGGGATTAAAGACGTGTACTACCACCACCCAGTCGCCCAGTGGTTGTGGTATATTTATCTATCTTGCAATCTTGCTGAGCACACTAAGGAGTGTGATTGGCGTAGTTTTTCTAATGGATGTCTTGGGATTTTCTCCATGGAAAACATGTAACCTGTGAAGAGAGGCCCACTCCATTCTTCCTTCCTGACTGGAATGGTCTTTATTTCCTTTTCTTACACAGTGACTTAGCTAGACTATCCAGTGCGATAGGAACGTAGCAAGCATGAATTTCTATCTCTTTGTCCTGATGGAAGGAGGAAGGAGGGAGTGTCTTTCAGTTACTACAGGCATGCTAGCTATTTTCTTCCATAGATTCCCTTTATCACAGTGTGTCTTTAATCTCTAAACTATTGAAGCAGAACTTTACCCCAAAAAATCAGTGCAACCAGTGCACTGTTTGCAAGAATATCATTAAGTACAACTTTTGGAAAACTTCCAAGAATATAAATTTTAATTTAGTCACTTAATAAATTTAATAAATCATTTAGCATTCAAATATTTACTAGAAACCCTTTATTGAACACCAACTATGTAACAGGGACTATTCTAAATAAATCTAACACGAATTCTTGCCCATGTTGACTTTATAGTCTAATGTGGCAAAACAATAAACTAATAAGTAAGCTGCTTATCCTGTGATAGAAGGGGAAAATAATTACAGTGAAATTATTCTTAGCATAGTAAGAGAATAGAGTGTAGAGATAGGTGGCCATTTTCAACAGGGTGAAGTCTTCTTGACGGGGCCCTTTGAGCCAAGCAAAGGGATAAATGAAAGGCAGTGATCATGAGGGTTAAGTCACAACTCACTTACACACTTACACACTGATCTTACCTCAGTGTTCTTGAGGATTAAGTCATACCTTACACACTTATCCGCTCATACACTGATCTTACCTCAGTGTTCATGAAGGTTAAGTCACACCTCACACACTCACACACTTATACACTGATCTTACCTCAGTGTTCATGAGGGTTAAGTTACACCTTACACACTTACACACTGATCTTACCTATCCATGAATAGAACCCAAAGGTACCAAAACTCAGAAAATTTTATAACTTAAAGGAACCTCAAATATCACTCATCTTTCTTTTTTCTAATGAAACAGTCCAAACCAGAAAACATAAGAACTCTAGGTAAGGCAGTAATGGATGGGAAGAAAATCAGACCCAGAGGCTACACACTGGACTTCTTATTTGGGGAGGATGTTTGTTTGGTTTTCTAGACATCATTTCTCTGTGTGGCCCTGGCTGACCTGGAAGTTGCTTTGTAGACAGGCTGGCCTCCAACTCAGGGATTTGCCTGCCTCCATCTCCCAAGTGCTGGGATTAAAGGTATGTGTCACCACTGCCTGGCTTCACTGTTTATTTGAAGACGCAGTTGTGTTTGAGTCATGCATAATTCCATCAGCTAATGGAAGCAACACTAAAGATTCCTAATAATAAAGCTGATTCAGAACAGAAACTTATTCTAGCAACCTCATGGTCTGAGCATCCATCTATAAAGAACAACAACCCTACATCCAGGTTTTATGTACTAATGAAGTAGTCAGTCTTGCAGAGAGTACCATTGGGCAGAAAGCACCAGAACAGAGTCAGAACATGGTTGCCAGGTATCCTCTCTGAGGAACCCATCTGCAATCTCAGCCAATTGCCTAGTGCTCTCCTCCTGTTATTGTTCAGATCTTATCTATCTTGAGTGTTGAATAGTAAAGATCATATATTTTCAGACATACCTTCTCTTTGGAATATGAAAACATTGGATAAGCAGAAGAATTAAATGCAATAAAGACTTTACATTTGATCCCAGAGACACATGGGAACCAACAAAGGAAGAAACCATAGTGGCATGACTGTGTGTGTAATTATGCCCCAACTGAACATCAGAGTTTGGGCTCACAGTGATAAAAGCCCCGATTCACCAACAGCCCCGCAGATTGTACTGGGGGATGGAGCTTCAGGAGAACTGAAGGGAGCCTTGAATCTTTACACATTTGACCAAAATGAAGGATCCTGGGCACACTCCAGATACTGTTTTTATAGCTGAAGAGAGAGATGAGCTACTGATGTCTCTGATAATTGCACTGAACCTGAATGACGGAAAAGTGGACAGAACAAACAAGAGATTTTCAAAGACAACTCAAGTTTCTGCCTATTGGAGCAAACAAGACAGAGCCTCATCTTCAGTGTTCGACCTTTGCAAAACCATTTCCACATCAGGGGAACTGGCTCAGGGATTTTTTTTATTCTCTTCATTTTTTGATTATTGGTTCTTATTGTTCATATATATTATTTGCTTATTTATCATCATCATTGTTATTGCTATTATTATTATTTGAGTGTTTTGCCTGCATGAATATCTCTGAACCATGTGCATGTGTTGCCCTCAGAGGCCAGAAGAGGGCATTGGATCCTCTGGACCTGGAGTCAGAGATAGCTGTGAGCTGCTGTGTAGCAGCTTAGATTCAAACCCAGGTCCTCTGGAAGAGCAGCCAGTGCTCTTAAATGCAGAGCCATTTCTCCAGCTCCTCTCGTTTGTTTGTTTGTTTGTTTGTTTTTATCATAGAATTTGGAAGGAAGCTATAGGAAAGATCATTTCCTATTCTCTGATGACTGAGCTTCTTTTTCTTTTTTTTTAGAGCAGGACCCAGTAAGCCAGATGTGTGCTTTGCTATCTGCTCCTGCTGCTGCCGAGCTACAGCAGTTATGGGCACGTGTACATGAGGGCAGAACTGCATACTAATAAAGTTTGCTTCATAATTACATGCAGCAGGCTGAATAGGGCACTAGACTCTTATTATAGAACAATAGATCAGTTTATGGTCATCTGCAGTGCTGACTACATCTCCCAGCACCCCTTGCAACTGAATGTGTTTTTAAGTTCCGACCAGTATGATAAAAGGAAAGGCATAGATCCATGGCTTTCTTCAGTCTTCCCATTCTGCTATTTAGAAGGCAACCACAATCTCTACAACTCCACTTTACAAGAACCAAGTCCACAGGGAGCAGATACTGGGAACAGTTTGGTCCACTGTGGGACTTACTTAGTTTAAGCCTCTCCTATTTTTTTACTTTTCTTTTTCTTTTTTTGGGCAGGGATTGCAGGGGAGCTGTTTTATTTTCTAATGGTCAAAAAGTAAGTGAGCAAGCAAACAAACAAACAAAAACCTCTATAATCCTGACACAGGACCATCCCCAACTTCCTCAGCTCATAAAGCATAAAACAAAAATGGATCTCTAAGAATAATGACTTCCACAAATACCTAGACTCTCAAGTGTTCTGATTCTAACTAAAAAAAAAAAAAAGAAAAGAAAAGTTGAGTAGGGGGCAGGATCTGTGTGTATAGCCCAGACTGGCCTAGAGCTTGTGAGTCTCCCGCCACAACCTCCCAGGTGCTAAGATCACAGGCATAGGCCTTCACACCTGCCTTTTCAGGGTTGTGATTATAAATACAGTATGTTTTCTGCATCTCGGGAGGCTAACATTTACATTACCACAGGCTTAAATCATGAAGTTTTGTTCATTCTCTTGATGATATTTTCCAAGTATTTAAACAATTGTTTTTCTCTAGGAATATGTATTCAATTTTATTAGTGAAAGAAACATATTTTTGTCTATAGAAACTCGATGTACAATCAAGTCTTTTAAATTCTATTTTTCTCAAAAACAAAAGGATTTTATACTGATTTTCCACATATAGCTCAAAATTCTTTTCAAAACTTACAAATTACTATTCTCAATCATGTAGGTATTTATGAAAAAATAAATGCTGCAATAAAAAGTCTAAATACATTTGTATGGTCCCTGTGGGTGATGGTATATAGCAAGTTCCAGGCCAGATAGCGATGCATAATGAGAAGCTATCTCATTAAACAAACAAAAAGATCAGTGGCACAGCAGTATCCATTCAACTTTTTTGTATCCCCCTAAAGAATTTGGTATTTACATAATATATATATATATATAAATAATTTTAAGGAACATGTTACTACTGCTCTATATAAAACAAACATATCCTAATGCCCTCCCTGAAAGAGAAATATATTCCTATAGTGCTTCTAAAAGTCACTAAATCAAAACACCAATTATATCCGTCTTTCTGCAAATGGAGTTATGAGAGGATGTTCAGTACAATGACTTGAAGAATCTGTAAGGCTGAAATCTAATTGGCCTAATAGAAGCATAGCTAAAGACTTCTCTGCTTTGCCTCCGCCTAATGGAAAAACCACCACAAGCAGAAACTGAGCCTACCAGCAAAGGGATTTTTCTGTGGTCCACCCTAAAATGGTTCAGGTTACAAAAGGACTTTGCTTCACCTTCTAATAATGGCTTATCACATGTTTTATTATTTATATAAAAAGAGTAAGGTAATTCCTGTCCTGTGGTAATAAGAATTTCTTGTCTATACTTAAGAGCCAAGGTATTCATTAGCTTTGGGCGTGACTTTTATGTGTAAAGAGAAACCACTTCTGAGGAAATGAGAGATGGTGGAATGGGCTAGAAGTGAGAACAGTTTGTCTTCAGCTCTGGAAGGCATGCACTTTGTAGGCTATGGATGCTTAAACGAGCTCCTACTTCTTTACTTGCTGAAAACTGGGATATGCACTCTATCCTCTCTTACTCTAATCTCCTGTGTGTACTTGATGAGAGTAGAAAGGAGACCATGAGGAGAAGGAAAGAGACTCTAAGGGAATGGAGAGAGGAAAACATAGAATCAGAGGGGGAGGACATTTGAGGGGACCAGAAAGAGCGGGACAGAGGAGATGGGAAAAGGGAGTGTGGGCAGGGTGGATAAAAACAAAGCAAAATGATGAATTATGAAAATACAATAGTGAAACCCAGTACTTTGTATGCTAACATAAACATCAAAATGCGATGCATATTCACCCTTCCAAAGGAGGAAAACAACCAACAGTCCTTCACAGCCATGACACCTATGACCCACAACAATGACCAGCATGGTACAACTCTAAGGGTGCAATAGTGAAATACATATTTGGTAGTAACCAACAATTCTCTAATTGGACTCAAGACTTGCTCCACAAGACAGAACCCATTCCTGGTACTGGAAACCTAGCCAACTACTCAGAGCTAGTGCAGTATTAGAGAAGAACACAGCACTAAAACAGCATAATTCCTAACTACATCCTGAATAATTGCCCTTAGAACCCCAGGTACGTGTAATCCTCACCCCCATAAAGGGAACTCCTCTTTTCAATGGATGGATATTACTACATAAAATCACAACCAATCAAAATGCAGAGTTGTGGAGCGCAATCCCAACTGAAACATCTACAAAACAACTCCTGGACTTCGGGCAACATTGTGGAAGAAGAGGCAGAAATATCTTAAGGCCAGAAGACTGGGGAGTTTGTTGTGAGATTGTATCTCCTAGTAATGTTATAAACTATACCCATAAGTCTCATTAATGTGGCTGCCTAAACCTAAGCTGAACAAGGATGACACCAGTAGGCACGGCAAAATAGATAGGGAAGCCCAAGAGATCTCAACTCTACACAAAGAACCACAGGTAACTAAGGACTGCTGAGAGCAGGAGACATAGTCTTCCCCAGGAAAGAGCACACCAGCTGATTATTCAATACCAAATGGACAGGCTAAGAACATATGTACGAGTAACATTATACAGACTTTACAGTTTATATTTAGGAATGAAGTGTGTGTGTGTGTGTGTATGTGTGCATGTAACAACAATTAGTGAATAAAGAAGCCATGAAACTGAAACAGAGCAAGGAGGGGAGCTTTTGGAGGGAGGAAAAGAAAAGGGGAAATAATGCAATTATATTATAACCTCAAAAAAGTAAACAAAAATGATGTATATATTGCAGTATATTTATGCATATTTATTAATAATTTATATATGGGTAAATCTATGTATTCAAACAGAAGCAAAGGAAGGCTAAACCAGTAAAAAATGGCTTCTGAGGGAGGAAAGAATTGGAAGGAACCAGGATGGAACTGTAGCTTCTTTGAATGTACTTTGTCTCATGGCTTTTACTTTTAAATCATTCAATATTTTCCTCAATTTAAATCATGAAAAGAATGCCATCTCTTAAAGCTAGCAACAAAGAGACTCACAACATGTGAGACATAACCAAAGCAGGAATATTTCAAGCAAAATTAAGACACAGTGTATTGTACATCCGTGGGAAGAGCCTTTAGAATCCATTGTCTCTAGTAGTGAGAGTTTGTGCTTGAACTACTGCATACATGTGCACATGTAAGTGTGAACACACACTTGGATAAAGTGATTGTGTAAAAGTCATTAGGGAAAGTGATTTTCAGCATAGAGGAAAGGCATTATAATATCGTGTATATATTCTATATAATGTTGTGTTAGTTAATACGGTATTATCTAGTACTGTTATATATGCTATATACAGTATGATACTATATTGCATCAATACTGTGATGAAATAACTGACAAAATCAACTTAAGGAAGGAGTTATGCTGGATCACAATTTGAGGGTACAGTTCATTGTGGCAGGGAAGTCACTGGGCCTGAGGTAGCTAGTCACATATCCATAGGCTCACTTTCTCCTTTTAATAAGCCCAGGATCCCACCCCAAGGAGTGGTGCTACCCAAGTTAATTAAGATGGGCCCTCCTTACACAATGACTCTGATTTTAAGAATCTCCCACAAGGATGACCAGAACTTTACCTCCCACCTGATTCTTGATCCTTTAAGTTGGCAACATTAACCACCATGGGTATCAAAGAAACAAAATAATAGATACACATTATCTCAACATAGATGGTCAAATATCATGATTTTGTCTCTTCTGTTGTTACTGTTTTGAGACAAGGTTTTATATATCCAAAGCTGACCATGAACTTCTGATCCCTTTGCTGTCATTATGAAATCTAAGGCACAGTATGGCAAGCATGGGCTACCACACCCAGTTTATACAATACTGGGGATTGAATCCAGTGAAAGCACTCTAAAATATAAGACATGTCCCCAGTTCTTTTCTTTTTTTATATATATATATATATATATATATATATAATATATATATTATATATATATATATATATATATCCTTGTAATAATGAGCAGACTTCTGTCCAGATAGATGGTAGTTTCCAAATACCATTTTCTTTAAAAGGGACCAAGATTCCTTGAAGACATCTAACAGACCCCAGGTTTGGGCTGGAAATACACAAGACAAAGGTCATCTTTGTCATGCCAGGGACCATGAAGAGCACTGGGGTTGTGCAGAGGGATGCTTAGTGCCCAAAGATTACACAGCTGGACACTCAGAAATAGGAGCAGCTGCAATGTGATCAGAGCACAAAAAGCATGAAAAGTCATGAGCTTCCATAGCAATATTATTTTAATTTACTGGCCACTGTATGAGTTTGCTAGTATTTTAATCTTTGGCTACAAAATTCAGTAATAAAGAGAAAAATAAGTTGGTAATTTAATCATCTGGCCACCCAGAATGCTGCAGCTTATGACCTAATGAAGAGCAATGAAAGAGACAGAGAAAGTCGTAATTCAATGTAAACATGAACAACCTTCTAGATTCCTTGCTCTCTCCCACCTCTGGTGGTGTCTGCTGTTCTACTCTAAAGCCTAAGAGTTAAAATAAGTATATAAATAAACAGAAGCTGGAGAGATGGTTCAGCAGTTAAGAGCACTGGCTGCCCTTCCAGAGAACCTGGGTTCAGTTCCCAGCACTCACTTGGTGGTTCATAAGCATTTGTAATTCCAGATTCAGGGGCTGAGACACTTTTTCTGGCCTCCATGAACACCAGGTATACATGGTGCATAGACACACAAGCAGCCAAATCACCCATAAACATAAAACAAAATTTTAGAAATCTTTTTTTGAGTTAAAAATTCCTTAATTTTTTATTCCTGGTACCACTACCAGAATTTACAGGGCAATATACCTGATGTAATGACAAGAAAAAGAAAAAGACAAAGCTACAACAGATAAAAGACCTCAGGAATGTACATCTAATTGACACTGCGTTGCATTAATCAATAGCTGCACTTTTTGCAAACTGTGGCTGTGACAGTCCTGAACAAGAAGGGTTTCCTGTTTAGGCTGCAGTAGCTTTTCTGACTAGGGATTATTGTTCTTCCTGTGGCAGATTTTACAGTTCCTCTAATGCATTTAGGACGACTATCTCAAAGTAACCTGCAGCTTTCCTGATAACTCCTCGCTCTCTCTTGCTAAGAACTGTAGCCCTTTTCTGCTGTATTTTTAAAACCTCTGCTACCATATCCACCACTTCCATCACCAGATCCATAGCCACCACCATAGGGGCTGCCTGAGCTTCTTCCACCAAAACTGCCCCCTTTCACCGGTCCATAATTTGATTGCTATTGTCCACTATAATTTCCAAAGTCATTATCATTCCCACCATCACCATAGTTACTCCACCAAAATTTCCTCCTTCACTGTAACCATCATAGCCTCCTCCACCACCACCATATCCACCACCTTGGTTTCCATATCCTGGTTCACCTCCACCATAGCCTCCTCTACTACTGTAAACAGAACACCACCATAGTTGCCACCATCACCTCCAAATCCATTATCTCCACCATCACCACCACCATAACTACCTCTGCTGCCACCACCTCCACCACTATAGCCTCCTCTCCCACCAAAGTTTCCACCACGACCCATAAAGTTGCCAGATCCACCTCCACGACCTCTGTGAGATCCGGCAGACTGCATCTCTTGTTTAGAAAGGGCCCTTTTCACTTCACAATTATGCCTATAAATAGTGTGGTATTTCTGAACAACAATTTTATCAACGGTGTCATGATCATCAAAAGTTACAAAAGCAAATCCTCTCTTTTTTCCACTCTTCCAGTCTTCCATAACTTGTATGGTTTCAATCTTGCCATACTTTTCAAAGTAGTCTCTCAGATTATATTCTTCTGTATCTTCTTTAATACCGCCAACAAAAATTTTCTTCACTGTTAAATGGGCGCCAGGTTTTACAGAATCCTCTCTGGAAACAGCTCTCTTTGGTTCCACCACACGCCCATCAACCTTTTGTGGCCCAGCACACATTGCAGCATCCACCTCTTCAACACAAGAGTAGGTCACAAAACCAAAGCCTCTGGAATGTTTTGTTTGGGGGTCTCTCATTACCACACAGTCTGTAAGTGTGCCCCATTTCTCAAAATGTTCTCTTAAACTATCATCTGTGGTTTCAAAGCTCAATAAACAGCTTCCTCAACTGTTCTGGTTCCTTTGGATCATGGCCTCCCCCCACCCCCACCCCCGGGCGGCGGCAGCAGCGGCGACGACGGCCGGAGTCAGGCTGGGGGCGACCCGGTGGAGGTTTTACCTCCATTTTGAGACGGGACTCGCCTCTTCCAACTCGAGTTCAATATCAATTTTAGAAATCTTTTTTTTTTTTTTATGGTTTTTCGAGACAGGGTTTCTCTGTGTAGGTTTGGAGCCTATCCTGCACTCGCTCTGGAGACCAAGCTGGTCTCGAACTCACAAAGATCCGCCTGCCTCTGCCTCTGCCTCCCGAGTGCTGGGATTAAAGGTGTGCACCACCAACGCCCCAATTTTAGAAATCTTAAAAAAAAAAAGATTTAAATAATCTCCAGGCATGCACAAAGGACTAAATTCACTCCCTGGCATACATACAAAGATTTACGCACTTCCCCTTTCTAACTTCATTAGCATGTGCTGGGAGTAAGACTTAAAAAAAAATCTACAAAAGCCAGACACTATGACACCCAGCAGCCTGACACTAGCTTGGACCACAGAAGTACCAAGCTATCATACAGGGCTACATATTAAGACCTTGCGTCAAAAACTTTCAATTCACTACTTTAAATTAGATTAGTACAATTGGTTGAAATTAGAAAATCCAATGATGCCTTCTAATGGAAGTTTAAATATAACAAAATGGCAGAACAGAAAATAGAAGACAAATAATTTTGCTGAACATATATTATAAACCAAATGTATGAAGATAGCATGATCTTATGCAATTTTACAGAAACCTTGGGAAATGAAACTCATTTTTTGCAATGGGAATCTTTAACAGGATCCAGATGGGGTCCATGGATGCCATGGGAGTACCCACAGCAAAGGAAAGCTAGTTACAGCCACAGTGTGTGGCTAGTGACATTACCATTAAAACCAGAGTGACACATCAGTTAATAATTTCCCCTGTAAGAGCAATATAACTTTCTGAGAAATGCATAAGTGACCATATAGTACACAAATTGTTTATCTGGTGACCTTAGAAAAATTACTTAACCTAAAATTTTAATGAGAAAAGATACATGGATTTTAGACATAGAGTAAGGGATTACCAGCCTACCATCCACACTGCCAGAGAAACTAGTAAACAAGGAGGACCCTAAAAGAGACAAACTTTGTCCCCTGGAGAAGGCGAAAGGGTCACCATCCCCTGAGCAAATTGAGAGCATGGGAAGGGGGGGAGGGAGCTACCGGAATGAGAAGGGAAGAAAAGGAAGGATGCAGAGGTCATGAGGGAGCAGAAATTTTGAGTCAGGTGTAGATTAGAAGAAAGGATATGTAATAGGTAGGGTTTTAGTTGGGGGGTGGTAGGGGAGGAGGGGAGGGAGAAGGGAACTGGGATTGTCATGTAATTCAATCTTGTTTGTAATTCAAAATAAAAAAGAGGAAAAAATTTTAATGAAAAAAATTAGAGTTCATTCCAGTTCATGTTATTGCTTTCTATGTTATAAAATAGACATGGAGGGAAAGGCTCCTAGTCCAGTCGGATCAACATGTCTGCTGTGGTTTGTATCTTGAATATTTCCTGGATGTTCACATATTGAAGGCATGGTTCTTAAACTGTGGTGCTATAGGGAGGGTGATGGGGGTTGTCCTTCTGTATGCTGTGAATACATGTTTCTCTTATTGTTTGATGAATAAACACTCATTAGTCTGTAGTCAGGCATGAAGTATAGGTGGGGCTCCATATTAGGAGAATTCTGGGAAGAGGAACACAGACAGGGAGCTGCCAGGGAGAAGCCATGTAGCCACCAAAGAGGAACATGCCAGAGCCTCGTGGCAATACATGGTTTAATAGAAACTGATTCATAATTAAGAGAAAGCTAGCCAATAAGAAGCCTCATCCATTGACCAAACAGTTTATAATTAACAGAAGCCTCTGTGTGTTTATTGGGGACTAAATGCCTGCAGGACTACACAGGACAGAAACTCACTCTTCAGGAAGAGGCAGGACTTTTAAGATAGGGAACCGGAACCCCATAGAAGGAGGGCAAAGCATGGAGTGTGCCCTTGGAGGGGACATTGGGACTCTGTTCCTTTACTGATTCTCTGTTTGCTACCTGACCACTGAGACACAACACGGACTCCCACAGACTGGCTGTACGGTCATGGGTTTGATGAATTTACACACCATTTATACTAGTTTGCCAGCACTTCATACTGGTAGAAAATGAGCCTGATTTTGTAAGATCCCTGGGAAGCTCTGTTGTCGAAATTTATTATATAGAAGGGACCTGGAGGACCAACAAAAAATAGAGAACTTAAAATATTTCAGAATTTATAAAGATATAAAACATTTCATTCAAGACACCACTTTGGACTCTGTGGTTGCCAGATGTTCCATGCGTATGTCAATGGTGCTTAATGTGAGAAAGTGGGGCCAGCTGGAAGCAGTCTTTTACTATGAGATAGGAGGGGGCTGCCAGGAGCACAAACCTTACCGCTGTCACCATCCTTCCCTCCAGTCAACATGACCATGTCTGCACACCATTGGGGTCTCCTGAGTCATTTCTAGCAAACAGCACCTGTTTAACTGCCCTCATTTGTACACCAGCTAAGTTTCTGTCACATGACCTGCCGTGTGGTAAGCATCCAAACATTTCCACAATGAAGTGGCTAATGAGAAAGTAAAGAGAATGAAAATCTTAGTGTTTTCCACTATGACCGTTCACAAAAACCCTCCTGAAGCCAGTGAGATGGCTCAGTGGGTAAAAGCACTGGCTATGCAAGCCTAATTCAGGATCAGCCTGAGTTCAATCCCCAAAACTCATATAAAGATGGAAGGAAATAACTAACTCCAAAAAGTTGTCCTCTAGCTTCCACACACATGAATCATGATGTGGAAGCATCCATAGTCACACACACACACACACACACACACACACACACACACACACACACACACACACGGATAATAATTAAATTTAAATTTAAATTTTTTCTTGAGCACTAAAGATAAACAAATATATCTTGGGATCATCAATATTTCTCCACTCAAAAGACTAAAAGCCTAAAACTGTCCTTCACAGTTTCTGATGGCCCATATTCTTTTCAACCTAGACTACAGTGTTACTAGTGGGCAGACTCCAGCAGCTGCTACAGAAAGCTGTTTTTCCAGAACTGTGCCCTTCCTTCTCCCTTGGTATGCAGGTGTTCCTATGTGGTACCAGCAAGGGTCTCTGAGCCGTTGCCATTGCCTAATCTTGGAAATGGGAAGGATTCTGGAGCCATCCACACTCTATTTGCATTTAAAACTTAACGTCAGCATTAAAAAGAAAAACTATTCTATGCACATGTTTATAAAACTACTGCAAAACTGATTTGAGAACTAGTTTTAGAAAAACTGCAATTTCACACAGAAGGATGATGTAAGTCTAAACAGGTTCATGCAGCCCCTGCATCTAAGATGAGACATTGTCAAAGCTGTGATCTAAGCTCTGGGGCACTGCCTTACATTTCAGCCACAAAATCAGCAACTAAGATGCATAGCAAAGTAAAAAATGTTGTTGTTGTTGATGATGATGATGATGTTGATATCCTAACCTAATCCCCTTCCCACGGGGATTTGATTATTCTAAACTGAACAGATAGCACAGTTCTACAAGGCTATGTGTAACATACATTTGTGTCTAACTTTTTGTCACTATGTACACATAAGGCTGTGATCCCAGGCAAAGGTGACCCATAAAGGTCACAATGCTTCCAAAACAAATGCCACTGACCCAGTTCAGAAGCAAGAGCTCCTGCAGGATGGGACAGAAGCAAAATACCATCAGAACATGTCAGAATAATTAAAAACTGAACGACACGATGACAATAGCATGTGCCTCTCCTCCTGTTTCAGTTCAGACAATGGAACAATAACCATAGTCTCCAAGAAACACACACTCTAGCATTTATTCACCATTAAGCAGGTGAGTTAACACTCCCAGACATTGTTTCCTCCTTTGGAAAAACGGTCATCATTAACACTACCTACAGAATAGGCTTCAATTACACGGATTAAACAATGCCATTCTTATGAAAATGCTTAGTGTCTCATACTTTGTAAACAATAAATGGCATGTGTAGGTCATGAAATGAGAAGGGAGAGCATGAGAGAGAAGGAAGAACTCTCAGGGCAGGACCAGGAAGCTGCAGGTGCTTGTGATATGAAAACACAGGGAGAAAGAGTATTAAAGGGGAAGTCACTTAACAAAAGGAGGACCCAGGAGGACAGGGATGCAGTTGGGGACAGTAGTGGGGGAGAAGGACAAGTTAGAACCAAGCATAATCACACACACACACACACACACACACACACACACACACACACACGTGCGACCACAATAGATCCCAGGCAAAAGTGACACAGAAAGGTCACAATGCTCCCAAAACAAATGCCACTGACCCAGTTCAGCAGCAAGCACTCCTGCAGGATGGGACAGAAGCAGAACACCATCAGCACATGCTAACTTCGCTAACTTAAAAATCATTGAAAGTTTTTACAAAGGGAAAAATCAATAGATGTCAGCAGATGTTTCATAATTATTACTGCAGGAGTTTCCAGCTCAGACCTGTCCAATCTACAGAACTATAAATGTAAGATGCAATCAGCAGATGGTCATTTATTTTCCTTTACTATGACAGAGTTGTGAGTTTCCACTGATATTTGGGAACCTATTTGAAGTTACCTAACTGCAGGACTTCAGTACTTCACTTGATCTTCCCAGCACAAGAAAGACCATCCACATCTGATGGGAGGCAAATGGTCTGCCAAAGGTCACACAGCCAAAGGCCAATATTGACAGGACTCAATGTCACACTGTCCAACTGATACTTCATGGTTCTTCTCACCAAAACATCACCTTCATAATATTTTATTCAAGCAGTGTGACTCTAATTGGGTTAGCAAGGAGACTGAGTACATAGAAAGTGGGCCCAAAGCACTGACTCACTCCTGGATAGATAGCCACACAGGACTGGTATGGGCTGAGTACAGTACTGTGATGACACCCTCATCAGGGACTGATGTCACCACCTCTGTCTGGACACAGGGCTCCTCCAGAGTGACTACAGTGAAGCTAAGCAGTGTTGGTGCTCCCTGAGAAAACTTCCAGGCCCCAATGCCAGAGATCATCCCCATATATACCTGTCTGTCTGGCTCCTCTATTTAACATTCCCATCAACTGCTCTCAATTTCTTTCTTTCTTATTTTTCCCACTAATACCAGCCTTATCTTATCCCCTGCTCCACTGTCCATCATTCTGCCTGACTCATTCTGCTCCCCTGACTCCAAGCAGACAATTTTGACTGTTGAAAAACAGGGATGATGACAGATGATAGATAGATAGATAGATAGATAGATAGATAGATAGATAGATGATAGGCAATAAATAGATGATATATAGATGGATGGATAAATAGATAAATGATATATATATATGGATGGATAGATGATAATAGAGATAGATGATAGATGGGTAGATTATAGATAGATGGATAGATATAGATAGATAGGTAGATAGATAGATAGATAGATAGATAGATAGATAGATAGATAGATAATAGATATAGATAGCCTGGTTAAAGATATTTTGCCATGGAACCAGGAGAAAGAGACAGAGACAGAGACAGAGAGAGTCAGTGGTGAGTGAGAGGCCCGAAGCATCAACATCCATGGCTTCCCAGAAACTATCTCAAGAAGTGCTTCTGGGCATGCTGGGACACAGCAAGCCCATGCTGTGCTAGGAGACAGGGTCAGTGCTACAATGGGCACAGGCGTAGTTGGGACACACTGTTAGTGCTATACAGGCCATGACAAGCAGCTGCCAGAAACTACCCAACCTCTGGAGCTTCAGCCTCATCCCCTCCTGTACCTAGAGGACCAATCACCAGAGCTGCAGCACCTGGAGGAGTGACCACCAGAATTGTAGCCCCACTGATACCGAGAGGAGAGACCAACTGAGCCTTGGGTCTATATACACCTGGAGGAGTGATCACTGGAGGCTTATCCCTGCCTGCACCTGAAGGAGCATTCATCAGAGCCACAGCCCCCAACTACGCCAACTGAAGGAAGAGGGACCCCTGAAGCACAGGTTCTACCTGTACTGACTGGAGGAAGAGATGGGTAAACAAGGTAAGAATATACTCAATACAAACAACACAAAGAGCAAGAGTACACCACCAGAAACTAGTGGTGCTACAGCAACAAGACTGAACATCCCAATGCAGATGAAGCAGAACAAAATGGTATTAAAAATAACTTTATGAAGATGATTGAGGCCCTTAAAGAGGAAGTGAAAAATTCCCTTAAAGAGATAGAGGAAAATACAAACAAGAACTTGGAAGAAATCAACAAAACCCTTAAAGAAAACCAAGAAACAGCAATCAGACAGGTGAAATAAATGGTTCAAGACTTGAAAACTGAAACTGAGGCAATAAAGAAAACACAAACTGAGAGCTCTCTGGAAATAGAAAATCTGGGTAAATGATCGAGCGCTACAGATGCAAGCATAAACAACAGAAGGCAAGAGATGGAAGAGAGAATCTCAGGCATTGAAGATATGATAGAGGAAATAGAATCATTGGTCAAAAAAAAAACCGTTAAATCCAACAAATACTTAACACAAAATATCCAGGAAATCTGGGATTATGTGAAAAGACTGACTCTAAGAATAATAGGGGTAGAAGAAGGAGAAGTACAGCTCAAAGGCATTCAACAAAATCATAGAAGAAAACTTTCCCAACCTAAAGAAAGACGTACCTATGCAAGTACAAGAAGATTGCAGAACACCAAATAGACTGGACCAAAAAAAAGTTCCCTTGTCACATAATAATCAAAACACTATAAATATAGAATAAAGAAAGAATATTAAGAGCTGCAAAGGAGAAAGGCCAAGTAACATATAAAGGCAGATCTATCTGAATTACACCCAACTTCTCAAAGAAAACAATGAAAGCCAGAAGGTCCTGGTCAGGTGTTATGCAGATTCTAAGAGACCACAGATGCCAGACTAGACTACTATATCCAACAAAGCTTTCAATCACCATAGATGGATAAAACAAGATATTCCATGACAAAACTATTTTTAAACAATACCTACCCACAAATCCAGTGTTACAGAAAGTACTAGAAGGTAAACTCCAACCCAAGGAAGTTAGTTATACCCACAAAAACATAGCCAATAGATAATCCCACACCAACAAATTCCTAAGAAGAGAAACACACACATAATACTACCACCACCACCAACAACAACAACAAAATAACAGCAACTAGCAATCACTGGTCATTATTATCCCTTAATATCAATGGACTCAATTTGCCTATAAAAAGACACAGGCTAACAGATTGGACACAAAAACAGAATCAATCCTTCTGCTGCATACAAGAAACACACCTCAACTACAAAGACAGACAGAGTAAAAGGCCAAGAAAAGATTTTTCCAATCAAATGGATCTAAGAAACAAGCTTGAATAGCTATCCTAATATCTAACAAAATAGACTTCAAACTATAATTAGTCAAAAGAGATGAAGAAGGTTATTTCATATTTGTCATAGGAAAAATCCATCAAGATGAAGTCTCAATTCTGAACTTCTATGCACCAAATACAAGGCACCCACATTTATAAAAGAAACATCACTAAAGCTTAAATCACATATCAAACCCCTCACACTAATAGCGGAGACTTCAAGACTCTCATCCCTGGACAGGTCTTCCAGACAAAAAGCATAACAGAGAAATAAAGAAACTAACAGATATTATGACTCAAATGGGTCTAACAGATATCTATAGAACATTCCACAAAAGCACAAAAGAATATACCTTCTCAGAACCCCATGAAACCTTCTCTAAAATTGACCACATACTTGGTAACAAAGCAAACCTCAACAGATTAAAAAAAAAAAAGGAATAACCCCCTGTACCTTATCAACTTAAAGTTAGAATTCAACAACAACAACACTAATTGCAGAAAGCCCATAAACTTATGGAAATTGAACAACGCTCAACTGGATCAAGGAAAAAATAAAGAAATTTAAAACTTCATACATTTCAATGAGAATGACATCACAACATACCCAAACTTATGAGACACAATGAAAGCAGTGATAAGAGAAAAGTTCATAGCACTAAATGCCTACATGAAGAAGCTAAAGAAATCCCAAACTAGCAAATTAACAAAAAACTGAAAGCTCTAGAACAAAAAGAAGCAAACTCATCCAAAAGGAATAGATGGCTGGAAATAATCAAATTGAGGGTTGAAATCAATAAAACAGAAACAAAGAAAACAATACAAAGAATCAATGAGACGAAGAATTTGGTCTTTGAGAAAATCAACAAGGTAAACAAACCTTTATCCAAACTAGCCAAAGGACAGAGAGAGAATGTCAAAATTAACAAAATAAGAAATGAAAAGGGGAACATGACAACTGACACTGAGGAAATCCAGAGAATCATTAGGTCATACTTCAAAAACCTATACTCCATGAAATTGGAAAATTTAAAGAAAATGGACAATTTTCTGGATAAGTACCACATACCAAAATTAAATCAAGACCAGATAAGCAAATTAAAAAGACCTATAACCCCTAGGAAGTAAAAACAGTCATCAAAAGTCTCCCAACCAAAAAAAGAGCCCAGAGCAAGATGATTTCAACACAGAATTCCACCAGAGCTTCAAAGAAGAACTATTACCAACACCCTTCACATTGTTCCACACAATAGAAACAGAAACTCTTTTTATGAGGCTACAGTTACCCTGATATCCAAACTATACAACTAAGATAGAGAATTACAGACCAATCTCCCTCATGAACATTGATGCAAAAATGTGCAATAAAATACTCGCAAACTGAATCCAAGAGTGATGGAGGATATCCTTCTGTATGCTGTGAATTTATGTTTCTATTATTGGTTGATGAATAAGGCTGTTTCAGCCAATGGAAAGGCAGGATGTAGCCAGGCAGGAAGAATAGGTGGGACTATCAGACTAGGAGAGTTCTAGGAAGAGGAACGCAGAGAGGGAGTAAGAGAAATGCCATGTAGTTGCCAAGAAAGCAAGAGGCTGAGGCATCACTGGTAAGCCAAGACCACATACAAATACATAGATTAACAGAAATGGGTTAATAGTTAAGAGAGAACAAGCCAATAAGAAGCCTGGGCTATCTGTCAAACAGTTTATAATTAATATTCACCTCTTTGTGATTATTTGGGACTAAACAGCTGTGGACCAGGCCGGACAGAAACTACCATCAAAACACAAGAACACATCAGAAAAATCATCCACCATGACCAAGTAGGATTCATCCCAGAGATTCAGGGATGGTTCAACATACAAAAATCCATCAATTTAATACACCATATAAACAACTAAAAGACAAAACACATGATCATCTCTTTAGATGCTGAAAAAGTTTTCAACAAAATTCAGCACCCCATCATGATAAAGGTCTTGAAAAGAGCAGGGATACAAGGAACATCCATAAACATTATAAAGGCAATACACATCAAGTCACCAGCCAAAATGAAACTAAATGAAGAGAAACTCAAAGTGATCCTACTGAAATCAGGAACAAGACAAGGCTGTTCACTCTCCATATCTATTCAATATATTATATGAAGCTCTAGCTAGAGCAATAAGACAACAAAAGGATATCAAAGGGATACAAATAGGAAAAGAAGAAGTCAAACTATTTGCTGATGAGATGAGTTCTACCAGGGAACTACTACAACTGATAAACACCTTCAGTAATGTAGCAGGATATAAGATTAATGCAAAAATAAATCAGTAGCCCTCCTACATACATATGATAAATGAGTTGAGAAAAAATCAGAGAAACATCACCCTTCACAACAGCCACAAACAACATAAAATATCTTGGGGTAACTCTAATCAGACAAATGAAAGACCATATGACAAGAACGTTATGTCTTTGAAGAAAGAAATTGAAGAAGACATCAGAAAATGGAAAGATCTCTCATGTTCTTGGATAGGTAGGATTAACATAGTAAAAACGGCAATCTTGCCAAAAGCAATCTACACAATACCCATCAAAATCTCTGCAAAATTTTTCACAGACTTCAAAAGAACAATACTCAACTTCATACGGAAAAAAAAAAAAAAAACAGGATAGCCAAAACATCCTGTGTAATACAGCAACTTCTGGAGGCATCACTATACAAAACTTCAAACTCCATTATACACTATATTAATGAATATAGCTTGGTACTGGCATAAAAACAGATAAGTGAACAAATAAAATCCGATTGAAGATCCTGATATCAATCCACACCTAAGAACTCCTGATTTTTGACAAAGAAATTAAAATTATAAAATGCAAAATGAAAGCATCTTCAGAAAATGGCTGGTGTAACTAGATGTGGACATGTAAAAGAATGCAAATAGATCCATATCTATCACCATGCATAAAACTCAAGTGCAAATGGATCAAAGACCTCAACATAAATCCAGCTACACTGAACCTCATAGAAAAGAAAGTTGGAAGTATCCTTGAACACATTGGCACAGGAGACTACTTCTTAAATATAACACCAGTAGCACAAACACTGAGAGCAACAATTAATAAATGGGACCTCTTGAAACCAAGATGCTTCTGTAAAGCAAAGAACATGGTCAACAGGACAAAATGGCAGCCTACATAATGGGAAAATATCTTCACCAATCCCACATGTGACAGAGGACTGATCTCCAAAACATACAAAGAACTCAAGAAAACAGACATCAAAAGATCAAGTAATCCAATAAAAAAATGGGGTACAGATCTAAAAAGAAAAGTCCCAACAGGGGAATCTCAAATGGCCAAAAGACATTTAAGAAAGTGCTCAACATCCTTAGTCATCAGAGAAATGCAAATCAAAACAACTCAGAGATACCATCTCTTATCTGTCAGAATGGCCAAGATCAAAAACACTGATGACAGCTTATGTTGGAGAGGATGAAGAGTCAGAGGAACACTCCTCCACTGCTGGTGGGAGTGAAAACTTATACAGCCATTTTGGAAATCAGTATGGCAGTTTCTCAGAAAATTGGGAATCAATCTACCTCAAGACCCAGCAATACCACTATTGGGCATATACCCAAAGGATGCACATTCATACCACAAGGGCATTTGTTCAACTATGTTCATAGCAGCATTGTTTGTAATAGCCAGAACCTGGAATCAACCTAGATGCCCCTCAACTGAAGAATGGATAGAGAAAATGTAGTACATTTACACAATGGAGTATTACTCAACAATAAAAAAAATGACATATTGAATTTACAGGCAAATGGATGAAACTAGAAAAAATCATCCTTAGTGAAGTAACTCAGACCCAGAAAGATAAATATAATATGTATTCACTCATAAGTGGATATTAGACATAAAGCAAAGGACAACCAGGCTACAGGCCACAACCCAGAGAAGCTAGGTAACAAAGAGAGACATACATGGATCTGCCTAGGAAGGGGAAAAAGACAAGATCTCCTGAGTTAATTGGGAGTGGGGAGGGATAGGAGGAGAATGGAAGGGGAGATGGGAGGAGGGACAGGGCATGGGGAAAAAATGTATAGCTCAAAAACAAAAAGTCACAAAGAGGGTATTTTTGCCATGAAAACAACTCAAGCACCATTACCCTACCAGCCATAACCTCTGAAGCCAATTCTTCTATTATCAAAGCATTCTTATGGAGTTCTATTTTTAATAATTCAATTTTAATTGACAAAAATTATATATGGGATACAATGTGACTTGCCCATGTATGTGTATATTGTATGATTATTAAATAAAGTATTATATCCATCAGCCCACGGTGTTTCTTTGTAATGTGAGAACATATAAATTTTTCTTTGGGCATTATTTAAGTATGTATTAACTATTACCTGGATTCCGCCGCCGACCGACCCAGGAACTAGGTGAGCGAGTCTCTGCCCGTTCCCGACTCCAGGCCAAAACATCATACACCCCGACCACCCCCACCCACCACCCCACCCCCGCCTGCGCCTGTGGGCTTGGGCCAGACACACCCAGGCAGAGAGGAGCTCCCTGCTCCCCGAATCTGCTAGCACCCCACTCTTCCATTCCGCCGACCGACCGAGGAACTAGGAACTAGTGAGGAGACTACCAGGAGCATCAAGACCATCCAGAGTTGTGGACATTGAATTCTTGGCCCCCACACACCACTGGGTCACAAGAGGAGATAGAGAGACCCCACCTGCACCCACTAAAAGAAGATATGGGGAGAAGACAGAATAAGATTTCACTCAACAACAGAAAGACCAATATGACACCACCAGAATCTAGGGACTCCACTCCAGCAAGATCTGAAAAGCCCAACACAGAGCATGAAGATGAGATGGACCTCAAAAATTATCTCAGCAAGTTGATAGAGACCTTTAAAGAGGAAACAAGAAAATCCCTTAAAGAAATAGAAGAAAAAGCAAACAAAAAATTAAACGAATTGGAGGAAAAGACAAACCAAAAAATTCAAGAAATAAATAAATCTCTTAAAGAATCTAAAGAAAGCCAAGAAAAAACATCCAAGCAAGTGAAGGAAGCTCTTGAAACAGTTCAAAGCATGAAAGCTGAAATAGACACAATAAAGAAAACACAGAATGAGACCATGCTGGAAATGGAAAGGCTGGATAAACGATCAGGAACTAAAGATGTAAGTATATCCAACAGAATTCAAGAGATGGAAGAGAGAATCTCAGCTACTGAAGACTCGCTAGAGGATATACATTCATCAACCAAAGAAAACCTCAAGTCCAACAAATCCCTAACACAAAATATCCAGGAAATATGGGACACTGTAAAAAGGCCAAACCTAAGAATAATAGGTGTAGAAGAAGGTGAAGAAACACTGCTCAAAGGTACAGAAAACATATTCAACAAAATCATAGAAGAAAACTTCCCCAACCTACAGAAGGATATGCCTATGAAAGTACAAGAAGCTTACAGGACACCAAACAGACTGGACCACAAAAAGAAGTCCCCCGACACATAATAATCAAAACACCAAATCTACAGAATAAAGAGAAAATATTAAGAGCAGCAAAGGAAAAAGGCCAAGTAACATATAAAGGCAAACCAATCAGAATCACACCTGACTTCTCAATGGAAACTCTGAAAGCCAGAAGGTCTTGGATAGATACCCTACAAGCACTAAGGGAGCATGGATGTCAACCCAGACTACTGTACCCAGCAAAACTTTCAATCACTATAGATGGAGAAAACAAGATATTCCATGACAAAAACAGATTTAAACAATACATATCCACAAATCCAGCACTACAGAAGGCTCTGGAAGGAAAACTCCAACCCAACGAACATAACTACACTCACAAAAACACTGGCAATAGATAATCTAATTTTACCAAACACAAAATGAAACAGGAGGGCAAAATCCACACGCAATGATACCACCAACAATAAATCCAAAACAAAGAAGAACCAATGAACAATGGACATTAATATCCCTAAATGTCAATGGTCTTAACTTAACCATAAAAAGATATAGGCTAACAGAATGTATACGAAGACAGAATCCATCCTTCTGCTGTTTACAAGAAACACACCTCAACTTCAAAGACAGGCGTTACCTCAGAGTAAAAGGATGGGAAAAAATTTTCCAATCAAATGGGCTCAAGAAACAAGCTGGGGTAGCAATCCTAATATCTAACAAATTAGACTTTAAACTGAAAGCAATCAAAAGAGATGAAGAAGGGCATTTCATACTCATCACAGGAAAAGTCCATCAAGATGAAGTCTCAATCCTGAACATCTATGCCCCTAATACGAAAGCACCCACATTTGTAAAAGAAACATTACTAAAGCTCAAACCACACATAAAACCACACACACTTATAGTAGGAGACTTCAACACCCCCCTTACACCATTGGACAGAACCACTAGACAGAAACTTAACAAAGAAACAAAGGATCTGACAGAAGTTATGACACAACTGGGTTTAACAGCTATAGAACATTCCATCCAAACACAAAAGAATATACCTTCTTCTCAGCGCCACATGGAACCTTCTCAAAAATTGACCACATAGTTGGCAGCAAAGCAAACCTCCACAGTTACAAAAGTATTGAAATAACCCCCTGTATCTTATCAGACCACCATGCATTAAAGCTAGAATTCAACAGCAATACGAATTGCAGAAAACCTACATTTGCATGGAAAATGAATAACACCAATTGCACCATTCCTGGGTTGAGGAAGAAATAAAAAAAGAAATTAAAAACTTCCTAGAATTTAATGAGAATATAGACACAACATACCCGAACTTATGGAACACCCTGTAAGCAGTGCTAAGAGGGAATTTCATAGCACTAAGTGCTCACATGAAGAAACTGGAGGAAAGTCACATTAGAGAATTGACAGAACAACTGAAAGCTTTAGAGCAAAAAGAAGCAAACGCACCAAGGAGGAGTAGAGGCCAGGAAATAATCAACCTGAGAGCTGAAATCAACAAAGTAGAAACTAGGAAAACAGAACAAAGAATCAATGAAACAAAGAGTTGGTTCTTTGAGAAGATCAATAAGATAGACAAACCTCTAGCCAAACTAACCAAAAGGCAGAGAGAGAGCATGCTAATTAACAAAATCAGAAATGAAAAGGGGGATATAACAACGGACACTGAGGAAATCCAGAGAATCTTTAGGTCATACTTTGAAAACCTGTATTCCACAAAATTGGAAAATCTAAAGGAAATGGACAGCTTTCTGGATAAATATCACTTACCAAAATTAAATCAAGATCAGATAAACAGTTTAAATCGACCTATAACCCCTAATGAGATAGAAGCAGTCATCAAAAGCCTCCCAACCAAAAAAAGCCCAGGGCCAGATGGCTTCACTGCAGAATTCTACCAGAAATTCAAACAAGAGCTAATTCCAGTACTCCTCAAACTGTTCCGCACAATAGAAGCAGATGGGATATTGCCAAACTCTTTCTACGAGGCTACAATCACTTTGATACCCAAGCCACACAAAGATATGACTAAGAAAGAGAACTACAGACCGATATCCCTCATGAACATCAATGCTAAAATACTCAATAAAATATTGGCCAACCGAATCCAAGAACATATCAGAAAAATCATCCACCATGATCAAGTAGGCTTCATCCCAGGGATGCAAGGATGGTTCAACATACGAAAATCCATCAATGTAATCCACTATATAAACAAATTGAAAAAGAAAAACCACATGATCATCTCACTAGATGCTGAAAAAGCCTTTGACAAAATCCAACATCCCTTCATGATAAAGATCTTGGAGAGAACAGGAATAACAGGAACATATCTAAACATGATAAACGCAATATACACCAAACCAATAGCCAACATCAAAATAAATGGAGAGAAACTCAAAGCGTTTCCTCTAAAATCAGGAACAAGACAAGGCTGTCCACTCTCTCCATATCTCTTCAATATTGTACTTGAAGTTCTGGCTATAGCAATAAGACAAGAAAAGGGGATCAAAGGGATACAAATTGGAAAGGATGAAGTAAAACTTTCACTATTTGCAGACGACATGATAGTCTACATTAGTGACCCGAAAAACTCTACCAGGGAACTCCTACAGCTGATAAACACCTTCAGCAAGGTAGCAGGATACAAAATTAACTCAAAAAAATCAGTAGCCCTACTATATACAGATGATAAATCCAATGAGAAAGAAATCAGGGAAACATCACCTTTCACAATATCCACAAGCAACATAAAATATCTTGGGGTAACACTAACCAAAAAAGTGAAAGATCTGTACAATAAGAACTTTGAGACTTTAAAGAAAGAAATTAAAGAAGATACCAGAAAATGGAAAGATCTCCCATGCTCTTGGATAGGTAGAATTAACATAGTAAAAATGGCAATCCTGCCAAAAGCAATCTACAGATTCAATGCAATCCCCATCAAAATCCCAACACAGTTTTTCACAGACATTGAAAGAACAATACTCAACTTTATATGGAAAAATAAAAAGCCCAGGATAGCCAAAACAACTCTTTACAATAAAGGATCTTCTGGAGGCATCACCATCCCCGACTTCAAGCTCTACTATAGAGCCATAGTTCTGAAAACAGCTTGGTATTGGCACAAAAATAGACTGATAGACCAATGGAATCAATTGAAAACCCTGATATTGACCCACGCACCTATGGATACCTTATTTTTGACAAAGGTGCTAAATCTATACAATGGAAAAAAGATAGCATCTTCAACAAATGGTGCTGGTACAATTGGATTCGGACATGCAGAAAATTTCAGATAGATCCATACCTGTCACCATGCACAAAACTTAAGTGCAAATGGATCAAAGATCTCAGCATAAATCCAGCCACACTGAATCTTCTAGAAGAGAAAGTGGGAATTACCCTTGAACAAATTGGCACAGGAGACCACTTCCTGAACATTACGCCAGTAGCACAGACACTGAGGTCTGTAATTAATAAATGGGACCTCCTGAAACTGAGAAGCTTCTGCAAAGCAAAGGAAATAGTCAGTAGGACAAAACGACCACCCACAGAATGGGAAATGATCTTCACTGATCCCACATCTGACAGAGGACTGATTTCCAAAATATATAAGGAGCTCAAGAAGCTAGCCACCAAAACACCAAACAATGAAATTAAAAAGTGGGGTGCAGAACTAAATAGAGAATTCTCAACAGAGGAATCTGAAATGGCTGAAAGACACTTAAGAAAGTGCTCAAAATCATTGGCCATCAGAGAAATGCAACTCAAAACAACTCTGAGATACCACCTCATGCCTGTCAGAATGGCTAAAATAAAAAATACCAATGACAATCTATGCTGGAGAGGATGTGGAGAAAAAGGAACACTCCTCCATTGCTGGTGGGAGTGTGAACTTGTAAGACCACTCTGGAAATCAGTATGGTGGTTGCTCAGAAAAATGGGAATCAGTCTACCTCAAGATCCAACCATTCTCTCTTGGGTTTATACCCAAATAGGGCATGTACATACAACAAGGACATATGTTCAACCATGTTCATAGCAGCATTGTTTGTAATAGCCAGAACCTGGAAGCAACCTAGATGCCCTCAACTGAAGAATGGATTGAGAAAATGTGGTACATTTATACAATGGAGTACTACTCAGCAGAAAAAAGCAATGGAATCTTGAAATTCGTAGGCAAATGGATGGAATTAAAGGAAACCATCCTGAGTGAGGTAACCCAGTCACAAAAAGACAAACATGGTATGTACTCACTGATATATGAATTTTAGACATAGAGCAAAGGATTACCAGTCTATAATGCTCTTCACCAAAGAAACTAGGAAACATGAAGGACTCTAAGGGATAAATGGTCCCCAGGAATGGAAGTGGCATGAACTCCCGAACTAATTGGGGGCATGAGGATAGGGGGGGGGGAGGAGCTGCTACAATAAGAGCAAGAGAAGAGGAGAAGAAGAGAGGAAATGGAGGGGCAGAAACATTGAGTTGGGGGAAGAACAGAGGAAAGAGAACAGGATGAGATATACCATATCAGAGGGAGCCACTATAGGTCCGAGAAGAGATCTGGAACCAGGGAGATCTCCAGAGACCTACAAGGATGACACGATCTGACAATCCAGGCAATGGTGGAAAGGATAACCCAAAAGCCCTTCCCCTAAAATGAGATTGATGACTTCTCTTTATGCCATCTTAGAGCCCTCACCCAGTGGCTGAAGGAAGCAGAGACAGACATTCACAGATATACACTGAGCCGAAATCGGGAATTTAGTTGAAGAGAGGGAGGAATGAAGAATGAAGGGGTCTGTACCAGGTTGGAGAAACCCACAGGAACAGTTGACCTGAACAAGGGAGAGCACATCGACCCCAGATGCTGTCAGGGAGGCCAGTACAAGACTGATCCAGACCCCTGAACATGGATGTCAATAAGGAGGCCTCTGCACTCCAGGGAGCCTCTGGTGGTGGATTAGTATTTTTCCCTGGTGCAAGAAGGGACTTTGAGAGCCCATCCCACGTGAAGGGTTACACTCTGGCCCTGGACACATGGGGAAGGGCCCAGGACCAGCATAGGAAGACTTGGTGGACTTTGCAGAGCCCCGTTGAGGGCCCTACCCTGCCTGGGGAGTGGTGGGTGGATGGGGTGGGGGTAGGCTGGGGGGGGAGGAGGGTTGGAGGTGAGGGGAGGGAGAGGGAGAAGGGACTTGAAATAAGCTTGTTCCCTAACTAGAACTAATAAAATAAAATTAAAAAAAAAACTATTACCTGTAGCTATCATTCTGGACAATCCATTCCTGGGCGGCTTTTCCTAACTTAGTTCATAAGTTTTGTTTCCAGTCAGATCCATAAGTAATGGGAACCTTGATATGGGTCTTTATAATTCTCTGTCTTCTCCAAGGCACAGAGCCCTGTACAGTGCTGGTGTAGAATGACAATGCTCACATAAAATGACAATGTTCGTGTAGAGTAACAACATAAATTAATGAGCCAGTGTTTGAAGACCCAGCTTCTGGCTTGCTTCTGGAACATTTTTGTGACCCAATAACAGCACAAGAAATTGCTTGGTCTGAGATAATTATCCAAATAATTTTTCAAAAATAAGTGATAAGTCTGGGGTGTGGCTCAGTAGTGGAGAACATTCCAGCATACACGATGCCCTGGGTTCAATCAATTAATAATAATGAAAAGAGAACTTAAATTCAAAAAGTTTGTCAGGTAAGAAATTGACAATATTGTAATCTCCATTTCAATCTGCAGGTATGGGAAGGGCTCCGAGGACAAAAAAAACCTTCTCAAAGTCTTTTTTAAAGATTGAAATCTGTGTTCAGTGGGTAAGAAGGAACTGATTTATGACAAGGCAACAGCCCAAGAAGAGTTTTAAAGAAGTTATACTTTTAGTCTCACTGTAACTTAATGAGGCTCCCTCTGCTCTTGCCTAACCTGAATTGTTCTTGAATTTACTTTTTGTCTGTGAATCAAATGACAATAGTCAAGAGAGAGTACTCGAGACATTGAAAAGCCCAGTAGACCAATGGCTGTGGTTTTGAAACAGAGAACTGCTGATGACAAAAAACTGCTGGTGGATGCTGCAACCAGAATGGAATCATGCTTAGTCAAGTGCCTTCCCTCATCCTGGAGTTACAGTGTGGGCTAAAGGGGAAACAGCCTCTGTGAGCTAGCCTCAATTAGACAAGTGTCTCTACTGCTGGGAAGCTCCACATCCAACCTCCAGCTCACACTGAACTTCTCCCTCCAGTTTACCTCATAGAATTGTCTAGCTAGCCTCTTCCATACCTGTACTTAAAAGATGGCCCCACAGTCTGCATCCAATTCACTTCAGCTGCAACCTGCCCTGGAGACTTGGAGAGAAAACCATAGACATGGAGGGCGATGGGATTACTTAGACAGCTCTGGAGTTGCTAGTGTAGTTGGAATAGGGACACACATGACTGGATCCCAGAATTTAACCAAACGAAAACTGTTCATCGGAAAGAGGTTTCTGTGAGATGTGATGGCTCACATAGATGGTCTCTGCATGTAGAGGCTGAGACAGTGGGATCATGAGTTCCAGGCCATCCTAGGCTGCATAGTGAGATCAGTTTCAAAATAAATGAAACAAAATACTGAGATGATCGATCTCTCTCTCTCTCTTTCCCTCTCTCTCTCTCTCTCTCTCTCTCTCTCTCTCTCTCTTCTCTACACACACACACACACACACACACACACACAAATAAATGATGATATCATGATGATTAAATTAAAGGTTGAAGCCGGACATTGGTGGCGCACGCCTTTAATCCCAGCACTCAGGAGGCAGAGGCAGGTGGATCTCTGTGAGTTTGAGGCCAGCCTGGTCTCCAGAGTGAGTGCCAGGATAGGCTCCAAAGCTACACAGAGAAACCCTGTCTCTAAAAACAAAAATTAATTAATTAATTAATTAATTAATTAATTAAAGGTTGAGTTTCATAGTCAAATAAGCCTGAAGAAAATCATGGTCTGCATTTCCCTCTGGGAGTCTCCCATTGCATGCTGACATAGGGAAGGTGGCTGAAAAAGAGGGGATGCAGTGAGAACCCTATAGCACTTTCTTTAACACAGCATTCCCCTTCTTCCTGTTCACACCTTTTCATATGAAACTTAGCATAGGGAATTGTGAAAGTACTCTAGCTTTTGAATGTACTCCCAGCAGTTCCTGGCTCCCCGGTCCAGCAATCACTGTTCAGTGAAGGCCAGTGTAAGAGTTAGACTAAGAACAGGAACATCCGTTTTCTGTTAGCCAACCTGACAGAAACATGATCTGTGGCTGTCGCATCGATGCCAGAAAGCAGTTTTGAAAGCAAGAGAAAGCAAACACATTTTAACTCACAAATTACAGTAGTCAACAGCAATATATCATTTATTAAACAATTTACAACCATGGGCACACAGCTGGTCTTTATGCCTTTCTATATACAAGATGAAGCAAACAGAGTGGTTACCAGACAAGCAAACAGATATTTCAAGTCAATTGCTCTTTTTACAGTGATTTTTTTCTGTTCATTTTTAGATAATTCAAGCTTGCTGGGTTTAAATGTAGAAATAGGAAAAGGTAGGAAACCAAGCTATGTGAAAATCTTTTATTCAAAAATATTTAATTATCCTTTATTGAGAAATCAAGCTTTTGGTAGATTGGCCATCTTTAATATGGAAGTTTTAGAATATTACATAACAACGTAATTCCCCCAGTATCTGAGAATTAATTTTCCCACAATAGTAAGTATCATATTTACTATCAAATAAGGTTTAACTGCTAAGTCCTACAAGGACACATACCTAATTCTTCTAAAACCTCAGCCGAACTAGACATAAAACATCTAAAATCAAGTATATAAAACATCCCTTTAAGTGTCATGCATCTCTGGTAATTCTATCGAAATCTATTCAGGTTTATGAGTGGAAAATCCTGACACTGTGGAACTGATGCAGATTTGACATCATTTACTTCACAACATTTTAAGATCCATTTTAACCCACAAGAAGATCAACACTCATCTAAATGTGAATCTCACTGCTGATTTCACTTTTTCTAACTGAGGTCCACAAAAGCCATAAATATGCAATATTCTCCCCTTTCAAAACACAGTTAGTAAACATATCGCATGAATATAATGGGGATCTTAGGGAGCACACCCCTGGCTTTCCTCACAAACCCGGAGGCACCAGGAGCTGGAAGCACACTTGGTGAACACTTGGTGTGAGCCTGGCCTTCCTCCCCACTCACTCGTTTCCGTCTATGGACACAATGACCACGTTTCAAGGAGCCCTGTGGCAGTACCTTACCAGTGTAGATGCTGGCATTGGAAGCTGGGATACCAAACTGTGACTCGATGAACTTGGGGATGAAGGTAATGAAAGCAGTGACAATGGCACTCTCAGCTGTGTATGACAAACTCACAAAAAGGAATGTCATGTTGCTTAAGATCCTGACAGCTGCTCTTGGTAGGTCTACAAAATGACAAAAATGATACATGAATGTTATAAACAATGGATGGAAAACAAAAGAAAACTGAACTTTTTTTTTCTTATGTACTGAAAATAGTCTCTGGCAACAGACAAAAAGCTCTTATGATGCTTTTCCCCCTTTTTTCTGTTTTTTTTTTTTTTTTTCAGAGGTTTCCCTGTGTAGCCCTGACTGTACTGGAACTCACTCTGTTGATCAGGCTGGCCTTGAACACAGAGACCCCACTACTTCTGCTTTCTGAGTACTAGGATTAAAGGCATATGCCAGCATGGCCCCATTTCTGATGACATTTGAAACCATCCCTGTTCTTAGAGTAGGGCTTCTTAATTCTCAGACAGGATAATGAAGGAAATAGCATCTAAAATCACATCCAAATGTCTTCATAAACAGCATCCAGCCAATAAAATTATTTGCATTTTTCATTAATTAAAATACATTTTATGTTAAGACCCTAAAGGTTCTTTAATATGAAAATTACCTGTGGTCTAATCCTACATTATAATTTCCAGTTCACCCAGCTACCACTATAAGTTGCATTACCCTATTTTAAATTTTGATTTATTATTTACTCTGTGTGTATGTGTGTAAAAGAGAGAGTTTGTTCATGAATGCATAAGGGTATGTGGATGCCCTAGGAAACCAGAAAAAGGCAGTAGATCCTCTGGCCTGGAGTTACTGCTGATTTTGAGTCAGAAAAAGTAGCAGGCTCTCTTTAAAGTTGACCCATCTCTCTTTTTTTAAGTTTTTTATTTTTATATATTTGAATTACAAACAAGATTGAATTACATTATGATCCCAGTTCTCGTCTCCCTCCCTTCCTCCACTACCACCCTCCAACTAAAACCCTACCTATCATATGTCCTTTCTTCTAATCTACACCTGACTCAAAATTTCTGCTTCCTCATGACCCAGATGCATCCTTCCTTTTCTTCCTTTCTCACTCCAAGATGCATTTCAGAGTTGGCATGTCTTTGGTCCCACACTGCAGATGCCGAAAGCAGAGCAACAGGTAGGTGCTGTTGATGCTGTACATCTGATCTTTCAGCCTTGTTTATAAAACAGGAAATAATCACAGCTAAAGAAATCGCAAGGAATGAGAACATGGGGTACTTAGAATTGAAGAACAAAAGGCCATGATATCCTAAGGTGAAAGAACCCAGAAATGAGGCTCACCATCTCAGGGTGGAAGACCTCATCCTTAGGACTAGGCTTAATAGTTCTTAATAGAACATCCTACAGATACAAAATCATTTATAATATAAAATGTGGGATGGCTAATGGATAGGAAATGTTCAAACAAATTATGCAATATCCGTATAAGTTAATATGAGGTGGACATTAAAAATGAAACAGCTATGGACTGGAGAGATGGCTCAGTGGTTAAGAGCTCTGGCTGCTCTTCCAGAGGTCCTGAGTTCAATTCCCAGCATTGGCATGGTGGTTCACACTGTTTATAGCGGGATCTGAAACCCTCTTCTGACAAAAAGTTATACATGCAGATGGAGTACTCATATACATAAAAATAAATCTTTAAAAATGAAACAGCTGTTTGTGCTTGCACAAAAGAATTACAAAAAGTAAAAATCGGGTACAGAGCTAAATTTAAAAAAGAATTACAAAAAATAATTGATAACTAAAGCAAACTAGAGAAACACATAAATATGTGCATATAGTCATATTTGTGTAAAAATCAAACAAGTTAAAATAATGCATTCATAGGAGATCAAATGATGACTTTTTAATACACTAATACTAAGTTCATATCCTCCCACTTACTAGAATCTAAAACTCAGGAAGTAGAAAATATTAGCTCACGACATTTCAAAATACAATTAAATGCAATTTTCATGGTCTTACCTAACCTTGTGAGGTTTAAGACTTTAAGGGGAAAGCTAATATGCAGAGTTGACCTTTAATGTGGATAAACACACCAGAGAAAAACAAAAAAAACATTTCATAATGTTTCCAGTAAATGTTAAATTAAAATGTCATATCCAAAATTTCAAAGTTGGTAAGTTGAGATTATCAACATTCAAAAATTCTAATTAAGTTTAGTTGGCATATTAAAAGGCAAAATATTGAATCTAAAACATCTGGGAAAAGAGGAAAAGTTTAAAACACAAAATGATAAAAAATAAAAATAAAACACAAAATGATATTTGTATCACACAAATGTTTTAGGTCATAATCATCACCTCAAATTGGTTTTTCTTTTTATAATATTTTAACTATGTGTATGTGTGCATGTCTATATGTAGGTATATACACAAGTGCCCTTGGAGACCAGAGATATGAGGATCCCTTGGAGCTGGAGTTACAGGCACTTGTTAGCACAGGTGCTGGGAAGCAAATGCTGGCCCTCTGCAAAATCTGTATAGTCTCACAACCCTCTGAGCCATCTCTCCAGCCCCTACATTAGATTTTCTTTTAGAGACAATTGGTTTTGTAAAATTGTCTTTTAGCATCAAGGGCAAGAAAAATTTATACCAATGTTCCCTCATCTCATTAAAAAATTAGTGGAAAAATACATAAATAAGTAAAACCAAAGTTAGTTATTACTTAAAAAGAATCAACAAAGTTAAGACTTCCAATAAATCTTTCACTCTCCACATTCATTGGCTGGGACTTAGTTTTCTGCACAAATGCCCTGAAAGAGCCAAAGAATTTAGGGCTAAATTTTGGGATGTTGCAATTGAGTGGTTTTTTACATATAGGGACTGCGCTAATAATTACATTGAAGAGTGATGGAAATCAGATCATTAACTGCCAGAAAAGGAGTTAGAAGTGTAGAAAAAAAGGACCAGATAGTAAATTAGAACTGAAGGTACTCATATGAACCAATTAGATGAACAGATACATAGAAAAATGAGAATTTCATTAGATGATAATAGATTGACAGATAGACAGACAGATAGATATTATATATAGATGGCTGATAGATATAATAGAACAAATTGACTGGCAAGTGATATATAACAGATAGATAAAATATATGATAGGTTGATTGACAGGTAACAGATAGAGGCATACATATATACATACAAGTGTATGCATGTGTTTGAGTGCATACATGTTATTTCCTAGCATTGTCACAAACAGGATTTTTGACATAATGATACCCCAGTAAGAATGAGCCTACCCAGCATGTAGTTCTTGGTTTCTAAAAGTCATTATCTGCTCAAAGAAACCAAGAAATGTCTGACATGACTTCAGAGTTGAAAGACAGAAAATACAAAATGAGCTCAGGAAAAATCTTACTGAAGAAGAGAGTGAAAAAAAATCACTTCAATGGACAGATTCCCCAACTTTGAGCTTGATGGACGCTAAAAGAACTATGTGAAAATCAAACAGGAAGAAGAGACATCTGATCCTCGTTATTTGTGGATTTCATACTGGCCATTATAGCTATTTGCTAAAGTTTATTTGTAAGCCTAAAATTAATATTTGAAGCAGTATCACAGCGACATGGAGCAGCAAAAACTTGAGTCATCCACACTCTCCTTTCCTAGCAGAGGTGGAGAACACATCCTGCCTTCTTCTTGCAGCTCTAACTTGGTAAAAGTGGGTCTTTGTCACAATAGTTTGTCACGCTTTTCTCTTTATGTTTTTGCTGGCGATGAGTTACAAGCATTTGGCATGATGTCAAAGTTAAAGAACCAACAGCAGCCATTACACACAGACATTTAAACATAAAATGAAGTATAAATGAGCTGTTGAACACATTGTGACAGAACCAATCCATGAATCCTCTAGAAACAGTACTTCCATGTTTATTAATTTGGTGACATCACAAAGCATAATGGCTGTAAAGAATTGGAGTTCATTGATCTAATGTAGCATCAAAATATTCCCCTATATGGCCCTTATACATTATTAATGATTTCATTGCACTCCTACTAATTAACTTTTGGATGGAGTAACCTAGAAAAATGCAACCTCTATCCAGGGACCAAATGACTAACCTACCAGATGATTGGGCAAATTAATAAATACTATCTGCCCAGTTAGGGAGTACTGAACACAGCATTGTTTTTTGTGCTAACCCTTAAAAAGTACATAAATCAGAAGACAGCATCAAACCCCCACTAAGGTATAGTCTAGGAAGATAACTTTTGCCTTTGCTTTTGAGAAAAAGTCAAGATCAGGAAGATAAGGATCTGCCCAAGACTGAAGCAGACCCTAAAACTAAACACATGTGATTCTGGATTGGCCCTTTAGCATGAAGGGCATCTTTGGGAAAACAGGCCTGTCTTAGATAGTGGAAGTAGATCAGTGTGTATTTCTGAGTTTTGATGGCTGCCAAGTGGTCATTCAGGGCAGTGTCCTTGAGCTTAGGAAAAACACCAGGGAGTATGAGTAGTCAAGCATATCAACTTCTGGGGAATGGTAATTATTGGAGATTCAATATCGGGCATCAAGTAACCAGGACTCTGTGTGACTTCCTGCAGCCTTTATGTACATCCAAAACTGTTTCAAAAGCATGGTTTTAAGAAGTGAATTGGACAAGAAGTTGATCAATCTATGGATATGCAACCCAATATCTATTTCATTTTTAATGCTACAGAATTTTTTAAGATTCATTCCTTGGTGCCATGTATAATGTGTTGGGTTTTTTTTTTTTGTTTTTGTTGTTATCATCATCATCATCATCATCATCATCATCATTTTGGTTTTCCCAGACAGGATTTCTCTGTGTAGCTTTGGAGTCTGTCCTGGAATTTGCTCTGTAGACCAGACTGGCCTCAAGTATAATGTGTTAGTATACAATCAAAGATGCCATGAAGATCATGAGAGAGAGGTGTTGAGTAATGATTATGATGATCTGGTGTTCAATAATTTGATACTATGAAATTTCTCAAGTTCAGAACTGACAATACAACCCAGATGGTAAAGAAAGATGTGTGCCACCAAGCCAAATTCAGTGTTAAGGAGAAGGCAACAACTGATCAGTCCCAGGACAGGTGGGACTACAATGGGTTCTTCTTTGAATCCTTGTAGATAACAGACATTGGCATGCTTGTCATGACCCAACCATTAGGCAAGCATGCTCCAATTCATATGAATGTCTTAAGTACGACTATAGTCTTTGAAACATGTGTCCGACTAATGTCTTTGAAAGCACCAAGCCTCAAATGACAGTCACTTGCAGCAAAGAAAAAGAGTACAGCCATCTTTCCAAGTGGAAGGGAGATGTATGTACTGATATTTTATTCTTAGTGAGAAATATATCCCTTTGTCAAGAGTACTATGAGCATGTGTTGCACTGAAGATCTCATATTCACTATTCCTGCTAAAGCCACAGTGGTTTTTATCATGTACCTACTGGAAGCACTAAAACTTCCTTAGAGTGTATTTATTCATTAGTATTCTTTATTACATCACAACAGCAATGCATACTAAAAGTAATATCTGTGCATGAAAAAAATGAAATGAATACCGTGGTGCACCATTTCCTTGTGGAGAATGGGTAAGTTCTCAGAGAGCACGAGTGGTAAGGCGAAGGGGTCCCTGGCACAGACAATGGAACACACTGAGAGCTAAGAAGGGCTGGTCCATAATCATCTGAATGACAGATCTTTAAAGTCAAATAAACCCATCACTTTCTATGCTAATCTACAAAATAAATTTTAAAAAGTCAGAAAAAAGACTTTAAAAATCCCTAGCAGATTTAGATGACATTATAATTAAAAAGTCCATTAACAAATAATTAAAATGCTATTAAGGGAATACAGGATTCATGAATACAGTATTTTATTTAGACAGCACATACATGGGGAGAGGTCTTTTGTAAGCTTCATCTGTAAGCAACTGAGCATTGCTTCTTTAAGCAGCAGCCCTGGAATTTTGATATGCTGGCCAGAATCACTAGACAATCCATGATTTAATTTGACATTTTTTGTCAAGATTCAAATTCATGGGTATGAATGCTATATATTCAATGCTAGTCTCTGCATATTTTAACCTTCCCTTTACATTCTGGTATTGTTTGTTTGTTGGTTTTTGTTGTTGTTGCAAGAAAATTCTTTTCCTATGATCTGCTTGTGTGTTTGTTTCCTGCTGTTGATATTCAGCTTCCAGGTCAACATTCCTCTATCACATTTTTTCTAAAAGTAAATATAACCCATCAATTTTATTCTTTCAATATCTTTTTAAAATTTCACTTTCCCAAAGAAATCCCAATAACAGCTCTGATCTAGCTTCTGGCCTCACTCCTATGTCTGCCTCCTGGCCAAATCTGCTGGCCTTCATGCCTAAGGGCTCTGCAAGATGTGGCAACCCATGTTTTCAATGGGCATTGGCCTCTCTCTGTTGTCACTCAGTGTCCCTGTACATTAAAATCACTTTAGAGCAGCTTTGTGGAATATCTCTTCATGAACTCTCCTGGATCCATCTTGACAAGTACCAGATGTATGACACGTTCCCCTTATTTCAAATTCACCTATCATTAATGTACTTTTAAATCCACTGGTGATCAAAACACTGGTGGAGACACCAGCCAGCATCAGAGTTATCTTGCAGTATGAGACAAGTATCATCCCTATTTCCTACACACTATCCTTGAAACCAACAACCCCACAGAATACCCCAAAATAAGACCCCAGAAAAGTATTCTAAATCCTGAGCCCTCCAAGGCACTGTGCACAGCATCCCCTGAATTACATTGCAGTCACCTTCCAGCCTATCAGCAGAATCACTGAGCCATTCAACTGTAGACACGTGGTGGGAAATGGAAATGTCAGGCCCCAAAGGCACCAGTAAGGATCCACAGGCCATGGCATGCCCTCTCTTGCTTAGACTTAGCCCTGGTGAGCATTGTCATCCATCTTTCTGAAAGGAGACTCCTCTAATGAGTTTGCCCTGGGAATAAAATGTAGAGTTCTCATTCCTAGGGACTTTTTGCCAGGCCTATCACCTGCCTTTTAGCTCATCATTCACATGTGCAAATAAAAGAGGGGTGGCCTGCCACAAGCAAGCAAAGGCTCAAGGAAGTGAAGGTAAATCAGAAATGAAAGAATTGGAAATAAAGAAAAGCAAGAGCAGAGCATGAAAAACAGGAGAGAGAATTAAACATGACCGTAAGACTGAGTCTCCTGGTCAGCAAGGTAAAAAATTCTCCATCACCACCACCACCACCACCACCACCAACAACAACAACAACAACAACAACACAACAACAACACTCTGATTCCTTATGGAAAGCAAAGCTTTTCCCATTACTGTACAGTGGGAAGCAGTGGGTCTTTGTGTAGTCCTCAGTCCTCAGCATCAGTGAGACCCAGATGGTTGTTTAAGACACTAAGGTCCAGATCCCTTAAATCAGGAATCCCAGATATTGGGATGCTAACAGAGGCTAAATTTGAGTACTATGGTGCACATGAAGGGCTTATGAAACCAGCCTTGGGCAAGTATTAGGAACCCAGGAATGGCCTTCAGTTAAAGGTGCAAGACCTAAAGCTACTGTGCAGCCCAGTGAAGCTCACACTTAAGAGGGCCACAGCTGAAACCTTGGCTTGCCATTCTAACACTCTGCTTTCTTTGCAACACTTAGCAAAAACCACATACACTACAGCTGGGTAGTTTCTGGACATTCCTATTGAATTTCATCCTTCTGCCTCCTGCTAGTTCTTGTGCCTGTTATCCCAACTTAAGACCCCAGTACATCTATCTCCCTGCCTATCTGTATGTCAGCCGTCACTGTCAGCATGACTGATTAAGACTTAACCTAGAAGACACACCTAAAACTTTTGTCCACAACACTGTTTTCAGAGAGGTTTAACTGGCACGAGAGTACTCATCCTGGATTATGAAGGACCATCCATGGGCTGGGGGGAGAGAAACAGAGACAGAAAAAGGGAGGAGAGAGGGGACAAAGACAAGTACGGTCTGAATCAGCATTCATCCCTCTTTCCTGACTACAGGTGTCATATAACCAGTTGCCTCATGTGCCTGCTGCTATGCCCTCCCCACCAGAACAGATGGCAGCCCTCTAAACGATGAGTCAAAATTAAGCTTTTTTTTCAAGTTGCTTCTTGTCAGATATTTGGTCACAGCTGACACACCATCGTCCCTATGTCAGCTATCACATCCTACAGAAGTGGCCTTCCTTTCTCTCATTCAACAATTCACTCGTTTAAGTGTTCCAAGGGTTATTTTAAATGTGTGTGTGTGTGTGTGTGTGTGTGTGTGTGTGTGTGTGTGTGTGTGTGCACATGTTGCTGTGGATGGAACCCAGGGCCTTGAACATCCTATGCAAGCATTCTACTACTGAGCTACATTCTCATCCCTGAAAACAACTTTCATCCTACAACCCCATACTAGAATGAGCCTTTGATTATCAGATTCATATCTTTATGAATCAGAGTTCAAAACAAACATGGAAAGTGTAAGAGTAGCTCTGGGCTTACTTAGTCTGAACCACTTGTTGCTAATGATGAACTTGATGGCCGTGTGGAGGTCCAATGATATTTTATTGTCTTCTGTTAAATAGCCATGGTTTTTGGTAACCACCCAATGCCAAATAAATTATGAGCTTATATATTATTAGAAATTATAGAGATCCATTTTGATGAGTTAGAATATTTTCATATCTTAAAATAAAGGCTAAGTTGAACAATAATTCATTCACTAGATATTTATTGAGTTCCCCTTGGTGGGGTTAACTCAGCAATGTATGTGATGAGGGGGGAAATCCTTGCCTTGGTATAGTTGGCTTTCTCAGTGGAGAGACAGCAAAGTAAAGATATAAAGAAGTTCTATTTATCCCTGAATTATGGTGGGCTCTGCATCTGTGATCTTAACCAAATGCAGATCAAAAATAACAGAAAAATTCCATCTGCCCTGAGAATGTGGGGACTTTTCTTCTCAGGCTTCATAAGCCATGCAATGTAGCCTGTTGGGAAGAGTGTTGCCAGAAATCTAGAGATGACCCAATTCTATAAGAGGCTGTCAAACGAGTGAAGAGCAAAGGAGTCCAGACCAGGCTGGTGAAACCCAGAGAAACAGCTGACCTGAACATCGGGGAACTCTTGCTCCCCAGACTGATAGCTAGGATACCAGCATGGGACTGATCCAGACCCCAGGAACATGGGTTTCAGTGAGGAAACCTCGGAAATCTACAGGACCTCCTGTAGTAGTTCAGTACTTATCCCTAGCATAGGTGTGGACTTTGGGAGCCTATTCCACAGAGGGATACTCCCTGAGCCAAGATACACGGGGTTGGGCCTAGGCCCTATCCCAAATGATACAATAGACTCTGATGACACCCTATGGAAGGCCTCGACATCCAGGGGGAGCAGAAAGGATATTTGATAAGTAGGGTTTTAGTTGGGGGGTGGGCTGGTAGGGGAGGATGGGAGGGAGAAGGGAACTGGGATTGTCATGTAAAACAATCTTGTTTCTAATTCAAATAAAAAAATAGGCTATCAAAATGTATGGACAAACACTGTGCCTTTTTATGGAAGAGTCTTGAGTGTTCCTGGAACCAGTCTCCCAGTTACCAAGGGATACCTATGCATCAGGGGTTAGTGGCGAGAGCTGAAGAGGAAATAAAGAAGGGTAGGAGCTCAGTAGCATTAAAAGGGAGGTTGGAGAAACACACTGAAGCAAATGAGGGGCTGTGGGGAAGAGCATTCCTAGAATAGGAAGGACACACCTGAACCAGCGATGAGCCTGATGTGGTTGAAGCATGATTTGTAAATGAAACTGAAAGGAGGTGGGATGGAAGATATGACCATGGGTGAGATCCAAAATGTCCTCTGGGGCAGGTGGCTTTCTTATGAGTGTGACAGAAGCAGGCTGAAGCTGAGGAGTTACCTTTATCAGTTTCTTCTGGCAGCTCCATAAAAAGCACCCAAGCAGGTGGGGGAGAGGCCAGGGCTAATGTACGAAGCTGTCTTTTCCCTGTGTTCTGGGCAAACTTCACTGGTCTCTGCCCACAGCTCTCTCCTTGGGCCCCTTCTTCCATCCCACTCCTTTACCTACCTGGCCTCCCTCTAGGAATGTTTTTGGCAGCTTCCTGGGAGGGAGGAATTCTAAGAAAGTCTGGGATGCCTGCAGGCAGGTGCTCCACAATATGACCACCAACACACACACTCTCACCTCCCCAGCCTTACCATCCACATGTCTACCACATACACTCAGTGTGCCAAGCACAAGAAACCTATTCGGCATTTCCAAACACGTCTATCCTCTGCTCTCCATTCTCCACCTGGCTTGCTCCCACCTCCACAGGGTTCAGGTGGCCTGTTCTGGATCATCCTGATTCTTTCATGAGATGCTCAGTCTCCTGCCCTCAGTCAGTCCCATCCTGTCTTTATGGTTCTTTTGTGGTGCCAGGGTTCAAATCCAGAGCCTAGTGCATGTCAGGCAGGCATCCCACTGCTGGGGCACATCCTATCTGCCCTGTGGTTCACAATGTACCCCCTTTGTACTTCTCCAGTCTCCCTCAGAGAATTCTGAAGAACACAGCTCACTCATTTCATAGCAGCCACAACCAAGTCTGAAGCTTTCTCTGGGGCCTGTCTGTTCTCACTCCTACGCCACTACACACCCCCAGCACTGGGGCTCTGAGTGTGCACTACGCACTTGAATCTACAGACTCTGGGCATCCAAACTCAGGTCTTTGTGCTTGCATAGCAGGCACTCTACTGACTGAGGCATCTCCCCAGACCCTAACATTATCCTTTAATGACCAAAATTATTAATAGTAATAATCTGTAACTTTCAATAACTCTTTTAAAATCAACTCATCACCTCAAAATAACTTTTTGATTTGGCTATATTTATAAACATATTGCACACCAACACAGACAAAATTCTAGACAAAAGAAATTCTATTTTATGTTAAACTAATAATACCAAACAATTAAGGCTAAAAGTGGGTTATAAAGGAAAATAAACAGCCACCATTTTCTATATAGAAAAACATTATGTTAAATGGGGAAGGCTTTAAAATTTTAGGCTTCAAACCACAGGAAAATTGATCCACTTAAATATTTTAAGTGTTTATTTCTGTTAAGATTTTGATTGAATCAATGTTAATCTCTTTGTGGAAAGGCAATGCAGACACACTGAAAATTTGACTTTCCTCTTTGTGGTGTTTTACAACAGCCTCATTGTACATAATTTATAAGAGTCTAGAAACATGAGTCAGATTTTTCCAATATCGGTATCAAAAATGGGGAAGCAGAAATTAGAAAGTACAGTGGATTGTCTTCAAGCATCCTCAGCAAGAGAGCTTCTAAAAGGGCACCATGCAAGACAGGTGTGGTGGCTTGCCCTTGTAGTCCCATATACCGGGGAGGCTTAAGAAGAGGGTCACTTGAACCCACTGGTTCAAAGCCAGCTTGGGTGACACAGCAAGACTCTGTTTGCAAATAAAGCAAACAAAGAGGCACCATTCTGCAAAGCCCAAATCCTTTTCCTTTTAAGGGAGTACAAATCAATGGCTAAGCAATCTATCTCCTTTTTAAAGGAGCTGGTATTGATGGACACAAAAAAATAAAGACAAAAGGGAAACCTGCTCCAGAAGACAAGAGAAAAGAGAATGTGGGACTCAGACACAGATGTAATTCAGAATGAAATCTAGACTGTCCATAATTCAGAGCCTTGGCTTTGTAAAGTGAGACATGCCAAGCCTGAAGACCTCCACCATGAGCCTTGGCTTTGGAGAGTAAGTAATTCCAAGCATGAATGCCTCCACCATGAGTCTCAGCTCTGGAGAATAAGACATACCAAGCCTGAAGACCTCCACCACAAACATCAGCTCTGGAGAGTAAGACATGCCAAGCCTGAGTTTGTATCTAGAGGTTTCCTTTGTCCTTCTGAAAGCTGGATTAAACATTAGAATGTCACTTCCAATATTTGTCATAAATACTCTAAGGAATATGGGTGTGTACAAGATAAATGAATTGGTTTAAATACCCTAATTAAATATTCAATATCAATATCAATTAAGTCATTTTTGGTAGGAGAATTTCAGAACATCCCATTAGAACAGTGTTTCTGTTTAACAAGATAGTAAACTAGATTGGGTGTCCTGGCATATGCCCATAATCTGAACATTCAAAGGTTGAGGCAAGAGAATAAGATGTCCAAGGCCAGTTTAAGCTATATAATTAGTTTAAGGCCAGCGTGCACTACAAGGACTCTGTCTTGAACTTCTGATCTACAACCAGCTGGAGAATTCATTTTGCACAAATATAGTAAAGAATTAGAAGTGTGTCCCATCTAGGAGATTTACACAAAAGAAGGATCATTCCCCACAATCCAGAAAGGATGTGAAAAGGAGAATTTTCCAGAAATATGAGCAAGAAAATCAGAGTGGAAACTGATTTCATGAAGCAATTATACAACATGTTCAGACTCCTCTTATTCATATATACGTGTGTGTGTATGTGTGTACGTGTGTGTGTGTGTGTGTGTGTGTGTGTGTGTGTGTGTGTGTAAAAGTTAGAAACTCACAATTACTTGAAGGACAAGAAATCTACGGGACCTCCTGTAGAAGTTCAGTACTTATCCCTAGCATAGGTGTGGAGTTTGGGAGCCCATTCCACATAGAGGAATACTCCCTGATCCAACATACAGAGGGGTGGGCCTAGGCCCTATCCCAAAGGATACAATAGACACTGATGACACCCCATGGAAGGCCTCATCATCCAGGGGGAGCAGAAAGGATATGTGATAGATAGGGTTTTAGTTGAGAGGAGGTGGTAGGGGAGGATGGGTGGGAGAAGGGAACTGGGATTGTCATGTAAAACAATCCTGTTTCTAATTCAAATTTAAAAAGTTGGGAAAAAAGTAGCATATAAGCTTCCATAAATAAATCTTAAATTCCAGAATGTATTCTTCTCATTTTGATAACATGGTAGGACCCTTCAGAACCACTGGACATTTTAATAAGCACTGGGAGGAGAACATGGCAGAGATCCATGAAAAGAAAGGGTAACTTAAGAATCTATAAAGAGCCTTGGAGACTGGAGAAATGGCTTAGCCATTAAGAGCACTTTCTGCTCTTGTAGAGGACCTGGGTTTGCTTCCCAGTACCCACAGAGCAGCTCACAATAGCCTGTTATTTCAGTTGCAGGGGATCTGGCGTCATCTTCTGGCCTCTTCAGGCACCAGGCATGCAAGTGATGTACAGACATGCAAGTAGGCAAACACATAAAATATAAAGAACAGATCTTTAGAAAGAACAAAAGTAATAATATGAATTTGATATCAATACCCCTTTTACTGTTCAACTAATATATTTCATGTTGAAGTATACAAAATATAAAGAACTCTAACCACACCTTTCTCTCTTCCCCTGAGTCTGCTTTATAGTCCTCCAAATTAAAATTCTAAATATATTTTTATGTCTTAAATTATTTAACAGCAGCTTTGTCTCAATTCACCTATAAAAACAATTGTGGGGGCTGGAGAGATGCTTCAGCGCTTAAGAGTGTGTACTGACCTCATAGAAGCCCAAAGTTCAGTTCCCAGAACCCACATCAGGCATCGCACACCACTTGTAACTTGAATTCCAGGAGACCGGTGACTTCTGCTGGACTCCAAAGTTATCTGTACCCATATAGGTGTGCACACATGCATGCACAAGTACTTGCAGGCTTCCACTCACCAGTGTGTACACAAACACACCACACTCATTATCACGGTCATCATAATCACACCATCATCATCACCAGCACCACCATCATCATCATCACAATCATCAACATCACCATCACCATCACCATCATCATGGTCCACAATACAGCTGTGGAAATGATGTGCTGCTGGTCCACATGGGAAGAGCTCAGACCACATGAGCATGCAGAGAAGTCCTCTATGTTACTGGAGTATCGGGAGTTATTCTAGCATTTACAAAAGAACACACTGTCACATGACTATGAGGAGGAAGAAGACCATATCTACAACTTAAATGAGGAGAAATAGTATTTTCCAAATATTGGTGCTATCTTTCAACAAGTAGTCTTTAGCAATGTTTCAGTCTACCATCCTTCTTAGTCTGTAGTGCCAACTCTATGGGATATTAGTAACTTCATCTTATCCCTTTGTCTCAGTGTATGCATACTCAAAATACCACAGCTACTTTATCATGAGCATCTGATAAACACTGTGCTTTATAATTTATATAAGAATTAACTCAGAAAATTCAGGAAATGAGACTGGAAATAATGAGTTGGAGTCAATGTAGGTTTCCTTAAACAACAGGACCTATTGCCATTGAGTAGATCAAAGATTGCCTTCTTAGGAACAAATTAAGATGTTTAGATTTTAGATTGTTTAATCTATCTTTATGAACTCTATAATAATATTGTTAATCAATAATAATTATATTATTATTATTATTTCTACTATCAGCATTTCATTTTTGAGACAGGGGTCTTACCATATAGCTCTGACTGGTCTGGACCTCCCTATATTCACCATGCTAGCTTCAAATTCACAGAGATCTGCCTGCCTCTGCCTCTGCCTCTGCCTCACAAAAATCTGGCCCCAGACCTGACCCTGCCTCCTAAGTGCTGGTATTAAAGGTGTGCTAAAATCATCATTTTTAAGAGAAATAAAAATGGAGAAACACGACAGTCCATCCCACAGACATCCTTCTTCCTGGACAGCCCCACAAGAACGGTTGGTACAGCTACCAAGGAATATTTCCTTTTAGTGGAGTTTCACAGGCTATCCCCATAATACCATACTGCTCCCCTAAAACAAGCCACCCTTTACACAATGCAGCCACAGTGTTAGTAATCAGACCACAGTAATCACAGCAAATGCCACATCTAGATATGGCTATCTTCATGACCTGAAGAAATGATTCTCAATCTTCCTGCAGGGTGGGCCATTGGGCCATTCCTTCTATTATTTAATCTGTTATCTACTAGTAATTTTGCAAAACACACTCAAACAAATTATTAGAAATTTGTTTTAGAGTTTCATTTTTGTTTTTTCCACTATTAGTGTGTATGATGTGTCTTCATGAATGTCAGGCTTGTGCCTCCACATGTGTGTTAAGGTCAGAGAACATTCCTTGGAAGCATTTCTCTTCTTCTACCATAGGATCTAGAAATGGAACTCTGGTCTTCAGGCTATCCATCCTTTTAAAGACATGAAAAATGGAAGCCTTTTTTGTAACTACTGTAAAATTTAACAGAAAAAATTATTCCCTTAAATGTCTTTTTTTTTAAATTAGCTTACAAAGTAACAAGTTTTATTGTAGCCTTGTCTATGCATGCCTGCCACTCTGTATCACTGTCTCCCACCTCCTCTCAAAGAGGCCACTCTCTCAAATTTCTAAAGTGACATTTGCAGCATTTCTCTCAAATCTACCCAACTAGAAGCAAACATTTGTGAGGGACACTGGTGTGGGGTCACACAGTTCCAATTTCAGGGCCCTGTTGAGCATCAAACTCAAGGCCTCCGGTACTGCTCTCTGCCATTGAGCCATACATCTTTGGACCCACACTTGGTAGAGCTGGGGCCTAAAGTACCATGTGTGTATTTATTTAAGAGAAATACTTTACCTCTGACATTCTTTCCAAAGCCCATTGAAGAAACTTTTTTGTTCACTTGTTCACTCGTGTTTGATTTCTCCTTGATGACATCATCATCACTAACGACATCAGCAGAAAATTTTTTCTTTTTCTTTTTCTTGTGTCGAGGCGGAAGCTTTTTTGGAAAAGTAAACATTGGGAATATCACAAGAAACATGGCAATGGCACAAAGGAGGAATCCACTCCACCTAAAAAATTGGGAAATGTGAGTAGTATTTATGGCTTCAGGTTGGAAGTAAGAACAGATCATTAAAATAGGTTTGTCATGATAAACCTGCAAAGAAATCATTTTAAAATTAGACAAACTGAGAAAATAAAGATAATTTGAATGGAAAAATTCTTAATTACTCAAGGATTATAGTGACTATTCAGCAACTTGATTAGAATGTCATTCAAGAAATCTAAGTATGAACTAGATCTGCTAACATGGTTAGTTCTGCTACAGTGTACATTTTATAACAGTGTTTGCTTTTTTTTTTTTTTTTGCTTTGTTTGAGCCTGAGTCTCATGTAACCCCAACTTGCCTCAATTGATTGCTATTTTAGGGTGACCTTGATCATCTCACCTTCCTTCCTCTACCTCCCAACGCTACAATGACAGGCGTGAGCCACCATACCTGGCTACAATAAATTTCCTAGAAAACCAACAGACTACCTCACAGGCTTCAAGGAGCAATATACTTAAAAGAAAGCAAATAGCCCTTGTCAAGTGTGCTTTGTTTGTTCATCATTTTGTGATGGAGATTGAAGCTACACCCTAACTTTATGTCCAGTGTAATTCTAATTGCTAATGAGGCTTAAATATTTTCCCAAGTACCTAAGAATGTATTGCTCACCCCTATTTATCCAGTCCCACAGTATTTAACAAATGTGATAGACATCAAGACGTTCAGAGTTGATCTTTGTCATGAAGAACTTAAAACTACTGTAAGCCAAAGATAAACAGCCTCCAAGAAGTGCAAGAAGGTAGAAAGCTAAGCGATGAATCTTATTTTGTAGTTTGTGTTCCAGAAAGCTTTCTAGGAGCTGTATTATCACCAATCTAGTGCATGGGAGAGGTTAGGTATTCAAAAGTTTTGCCCAATACATAAGTTGAAAGAAATAGGTTTAAAATGGGTCGCAGGTATCAGTGTTGGGGAACATAGCTAGGTCAACCTGGTTCTTCAGACCCTGGCTGCTTATGAGCCCTCATCAGTCACACGCCCCCATTACCCTCTGGAATTAGAGTCCCCAAGCTGCTTCACCATCTAAGCTTCACATCCTCCCTCCTTGAGAGGGCAGGCAGGGGAGTCAGGATATTCATGAGCTGCAGTTTAAACACATCGAGATTTGGATCCTATCTTCACCACTTACTAACTCTGAGATCTTGGGGAATTATTTTACTTCTCCTAGCTGAATTTCTCATCTGGAAAGGGGGGTAAAAACACTTCTGAGAGTCCTCAAATTTGAACAAGATAATGCCTATAGCAGACCTAATGAAATCCCACTCCAAACCAGCAGCTAATATGCAGTAGCTACTTTGGTTTTGTGTTTAACATAGATCTGCACTCAGACTAGACTTTCAGCCTTCACCATGCCTGTAATGATGTCGAATTTCATGCAATCATTAAAAATACACTCTTTTTTTAGATTTTTAAGATGTTTATTTAATACAAGTGTGTTTTGACATGGGGGTAGTGCACTTGGCACGTTACATGTATGGAGATCAGAGGATATCTCTGTGGAATTGATTCTCTTGTTAACCTTTACATGGGTTCTGGGGAGTGAACTCAGGTAACCAGGCTCTCACAGCAAGCACCTTACCCACTGAGCTATCTTTCCAATCCTCGAGATGCACCCCAACAGCCCAGAAGAAGGGAAGAGTTAGAGTAAACAAATAAAAACTGAACAGCATGGGGTCAATTCAAAGCAAAGCAAACCAGCTCATATTCCTCAGTAGCTTCAAGAAATAAGCATATGAAACATGAGATAATAACAACTCCTGAGCCACTGCTGAAGAGGACTCTGGGAGAAGCCATGACAGGACAATGTGCAGTATACATTGGAAAAAGACATCTCAATAATACTCAACACTAAAAGGCTCAAGTATCTAAATCCCTTTCATGAACCATTATTCAGGCCAGTCATAGGTAGGCAGTAGACTGACAAATAGCTCCACCCCCATCAGTTCCTTAATACAGCACACCACACAGAGGCTTTATGCAAGTAATCCAATTCTTCAAATATTAATTTTCCAATCTATAAAATGGGCATGATGTTAAAGGCTACATTTGATCATTAAAGGCTTAAATGAGTGTGTCTGTAAAGCTCTTAGTATAATGCTTGACACACAGTGTCTAATAAATGTCAGCATAACTTCACCCATCACTCCTTCAGCCTCTAATGAAAACTTGTCTTTAGTGCTAGGCATTCCATTCAATGAGAAACCTATTACAAATAACACTGCTGAATAGAAAACAATTCAAATTCATTTTTAAACAGACTCAGACAGTTTTAAAACAACAACCATTTCTATAATTAAAATTAATCCAAGTGGATAGATAAAATTATTTAATTATTGATAAAATTCAAAGTACTGAGGATGCCTTGGCCAGGTGGGACAGGTCCATATTCCCAGCTACTCAGGAGACTGAAGCAGGAGGATTGCAAGTTCAGGGCTAGCCTTGGCTACAAGTGAGTTCAAGGCCAGCCTGAGCAACTTGGTGAGCTAAAAGAAATAATTAAAAGAAAAAAGAAAACGCTAAAAGAGAAGGCTGGGATTGTGTTGTAGAGATAGAACACTTGCTGGGTATGTGTATAACCCTTCAGGGAGCCCCCTATTGAACTTCAAAAAAAATGATTAAAGGATAGGATATACTGGAAAGGCAAAACAGGACAAACTCAGAGCTCTTCATAGTCAAGTCATCCTTACAACAACCTTACAACCAAGGAACAGAGAAGTAATTTCCCAAGTCCATGTAGCTATGAGGAGCACACTAGAGGAATGCAACTTTAGGGTGTGTGCTCCACATGGAACCATTCTGCCAGCAGCTGAGTAACTGCCTGCCCACTAGAAAACTGAGCAATGACAGCATAAGGCACGGGCCAGATGGACTCTCCTGCCATCCTTCCTACCCCTTGTTATTGATGCTTCTGTCTTTCCCTCCCTGTGTTCCTTTCCTGCCATGCTCATCTCAGCATTTCTAAGTAGAACACAGGGAATACACTGCACATTCATAAGTATGTTTTAGGAATCTGTTTTCTAATGTTGAAAAACAATTTCTATTCTGACTCATCCCAGAACTGCAATGAAAACAGCTGAGATTAAAATTTTCACTATCAGTCAATAACTCAAAACCCATGTTATTCCCCTACCACTGACAACAGCACCCCTCTTTGTATGACTCAGACACTCTATAGGTCAAGTTTGCCTGTCTAGCTTCAATGCTGGTTACTGTAAAAATTAGAACTGTCAAACAGCCTCATTAATGTCTGTTAACTACTTAGAAATTTGTATTAAGTGTATTTCCCACCAACCACAGTTACAGGGCTCCTATCCTATAATAAAATAGGATAAAGCATTCTAAGCCCTCTTCAGAAAGTAATTGTGTGGCACATGTAATTTCTAATACTAAAATATTGTTTTGCCACAAAATAAAAATCTGTCAGTATATGCCTGATATATAGATATAGATATCTATATATCCAGCAACATAAACTCAGGACAGTATATGTCCAGCAACATGAACTTGGAACATGAATATTTTCAGTTATTGGCTTTGGTGTGATGAAGAAATAACTTATTCTATGCAAACTGAGGACTGTGAAGAACTCAAGAACAAGCCAGGCAAGCAGACAAATAGTATACCACATAATGTTGAAATTCCCCAGAGTTCTCAGCATGACTGGTGTAGCAGGACTTTAAAGTCTAGGAAGCGAGAGAACAGCTAAATGTGCAGGACGTGTGGGGAAACAAACTATTTTCCAGAGAGCAAAGATCTGCTCAGAAAGGAGCAATGGAAAAGTAGGGCTGAAGTAGAGCCAGGGAGGACATGCACCTGTAAGTTTTTGTCATCTTCACACCAACTAGGATCACCAGGAAGGAAGGAATCTTAATGTCTCCATCAGACTGGTGTGGGCAAGTCTGTGGGCACTTCCTCCATTAATGATGGAAGTGAGATGACCCAGCCCCATGTGGGTGCTTCCACCCTGGGCAGGTGGCCCTGAGGGATGTAAGGATGCAAGCTGAGCAAGCCATGCAGAGCATGTCAGCAAGCAGCACTCCTCATGTGGTTTCTGCTTCAAGCTCCCTTAGGTTCTTCCTTAACTCCTCTTGATGATGGACTGTACCCTGTAAACCGACATAACCCTTTGTTCCTACAAGTTAGTCTTGGTCAATGTTTTATCACAGCAGCAAAACCCAAGGAAAATAGAAAGTAGTTTTTTTTTTCTCTAAAGCATAAAGGATAATGGAAGACAGGGTTAAGGAAACCTTTCAGGAAAGTCCCCTCAGGGTCACAGAAGCCCTCTTCCTGCTTAAGACACAGTGACCCAAAAATGCCTGTTAGTTTCCTGTTGCTGCTATAAGAAGTTATCGCATACGGAGTGATTTGTACAACACAAGTGCATCAGCTCCAACTGCACATGGGCTCAGCTCCTAGCTCTGGACTTCAGGCATCTGCACATTCCATCTGAAAGTCCTAGCTAGATGGGAGCCATCTTTCCTTTCTAACCTCTAGAGGCTTTGCCTGCAGCCTGCATACTTTTGTTTCCAAAGCTTCCTCCATCTTCAAAGTGCACTGCCATGACCTCTGCTTTAGTCAGCAGATGTCTGAATCTGGCTACCTCCTTCCTCTCTTCACCTAAGGTACTCTCCCCTTCTCAACACCATTCATCTGATACTCTCTGTAAACTTCCCTCACCAAAGAAGGTCCCATATTCATAAGTCCTGGGCACAGGGGTTGGAGAGATGGTTCAGGGGTTAAGAGCACTGGATGCTCTTCCAGAGGTCCTGAGTTCAATTCCCAGCAACCACATGGTGGCTCACAACCATCTATAATGAGATCTGGTGCCCTCTTCTGCCCTGCAAGCATTTCTTATCACGCTGTATATGTGATAAGCTCTGGGGATAAGGAAATTACCTGGCCTACCATCTATTACAGTTAATAATGCCTAGCTACATTTTTTCCCTCTCCACTGGGGAAATTGTAACTACAAAGTAGTATTGACCATCTCCAGTAAGTGAAATGCAAAATGTAGAAACCACTCACCAGTTTCCGATGAAACGAGGGTCGTTCTGATCAAGGAGAACAGGGTTTCTGGGATCGACATAAAAACCAATGAGTAGCCCACCTAGTAAATATCCTACTGCAGGACCAAGTGCTCCCATGACGTACATGATGGCTAAGGAGACAGAAGGGGAAAGACAACAGACAGACAACGTTACACGAGAGCTAGACGTTCTCTGACCTGATTGTCACACTAAATATGTCACAACTACACTCCATGGCTGTCCCCTGAAATGTTGATGCTGACACTAGGCTTCAGACTGCATCCTTTATTGCACTGTCACCTGTTTCTTACAGCATCAGAGTCACTTAGCCAGCTTTGCTGTTGCTTCTGTCTTGACTTTTAACATGAGTATCCAGGCCCCTCCCTAGACCCACTAAATTCAAATTTCCTTTTTATTAGCCTATATTAATTGTGTACGATAATGGGTTTTTTGGAGTATTTCCATGCACATAATGTATTTTTATTATATTTACCCTCTTACCTCCTCCTGTTCCCTTCATGCTGATCTCTCCTTCCCACCTAGTCCCACCTCAACTTTTACGTCTTTTTTAAAAATCACTTAATAATTTTAATCAGGGTTGCCTACAGGGTCCTGGGTAAGAGATTGAAATTCAATTTTTGAGAGTGCAGACCCAAGCTAGTTAATAAGTCCATCATTGGCTAACCAGGAGACATGAATGAAAGAAAGAAAGGAAAGACAGTGGGTTCATTTGTCACAGCTGGATGAGTCTAGCTAGATGACCAGTCTGGAGGGCAGCGTTGTCCTGAAGCCTAGACTCCACTGAACTAGCAGGCACTGCTCAAGTGCCCACTGCCTACTCCCATTTTTGTTAATTTTAGAATCAAATGAGATTTTAGAATGCATTTGGTTCATTGCTAATCGAGGAAGTTTACTTTAAAAAGAATAAATATCCAAAAATGACATTATTCAGAAAGTACAAGTGGAAAGCATCAACCACAGATGGATCAGAACTCAGCTTGCTAAAAACCCGTCTAAAGAGCTGGGCGAGGACGTCTTACTGTACACAGGTCAGCAAGGCTGTCACTGGACTCAAAAGACTTTTGCTGTCAAAAAGATTTGTAGCAAAAAAAGAGAAAAGAACGAAGTTATTAGAATTATTTTCTGGGTTTTTTTTGAGACAGGGGGCTACCCCAGGCTAGCCCTAAACTTGGGCTTCTCTTGTTGCACTAGCCTCCAGGTTAAGGAGCTACAGGTGCTTGCCACCATTCCTGCCTCTGCTTTATTCTCCCATATTTCTACTTTCACTTCCCCAATTTAAAATTCTAAAATGCCAGTTGGAAATCTTGAGGTGGGATATGGAATGTCTCAAAAGTCACTGAAGACTCTAGACACACCTCTCATGCATTTCCCCTACTCAAAGTCCACACTTGAAGACAAATCCATAGACATTTATTTTCAAGTCACTGCTGCACAAGAGGCATGAATAACCAACTCTGGAGTTAAGTATGTCTCATTTCTACCATTGTTCTTCATTTGTAACCACCAAATAGAGAAGATGTTCAAATATACAGCCTTCAAACTGCATATCCTTTGCCAGAAAATCATCAGCATGACTTCATTCTACTTTATTATCCATTAGTAAATAAACTTTGACCTTGCCACTATTACATAAAATCACAGACAAGGCCAAGATGGTAATTCAATACCTTCTCTCACCTTTCACACCATTATGAACATAAACCACAGTACTCATTTTACAGAATCATCCACACAACATTAATGGTGCTTCCATTCTCCATCTCGAGACAGAGGACAGAGGCAAGCCTCAAATAGACGACGCCCTCCCAGAAGCACGCTCTTCATCTATCAGGATTTTGGCAAACACCTTGGGAATTTCTCTGTCTACAGCCTCCACTGTCACTCAAAAATATAAAGCACTTTTTAAAGCTGTGGGTATTCCTCTATGCACAGAAAGGTAACATTAATGTTTACATCTCCAAGCAGGACAGACCCACTTAAAACCTAAGACTCTGAGGCAAAGTAGGACACAAGTTATCTTCCCCAAACAGTTCTTCTGCCATGAAAGAGGCCATCCTGCACACACAGACCTGGAAGGGGTATTGCTGCCCTGCTATTTATTCCTGGGCACAACAGCAAGGACACCAGAAGAGCATGTGTGTACAGTAAGTCCACACAATTACCCAGTGGATAGAGAATCCATCAGACAGCATCAGAAAACCTCAGCTGCCTTATAACCTAGAGGTGAAGCTTTTAAGATTCAGTGATGTAATAAGAAGCATTTGTTTTTATTGCATAGCAAACATATGAAGTTTAACAGAATCTCTCTCTCTCTCTCTCTCTCTCTCTCTCTCTCACACACACACACACACACACACACACACACACACACACACACACACACACATATCTTCGGCCTGCTTGTTGTTTGCTTGCCATGATGAGCACCCAATCTAAGGCCTTACACACATGGGGCAAACACTCTACCACTGAGCTACACCTTGGCCTTTCCTCAGCATACATACATTTTCTCTTAATTCAGCTCCATTTATCTAATCATTCATTCTCCAAGAAGCAGCTAGTCATTTCTGCTCAGCAAGGTTACTTATTAATTGACGAAGCAAAGGTGCTCTGTTACAATTAATCTTTCTGCCAAAAGCTGCCTGAGCCCCACAGCCACGTGTGAGCTTTACACCAGCCGCCCGCCTGAGTTAGGCCCAAATTAATACACAGAAACTTGTATTAGGTTCAAAGCTGCTTGGCAAATGACTAGGATTCCTCATCTGTTAGCTCAGTCTTAATTATCATAAATCTATATATTTTATAAGACTTATCTTATTGGACGCCTTATTGGCATCCCTCCTTGCCAGTGGCTCACATCCTGCCGCTGGAGGAGGTGAATGGGAAAAGAGGGCCCTTCCTGTTTCTCCTTTGTTTAAATATGAGTCTCCTTTCTATGTCACTTCCTGCCAGGATCAACACTTCTCTACTACATTTCCCAGAATCCTCTTTGACTCCTAGACCCGTCTAACTTGCTGTTTCATTGGCCAAACAGTATTTTATTTAACAATCAATGAGATAAACATACACAGTACATTCCCCATCAGTGCTCCTCCAATGATGTAGGGGATCAAACTTCTGAAGTAAACTCACAGCACTCATACTCCTACTCCAAACCTCCAAACTCTCCCCACTGATGGTATAAAGACACAGTCTGAAGAGCTCTCTCTGGAGTCTAGAGTTGGAACAGACTCTGGCCTCCTGATATCACTCAAATCTTTTCTCTTAAATATGTTTTTGTTAATTCTTTGAGGATTTCATACAATGTAATTTGATCATACTCACCACCACTACTCTCCCTAACTCCTCACAGATCCATTTCCCACCTGGCTACCCCATAACTTACTGTCATTCTTTTTAAATGACATTTTGAGGCTAATTTGTGCCACTCATACACTCCTGAGTGTGATGCCATTTGCTACACCCTTAAAAAAAAACTGGCTCTCCCTCTCTCAGAAGTAATCTACTGTCAGTATTTCCTTAGTTAAGAGTTGGGCCTTGTGGGGCTGGGGTGGTGGTACCATACACCTTTAATCTCAGCACCCGGGAGATAGAGGCAGGCGGATCTCTGTGAATTTGAGGCCAGCCTGGTCTACAAAGAGAGTTCCAAGAAAGGCCTCAAAGCTACACAGAGAAACCTTGTCTTGAAAAACCAAATCAAAAAATAAAAAAGGGGGGAAACTATAAGCAAAGGCAGAGTCAAACTGCCTCAGGTTAGCCCCAAACCCTACATCTACTCAATGGCAAGTTATGTAATCTCTACCCATGATAGTATGATTCTGTACATCAAAGAAATGCTAAGTTGTATTCTTTACCTACGTATTTTCTAATATTGTTAAATATTAACTTGGGGTGGGGAGGACAAGACCTCAATCTGTAGCCCAAGCTGGCCCCACTTGTGGCAGTCATTTTGCCTCAGTCTCCTGATTGCTGAGATTTCCAGGCACATGTCACAATACCTGCATTAAATACTACTTTTGCAGCTGGGTAGATGGATCACCTGATAAACTGCCTAACACACGGGCCTGAGGAGCTGAGTTTAGGTCTCCAGCACCTATGTAAAAGCCGGACAGAGTAGCAACCACCAGTCACTTCAGCATGGATACAGGCAAAGACAGGCAGATCTCTGGAACTCATTGGCTGGCTAGCCTAGACAAATTGATCGGCTCTGGGCTCAGTAACAGATCTTGTCTCAAAAAATAACATGGTTAGTTCTTGGGCATGGTCACACATGCCTTTAATCCCAGCACTTGGGAGCCAGAGGCAAAGAGACTTTTTTGAGTTCAAGGCTAGCCTGGCCTATGGCAAGTTCAGGTCAGCTAGGACCACATAGTAAGAACTTATCCCAAAGGAAAAAAAAATCATGTAAAAAGGAAAAGGAAGATGATTGAATAAGTCAGCTGATGTTGATCTTTGATCTCTACACACTTGTGCGCACATGTACACATGCATACTTTAATTTTGGATATACACATACATACAAAATAAATAAATAATATATAAATTATAGGCCATATACATATATATATGCATAACTTAACATAAGACATTCTCAACTTTAGCTTCTTTTTAAGTAGGGTCGCACTATGTAGTGCAGATCAACCTGAACTCATGATACTCATACTTCAGTATCTCTGGGGGGAACTTAAAGTTGGTCATGTAACTCTGTCTATTGTTATTCCTTTTTAATTTATATTTATTTTAGTTTGTGTGTGTATATGAGTATTCAGCATGTTAGTATGTATATACAGTGCACATGTGCCTGATGCCTACAAAAGTCAGAACAAGTTTTTAGATTCCCTGGAACTAGAGTTACAGATGGTTGTGAGCCATCATGTAGGAGCAAGGAACCAAACCTGGGTCTTCTAAAAGAACAAGTGCCCCAAACTGCTGAGTCATCTCACCAGTCCTGTTGTTAGTCTTTTAAAATAAATCATAGAGATTTTTTTCTATGCCACGTTATATTATATTATATTATATTATATTATATTATCATGACTTCATTTGGAGAAAATCCCAAGAGGACAAAAATATAGATTCTCTAGAAATCAGCCATAAGCTCTACCACCCAGAGGGCAATAGTGATGGTTATATAGATTGAGCATCTTAACCCTAAAATTCCTAAGTCCAAATTGCTCCAAAACCCAAAACATAATTAGATAAGGGACCCTAAAGCCTTAACGGGATTAAAAACATATCCTTTGCGCTATTCATGTGCATCATACATTTTAAAATCAGATTTATGTTGTAGCTATTACTCACGTTTCTCATATGAGTATCTCATATGTCTTGTCAATAGCTAACTTATATCATCACATGGCTGTACTGAATTTCATTTAATGGCCCCTCATGGGTACCCTTGATTCACAAATGTGTGGTCATGGTTGTTCCTCTGAATACAGCATTTGTCTATTTGAAGCTTTGTCATATATGTGTGGCACAGACCAGAAACACACACACACACACACACACACACACACACACACACACACACACACACCAAAAAATCACAAGCTCTGGCTCCCAACCCCATTCAAAACCCTCCCTAGTGTTTTGTGGAGCTAAGAACCCAGTGGTGATGGGAAAGGACACCCTCAATGGTCAAGCTCCCCACCAGCCTCCACCTTGGACATTAGAGTCGGCTGAGTAAGGACAAGGGAAGCCTGACCCAACAAAAACCTAATTGTCCCATTGCTTGTTTCTTGCCAGTAGTTCTGGCACTTTTCTGTCTCTCATGTTCTTTTACCTTCATTTTTGCCTTCTTCTTAAATAATTTTTCATCCTATCCTATTTTCATTTCCACTTTTTTATATTATATGGTATGAACTGTTGCTCTGAAGCCCACTTACCAACCATTCTATATTTAACGTTTTCCTACATAGATTTAACGTTGATTGCAATCTACCCTCTTTACTTTCTGTGTTTATTATGTTCCTTGTTGCTGTCATGATCAAAGGCCTGACAGACCATATTTAATGAAGGGTTTAAATTGATTTGTGGTTGAGTGGGGACAGTCTATCATGAAGAAGTTCATAGCAGTGAAAATGTATAACTAGGACTGCTCAAGTAGATTAGGAAGCCGAGAGAACTCAGATCCAAAAGCAGACTGAGATACAGTCATTGATTACCGCCTTCTTGTAACCCATTTCCTCTGGCTAGGCTCCACCTCCTATTTCAGAAACTTCCCAAAATAGCATCACTAGCTGGAGAGCAAATGTTTGAACACACAAGCCTGTGGGGGACATTTTACATTCAAATCGTATCATTCCACCCCCGTTTCCATAGGCTTATGGCCATCTCATAATGCAAAATGCATCAAGCCTAACTTTAAATGTCCCATAGTTCTACCATTCCAACAGCATCCTCTAGTTCCATGTCTAGCATCTGAGGTCCACAGTGGAATCATCTAAGTTTAAAAGTCTCAGTCTCCGTCCCTACAATCCTTTTTGCCTACAGCACATGTGGCCTCTCTCTTAGGCTGGCAACATTTGAGAACTCTAGCTTTTTTTATGGTCCTGGCATCTCCAGCGTCTTAGGATCTCTATGACCACTTAAGCTTCATCTTCACGACATAGTGCAATGTCCTTCAGGGCCTCATTGATAGCATGAAATCTGACACTGTCAGATTTCCTGGCTTCAGTGCCTTTCTGAAACCTTGGTGCAAGTTTCCATAACCATATAATGCTTGCATTCTGCATGCCTTCAAACCAAGTACTACATAGGAGATAACACCAAATTCTTCTATAAACACCAGATGTAACCTTTCACCACAGTTTCAGTGGCCTTTGAGTGTCTGTGTGGCTGAACCTGAGAAAACATTGCTGTAGGTAGTTGGGATAAGGAGCCCCTGATTTTCAAGCACTTTCTTCTTTTTTTTTAAAAAAAAAGATTTTATTTATTTATCATATATACAATATTCTGCTTCCATGTATATCTGCACACCAGAAGAGAGCACCAGATCTCATAACGGATAGTTGTGAGCCACCATGTGGTTGCTGGGAATTGAACTCAGGACCTCTGGAAGAACAGCCGGTGTTCTTAGCCTCTGAGCCATCTCTCCAGACCAAGTACTTTCTTCTTAAATGAAAGTTTTCCAAATGAGTGTGTGTTGTTACATGCTGGAGTTTTCCATGTGGGAGGTCTTCCCCTCCAGGTACTTTTCCTACTGTCCCAGTGCGAAACAGGACAAGGTTTCTCTTTAATTGTACAAATCTTTTTAACAATTACCTGTATTTTGTCCTCAACTACCTGCCAACTTTAAATTAGCTCATGATTCTTTATTTTCCACATTACATTTTTTTCACATCTTTCTGCTCATTGTAAGTTTGGATTTAAAGCACTATAAGCATACCAGAGCCCGAATGTTATTTTCCTCTGGGGGAGGTAGAGTGATGTCTCAGTAGTCAACTCCACACATGGCACACCTGGTTAAGTGGCATGATGATTCTCTCTCATGTCACTCCACCCCCATAGAGGAACAGGCAACTTCTAAATCCAAAGTCTCTGAAGAAAAACCACTGGCACCGGGCAAGCCAGAAAACTGGCTCATCTGCTCCTATGTGACCCCAGAGACCTCAGTGGAGACTAGAGAGAGGTGGTAAAATCACCTGTGGCCACAGCCACTACATTTCCTCAGCCCCTATCAAGCTGCCACTTCCATTTCAAGAGGAAACCACAGAAATCTACAGGACCTCCTGTCGAAGTTCAATACTTATCCCTAGCATAGGTGTGGACTTTGGGAGCCCATTCCACATAGAGGAATACTCCCTGAGCCAAGACACACGGGGGTGGGCCTAGACCCTATCCCAAAGGATATGATAGACTCTGATGACAACCTATGGAAGACCTCACCATCCAGGGGGAGCAGAAAGATTATGTGATAGATAGGGTTTTAGTTGGGGGGTAGGGGAGGATGGGAGGGAGAAGGGAACTGGATTTTCATGTAAAACGATCTTGTTTCTAATTCAAATAAAAAAAGTTTGAAAAAAAAAAAAAGATGTTCCTCCTTCATCACAAAAACCCTCCTGGGCTGCATTGGAGAGGGTTGCAGACTCCGTTATTCTGGTGTGTTGGTTCCAACTCTATGGTGTAGCTTTTTTAATTCTATAGCCCCAGTTGGATTCTTCAGCCAGCCTCTAGCCCAGTCTTAAATCACAGGAAGTGATCCCAGAATTCCTAACAGCAGTTGGCCAGTCAGTCATAAGCTTTGTGGGATGTTGGAAACTCAGTAGGCCAAGCACAATCAACAAAGATTCCAGTACCATGATGGCCTACAGAATTACTACCTTCCTAGCTTCATGCCCTTGATACTGAGCAAGCCACTTGTCCACCCGCTCTGTGACAAGGCACTGGAGCAAATCAGGGCCATTCCAAAGGTAAACATGACTGACAAAGCGTCCCCCAGTGAAGAAACACATAAAACTATGATTCATGGGACAATAAATAGATGAGACATCAACAATATGTTGTGGACTGGAGGGGAGGAGGGATCGATGGTAATTAGTAAGGGGTGAAGGGTGATTGTGGAAAAAAATGACTTCCAGCATAACCCACTCAAGATGCAGGCAGCGCCACCTACCTGCATGGGTAAAGGCACAGATGTCTCGAAGTGTGTTCAAGAAGCCATGAGAACCCATGATACTTTATTTGTAGTGTCTAAAGCTGCAAACAACTAAAAGATCTGGGGTAAATGAACTAATAACTGTGGTAAGTTCATATATTAGAATATTGCTTATCAATCTTAAAGAATGCATTAACAATACATGCTAAAACATGGAGATATTTCAAAATCTCAAATGCAGGATGGACAAGAGTGAGCAATACTGCCTGTTATAGGCCTCAGTGCACAGGCAACCATGTGAGCACAAGCTGCCAGCCCCTTCCCCAACTCCCCCCCCCCCAGGACAGTGAGACTTGCTGGTGGCAATGCTGGCTTCTCCAACAATGCAGTGTTCTGTGAAAATTCCAGTCCCATTTGACTATGAAGGAGCACTTTCTCTAGGCAATGGAGGGCAAACGCCAACACCTAGGATGGGTAGGCAGGCATAATTCAGGGTGTCTCCATGACTATCACCTGCTTTGCTATGTCTCTTCCTCTGATGCAATCAATGAAATTCTGAAAATCCAGACTATCATGTGGCTACCAGAGATCTCTCTGTCCACCTCATTCCTGGTGTGCCTAGTTCGTGGGTACTCAAGTTCCCATTCTCATGCATTGTGCTTGTTTATGGGCAGAAGTCATTGAGAGAACCACTACCCTCAAGGTCCACTGGACCTTGTCCTGAATGATTCACTGGTGGCAGGTGACAAAATCAGGCCAGTCAGATGCTCCTCTCTCCACAAGATGCCTCTGTGGCCATATGGCCCAGTCCCAGACATCTTCCAGAACTCTACTCAAACATTACTTCCCAGAGCAGCCATGGCTCCCCATGGATCTACACACAGAGTTCAAAACCTGCCATCACCACTTCTTGTTGCCCTGACTGTTGGAGCTTCCATCAGCACACATACCACCACATGTGGCATGTGCTTGTTTGATCTCATATCATCTACCTGTCTCATGGTAGTGTCAGTTCTGTAGGACCAAGGACTCTTCTTCATTATCTCATTATCAATGGCCGAGGAGCACTGGCCATAAACTGACAAAGATTTGTTGAATAAAGACAAGATGAAGACATGAGCTGTGAATCCTGAGTGAATAAATAAAAGCAGTTGAAACCTTCTCCTTACAACCTAATCATATATTGACTCTCTGGGGACCCCTGTCTATTTCTGTGAGTCTTCTAGCTCCCTTCCCAACCCAAAGTCTGTGACTTACAAAGTTGGTCCCTGTGGTTTACAGCCACAGAGCCCCCACTTTTGCCTTTTCCAGGTTCCCATACCATTCACCACCCTCCCAGTTGGGGTTTTCTTAGAGTCTCACAACCTTCTAACAGGACTAGATGGCTGCAGCAGCATCTGAACTTGATCTTTTATTTATCAACTTCTGCTTCTAAATTGCTCCCTGCCTCCAGCTTTTCACCACGCTTTGTGTATAGCTCCCCATGTCCCCACTGGACCAGGATGTACATTCTCAGTCACCCCATCACTAACTCCAGTGGGTCAGCTGTTAATGTGTTAGGTCCAGGATCGGAATCCAGGCTTGCACCTAGAGCCATGCCGCAGACTACTGTGCTACTACCTGCCTGCGGTCCTCAGATGCCTAGTGAAGCCAGCATGGGACACAGTAATGGGAGGCTACCTCTTGCACATGCTTGGCGACACAGCGACTGAAGATAAGGGACATGAAAAGCAGTCCACACATCACTGCAGTATCACAGCAGTGATACAAACTCTCACTCCGATTGCATTCAAGTTCTTGGAAGACTGCCAACATACTTCATTGTACCAGAGCACCGGCTTTAAAGAAAATATCCCTTTCCTCATTCCTTCCACTCACCAGCACAGGGATAAGGGCCCTTTATTCTCAGTTATTTTGAGAAGTGATTTTTTTTTCTTTTAAAAGATTCAATTACTTTGATACAGACCTGACAGCAAAAGACCAGCTGCCACAGCAGTCAGGGAGCAGTTGATCACTTGCCCTAGGCATCTAGGGAGCATCTTGGGTCATGAAGGAGAGAGGCATAAGCCTTAAATAGATTCCTTGCTTGTCTTCCTAGCAGCAACCACTGATTCACATTGAGAACTACCCTATAGAAATACTCTCAAAGAAATCTGAAAATTATTTAGGGTATAACTTATTCCCTCAAAGACAATGTACAAGTGCATATAGAAGAATCCATTTGCCATTAATTCATATCTGGGGGCCCTGGAAGGGAGCTGCTTAATGTGCTGTGACTTTGAAGCATCACAATAGCCACTTTCGAGTGTGCACTATTAGTGCCTCTGGACAGACTCCACTGTCAGCAAGCCTGAGAAATTTTAGCCCGTTTTTTTCTCTCAAAACACATCACAGTTTTCACTGGTTGGCTAAGAAAAAAAGGAAGGAAGGAGGAAAGAAGGAAGTAATTCAACAGTTTTATAAAAAGTGAAGAATGATTCCTTGTAGGTGTCTGGTCTGTGGACCTGAAACGGCAGCCCCACCCCTTTAGGTGTGGCTTCAGGTGGACCGAAGCCAAAAGAGTAGAGCTTAAGGCACGGCTTTCCTTTGCACATTCATTCTGGTGGGTCAGCGGGTCTGGTAGAAAGAGCAGGGAAATGCTCCCGTGTTTTGTTTTGGTTTGGTTTGGTTTTTTTTTTATTTTTCTGTGTAATTGTCCCCAATAAACACCCATTTATCATTTCTCTTGGGTCTAGTGATATAATTACATCCTCACCTTTAATTCCTCCAATAATTCAAATCGAAAATGCATGAAGGCAATCAAAACACTGGTGAAAAACATGGACCTTCACAAGTTAGCAAAGAAATAGCAAACGCAAACAATAAAGTGTGAAGCAAGTCAGTAGCCAGCAAAGAGCGTGACAGGTCAGTACTGAGGCAGCTTAAGAAACATCAGTCATTCTTATAGCTTACTGGTACAGACCTGCACAGTTGAGCTTTTACTATATTTCTGCACACAGACATAGATTTATAGATGCTCATGCACTCCAAGATGGCTTTCAACTCACTGGAGAGTGGAAGATAGCTTTGTAGTCCTGATCCTCCTGCTTGCTTCATGCAGTGCTGGGGGTTTCACGAATGCTAGACAAGCAAGCACTCTACCTACTAAGATCCATGCCCAAACACAACATTTACCAGTACATTCTATACGTAAGAAAAACAGATAGCAGTAGTAACAGAGAGACTAAGTACATAGGCGGTGTAGTTATTAATTTTAATATTTATGAAAAGATTTATGCCTTGGGAAAATACTTATATCTAAAGTTTGAGGGAAAATAAAGAATACAAAATACTTTGACAGTGTGATCATATTTTTGCCAAGAACATAAATTTAAATTTAAAAAACTATATGTTTAAAAAAGTTCATAGAGCTAATAAGCAAGTTTGGAAAGTATGAAAGATAAAAGATGAATACTGAAATCAACTATATTTCTATATATATGCAATGATTGGGAGTTCAAACAATATTATTTACAAAAGCATCAAAAATAGAAAAGGTTCAAGGTATATTGGTGCATGTATATCTTATATATGTATGTTTATACACAAACACACACATGGAGGGGGGCAATGAGATGGTTCAATGACTAAAACTGCATGCTACACAAGCCTGAAGACCTGAGTTCAATCCCTGGAACCTACATAAGAAGGTCAGATGCAGTAGCATTCTTTTGTAATCCCAGCATTCTACAGTAAGGGAGAAAACAGAAGCAGAGGCCTGGAAGCTTGTGACTGGACCTGAATTACACAGCAAAGCAGAAAGCAGAGAAACCCTGCTCAAAATCAAGGTGGAAGGAGAGAAACAACTCCTGAAATTTGTTCTCTGACCTCTACATGCACATTCTGTATCTAACTACACACACACATCATATATAAACACATACAATAATAATAAATAAAAATGTTAAACTTTAGAAATATGTAAATATAAACACATAAATGTAGAGATTAAAAAACATGTAACAGCTTTTTGTTGAAAATGTCAAAACACTGTTGAAACAATTTAAAGATCCCATGAAGTGGAAAAGATGTACACCTTGGGATGTTCAATGCTGCTAAGCTATCAATTCTTCCGAAATTGGTATATGCATGCAATGTGATTCCAGTCAAAATTCCAACAGGGTTTTTGCAAAAACTGACTAACTCATTCTAAAATTTATAAAATACAAAGGACAAAGAATTGTCCAGCAGTTCAGGTGGAGAGCATGACAACCTAATGCCAAGATGTCACTCTGGCCCACACTAAGACAGATGAAGCAAGAAGATAGAAAGATAAAAGATAGAAAATGAAACCTAGAGACAAATTAACATAAACATGTATACAACTGGCTTTTGACCAAGGCCCAAACATAATTCCCTAGAAAGAGGACAATATTCTCAAGAAACAATGCTGAAGCCAGTAGACCTCCACACACAACGCCAAGACAGAGCACATACCTAATTGTAAAGCTTAACTTGTCCTGAGTCTAAAAGAAGATAACTGGGAAATACATCTGAATAGAAGCTTTACCACAGAAGACTTGTGGGTGGCAACTAGGCTCGTGAAAATGTTCCGCATCTCTAGTCAGGAAAACACACATGTATTATTTACTTTTCTGTTGTTGTGATAAAGCACCATAATGAAGGCAACTTCTAGAAGGAAGCGCTTATGGTCCCAGAGAGGAAGTCTATCCCAGGGGAGGCATGGCAACATCAGGGCAGAGCAGGAAGCTCAGAGCTCACATCTTCCATCACATGAACAAAGCAGACAGAAGGAAGTGGAAATGGGGTGAGGCTATAAACCCTCAAAGCCTAGTGACGTACTTCCTCCAGAAGTCTCCACCTCCTAAACTTTCCCAAACAGCACCTCCATTCCTAGAGCAAGTATTCCTACATAAGCCTGTAGGGAACATTTCTTATTCAAACAGTACAACACATTAAAACTACAATTAAATACTACCAACCACGTATTCAGATTGTTAGCTCCCAAGATAGTAAAGTAACTAGAACTCTCACATACTGCTGGCAGAAATATAAAATAGTACAGTTGTTTTGGTGTAACTCCTAATGGACTAAACATACGCCAAATGTAGGATACTCTTAGGTGTTGTACATATGTGTGTGTACAAAGGCAGAATATCCACCCTTGATCTGTAGAAGCTAAAACTAGAAACAGCCAAAGTGTCTACCTGAAAGGGAGGGAACAGAAAAAAATTACATAATTTTCTTACACCAGATACTGGTTATTGACACAAGGAAATGAACTAATGATTGACACTAAAACCTACATAAATTTCAAGTGAAAGAAGGGCATTTTAAAACCACAAGTTACATGATTTACCTTAGGAAATTCTAGATAATGCAAACCAGTCCCTAGTAATAAAGGTAAATCTGTTGTTGCTGGAGACCGTGTTACAAAGGAGCATGAGAAAGATGTGTTCACAGATAATTTCAGTAAGTTGGGAAAGGGCCAAATCCTTTCAAACTGTATATGTAATTATATGGTTTATTCTGTGTCAATTTTTAGAACTTTTTTCTCTTTTCTTTCATTTGATTTTATGTGTGAGTGTTTTGCCAGTATGTATGTCTGTGGACCACATGGGTACAGTGCCTCAGGAGGCCAGAAATAGGCATCAGATTTCCTGGAACTAGAGTTATAGACAGTTGTGAGCCACCATGTGGGTTCTAGGTACTGAACATGCTCTGGAAGAGCCGCCAGTGCTCTTAACTATTGAGTCCTCCCTACTTTATGTCAATTTTACCTTAGAAGTAATGAAATGAGTGTTCTAAAAGAAGATTCTGGGTGAAGACTACACAATTTTATAAATTCACCCTCCCTCCCTCAACAAAAATCAATGAATTATGTACACAGAATGAAATACATTTTCTGGTATGTAAAGTAGTTTTTTTAACTAGATGGAATACACTTATTTGTTCAAATTTAATAGCTTGTACATGTCGACACAAAAGCACAGCTCTTGACTCGAAGGAATTAAGAGACAGGTTATTCAGAAGCCAATATAATTAAGTGATCATGGGTCTAGGTTACCCCAAGTTCCATGTTTCAATGTAGATGGAATTTCATTGACAGTACAAAGAAATCCATAAATCAAGACACCTTTCAAATATACTGGTGTATACACCAGGTAAGAGGGCTGATAGCAAGATGGGGAAAGCTCTGCCATTGGCCTCAGATGCTGTCTGACAAACCCTAACCCTTTGATTACTGGGAAGCCAGGGTTTTGTTAAGTTAATACATTAATACATTCCAAAAGTTTTTTTTTTTAATTTGTTGGTCAGAATGTCTAGCAGGATGCTATGTCCAGCACAGAGTGGGACGAGTAATGGCCAGGCCAAAGATGGTGCAGGATCAACTGTAATTAGTCTCTGGACCCACACTATGCCAATCTATCCACATTGCTGTAGTTCAAATCAGCTGACCTCCCTAGCCAGACAGCTTCTTTCCAGAATTCACGTGCATAAGTAGTACAACCTTAAAGGGATCTTTTTTGGTATGTCCTTTATTATTTTTAATATTTTCAGGTTTTTTCAATTAAGAACAGCAAAAACACCCTTTGAAATTAATGTTTTATTCTTTCAGCCATGTAATGACTCTTAATGTGAGGCCTGTCAGCTTAGTGGCCTTGTTTAACCTGTCCCTCTATTATCGGTAGTGTCCTACAGAGGCGCTTGACACACAGTGACATGAGCATACCACTGGGAAATGAGCAGACAGCACTTGGAAAGCATTCCTCCAAGTTTCCCTGTCTACCCAACAGTCACAGTGCCTTCACTCGGGCCAAACTATTACACTAAGTCAGGTGTTGGAAAACGACCAGACAGATTCAATAAATAGAGTTGTGTTGGAATGCAGCTATACAAATTCATTTGCATACTGGGATCCTGTTTTCCTATCACAACAGTAGAATTGTAGTTGTGACAGAAACAGGATATCCCACAAAGCCTAAATAGTTACTGTCTGGCCTTTTATAGGAAGCATATTCAGCCCTTTATAAGGAAGAGTGGTAGTCACTGCTTGCTGTGTTCTAGGTATTAGCTAGGTTTCTGCACAGTGTCTTTTAAATTTTGCCTCCAATAGAGTTTAAGTTGCACTTATAACTCACAGAGGTTTGAGTGAATTTCCATCACATGAATTTCTCAAAAGGCCACTTTTCTATTTAAAAAATATTTTTAGACAAAGTCTCAGTTACATACAGCCCTGGCAAGCCTGAAATTCAATAGGTAGATCAGACTGGCCTTGAACTCACAGAGATCCAGCTGCCTCTACCTCCAGAGTACTGTGTCCCCACAGCTAGCTTACATGTTATATTTTTAACAGGCAAGCTTATGTAAAATAAAAATTGATTTGTGTGGCCAGGAACAGTTGTGCAAGTGTGTAATCTCTGCACACAGGAAGGGCAGCCCCAAAGAAGACATGACCAGCCTAAGTTGCATAGTCCCTGCTCCAAAAGAAGTTATAAATGTAAAAATCAAAGACGATTTATATTAAAAGAAAATTCAGCTGGGCATTGGTGGCACACGCCTTTAATCCCAGCACTCGGGAGGCAGAGGCAGGTGGAACTCTGTGAGTTCGAGGCCAGCCTGGTCTCCAGAGCAAGTGCCAGGATAGGCTCCAAAGCTACACAGAGAAACCCTGTCTCAAGAAAAAAAAAAAGAAAGAAAGAAAAGAAAAAGAAAATTCATTTGTTAAGTCAATATTTACAGGGATAGCATCTTCTCAAATGTTCAATTTATAAGGGCATAAAGCTCAAGCAAAATTTTAGTTGAGCTATAATCCATGTAGGAGTAATATGATAATGTAACATAACTAATATTCAATGATTGTCTTCAAAAACTGAACTACACACATCACTATGCTATCCAACACTAACAGTTTTATGGAAAGAATCTATTTTACCCAATTTAGAGATTTATTCCTGTCTGGGATGTGGCTCAGTTGCTAAAGTGCTTGCCTAGCACACATGAAGTCATGGGTTCCACTCCCCAGCACTAGATAAACTTTGTAATCCCAGCACTCAGGGTGTAGGGGATGGAAGATCAGGAGTTCAAGGCCATCCTCATTTCCATATTAAGTCCAAGGCCAGCATGGGGTGCCAAGTCCTAGGGAGGTTGAGGAGACAGCGTGTAGTAGTGGTACAGCTCTAGAACTTGGCCAAAGCCTGCCCTTGCTCCGTTTAGGATCATGTGTCTTCAAACTACAAAAAGGTGATGAAAACTTAGTAATAAATAGCATACAGGTGTCTACAACTCAACAAAATATGAGCTGAAGTTTTGACAGGGGTTTCTCTGCTTTGGAGCCTATCCTGGCACTCGCTCTGGATCCAGGCTGGCCTCAAGCTCACAGAGATCCACCTGCCCCTGCCTCTCGAGTGCTGGGATTAAAGGCGTGCGCCACCAAGGCCCGGCTAAGCTGAAGTTTTCTAAATACTTTTGGAACTGTGAGCAGAAGAAATCACAAGAGCATCCTCAATGAAAAGGAAGTTCATTCAGATTTCCATCTCAAGTTTTATCACTAATTGCCTGCCACAGGATGGCAGGAAAAGACACTGAAAAACACATTGAAAATATGTGTCATGACATTTTCTCCAATAATTACAGGGAAGACTCAGCCATGCACACCAGCTGCTTAATCTATCTCTCGGGACGATTAAGTCACTGCCAGGAAGCACCTTCCAGGTAAACAGGCACAGAGTAACACAGCCATCTATCTCCTCAGGCACTTGAAGAAGCATTATCTCCATGGTGTCACCTAGGCACAAGTGATGTCATACACATATGTTGCTACAGGCTGTTAACAATCAAAGTCTATAGTTACTGAAAGGACAGCAATATAATTCTATAAAGTAATGCTGGAGCTTTATTATAATATGATACTGCACTAATGAATACAAAGGTGCCTTCTCTGCTAATCTTCAGAATAACACATGTGAATGTTGCTTTAACTATTCCAATGTAAAACATTTTCCTTTGCAAAAGCACTTCATTTTATTAGTCATCTAACAATAAGAAAGATTAGTTGATGGGGGATGTCCTTCTATATGCTGTGAATATATGTTTCTCTTATTGGTTGATAAATAAAGCAGTTTTTGGCCAATGGACAGAAAGAATTTAGCTAGGCAGGAATTCTGAACAAAGAGTCAGGTAAAGAAAGACAAAGGACAGACACCATATAGCTGCCCAGAGAGTCAAGAGACCCAGGCATCACTGGCAAGCAAAGGCCATGTGGAGTAGAAATGGGTTAATAATTGAGAGAGCTAGCCCATAAGAAGCCTGAGTCATTGGCTAAGCAATTGTAACTGATACTAAGTCTCAGAGTGGTTATTTCATATCGGCTTTGGGAACCCAGTTGGGTGGAGAGAAACTGGTCCAGTGGGACTGAGACTAGACAGAGAAAAGTCTCCCCCTATAATTAGTTTTAAATACGGATTTACTTAAGCTAATACACCTTTTTTTGTTGAGTTTCTTGGTGATACAGTAAAGGAAATATGGCAAATTACAAAACTAATACCTGGAACTTTATTTTAAAATTAAAAAATATCAGGGTAGAGAGAGCTCAGTTGATAGAATGTTTGCCCAGCAAGTGCAAAGCTCTGAGTTCAATCCCCATGTTCACAGTCAGCCTGCAATACACTTTATTAAATTTGTGATTAAAATAATGTTCAGTATACATCAACCCAATATTCATGTAGATCAGACATTGATGTAGATCTAAGATGACCTCATAGGTCTCTTGGGAAAACTATCTCTGTGACCCCCCAAAAATTATTCATTCTCACTGATGTCCCTCCTTGTCTATAAATAGGAGATTATAATGCTTCTGTTAGAAACAAAGAATAAGTTCTGGGTCACACAAAGGAACACACAAACAAAGCAACAGTGGCCTGGCAAGGCGATTCTAACTCACACTGGGCTAGCAATGCCCTCTGGCCAACATAGCTCCCATTTTTTTTTTATTTCCCTGATGTTGGTAGTGAGCTGGGTCTCATCCCATTGATGGAAGGTTGATTTCACAGTCTAATGTGATTGACTAGCTGGTGCAAAGGGAAGGTTCAGGAAAAAGTAGTTAGTTGGGCTAACTACCTTAGATTTAAAAAGCAAGACTATTTTTCACACTTCCAAGGATACTGAGGCAAGAAAATGAGAAAATGCTGAGAAGGACCCGAACACTCACTAGGTCTCTGTCAGTGTCAACTGTAACAATAATTGCGATTATTATGACTTATAGTATCATGCCTAACTCCATACTTACAGTCTAGATCTGTAAAAGACTTTTGAGTATTTTCAGAGCCACCAAAGAGAGATGACAATAAATAAAGGCATACACATGGTTATTTCATGGTCAAGTGTATTTCGTCATTACCAAAGTCTATGAATGTGGAAATTACATTATTGATTTTCTAGTAAGCAGAATTTCCAATTACTCAAAACACCCTATCCCTAATCATTAATCAGTCAGTAGTTATACACATGTCTACGCTTTGAGTGGAGCTTTTTGCTCTGGTGGTAACAAGATGCCATTCTTGGACTTTGCTCCTGTTGCCATGGCAACTAGACTGAACTAATAGATTAGTAGCCATGTCTATAATAATGGTAATAGAGCTATAGGCTCTCCCAAAAGAGGGTCAGAAGACCCTGCCTGGAATCCTAGCTATTAATTTCCCCATCCCACTACAAGTGATCCCGGGAAATGCAAGTAAAAGGCCGATTAAAAGCTAAGTTCCACTCTTGGGCATATACCCAAAAGAAGCACATTCCTACAACAAGGACATCTGTTCAACTATGTTCATATCAGCATTATTTATAATAGCCAGAACCTGGAAGCAACCTAGATGCCCCTCAACTGAAGAATGGATAGAGAAAATGTGGTACATTTATACAATGGAGTACTGGAGGGCAGGGAACAATAGAATCTTGAAATTCACAGGCAAATGGATGGAACTAGAAGGAACCATTCTGAGTGAGGTAACCCAGTTACAAAAAGACAAACATGGTATGTACTCACTCATATATGGATTTTAGACATAGAGCAAAGGATTACCAGCCCACAATCCACACTGCCAGAGAAGCTAGGAAACAAAGAGGACTCTAAGAGAGACATACATGGTCCCCCAGAGAAGGGGAAAGGGACAAGATCTCCTGAGCAAATTGAGAGCATGGGGGAGGGGAGAGGAAGCTAGGAGAATGAGAAGGTGAGAAGAAGAGGGGTGAGGAGGACAGGAGGGAGCAGGAAGCTTGAGTTGGGGAAAGAATAGAGGAGAGCAAGACAAGAGATACTATAATACAGGGAGCCATTATAGGTTTAAAGAGAAATCAGACGCTAGGAAAATGTCTGTAGATCTACAACGGTGACACCAAGTAACAATCTAAGTGACAGAGGACTGGCTACCTTAAATGTCCTCCCCCTGATAATGAGATTGATGACTGACTTATATGCCATCCTAGAGCCTTCATCCAGCAGCTGGTAGAAGTAGAAGTAGACACCCACAACTAATCACTGAACTGAACTGGAATCCAGTTGCAGAGAAGGAGTGATGAGCAATGGGGTCAAGACCAGGCTGGTGAAACCCACAGAAACAGCTGACCTGAACAAGGGGAAGCTCTTGGTTCCCAGACTAATAGCTGGGAAACCAGCATGGGACTGATCAAGACAAAATGAATGTGGGTGTCAGTGAAGAGGCCAGGGACATCTATTGGGACCCTTGTAGTGGATTAGTACTTATCCCTAGCATAGGAATGGACTTAGGGAGCCCATTCCACATAGAGGGATACTCCCTGAGCCAAGACACACAGGAATGGGCCTAGGCCTTATCCCAAAGGATATGACAGACTCTGAAGACCCCCCCCCATGGAGGTCTTTCTGCTCACCCTCCCTGGGGAGCAGAAAGGGTATGTGATAGGTAGGGTGTTAGTTGGGGGGGCAGGGGAGGAGGGGAAGCAGAAAGAACTGAGAGTGATATGTAAAATAATCTTGTTTGTAATTTAAATAAAAAATGGAGAGAGAGAAAAAATACAAAAAAAAAAAGCTGGGTTCCATGAGGCATTTTCCATGCAACCACAGTATCTAAAGGGGTGGGACTTTATGGGGATATAACTTTCTGGGGTCATCATGTTCCTGCAAGTCATCTCTCACCCACAATGTGTAAGAAACTCCCAAAAAAGTCACCAAGAACTTTGGGAAATTTTTATTTCTGTTGTTGGTACCCATCCGAGGTGACTGGATGTTGGCTCACGTCTCACCAGGAAAAGTTAATACAACACTATGTTAAACATTATGGGAAATAAAGAAAGTCCTGCTTTCTCCTGAAAAAAGAATTTGTGATCTACTGGATACACTCATAAAATGTATGCCAGGCTGAGCCTGGGGAGCCAGTTCAGTCTGTAAAGTGTTTGCCACACAAATGTGAGGACTGAGTTCAGGTCCCCAGGACCCACATAGAAAAATCAAGTATGGTGGGATGTGCTTATAGCCCTGGCACTGGAGAGGCAGAGACAGAGGGATCCTTGGCACTCACTGGCCAGACAGAGGAAGACCAGCTTTGTGGCTTCAGAAGGCACTGAGGACTATTCTGAGCTAAGCTGGAAGCCACTCGTGCTCCATTCTGGCAAAGAAGGTGACTGTGTTCTTCTTGTGCTCTGAAAATCTGAGTGAAGTTGAATGCAAAAGCTAAGTGGCTTTGCAGGAGAGATGTCAAAACATCATAATATTTGGGCTGTGTAATAATTATTGTTCCCAGCATTATTGAAACTAATAAGAGAACTCAGGGTAGGAAGATATGAAAAATGTGTAGCTTGGCAGGGAAAGGGGTGTGAGCAAGTTTAAAGATGCAACACAAGGCAGATGTATCAAAGCAGCTGTAACTGTTAAAGAAATCAGTGCTGTTAAGAAAAATGCCTTGTTCACTGAGACAGTAGGAAAGGAGGCCTGAGAGCAAGACCCTCATCAACGGAAGGCTTCTTCCTTCCCTCCCTCCCTTTCCCCTCCTTCCCTCCTCCCTCCTATCTTTTACTTTTTTGAGACAGAGTTTCCCTATGCAAAAGCCCTGGCTGTCCTGGAACTCACTCTGTAGACTAGGCTGTCCTTGAACTCGGAGATCCACCTGCCGCTGCCTCCAGAGTGCTGGGCTTAAAGGCGTGCACCACTACCACCCAGCTCAAGCTGCAACTTCTGAAAATGCAAATTTTCAGGTAGAGAGAGAGAGAGAGAACCCAGGCTAAGAATGCCACTGAAGGGGTTCCCTGGTTGAAAGTAAAATACACACAGTCATGGTAAAAGAAGGCAGCAGGACTAGTGGGCAGTGGGACTCCATTGTCCACGTAATTTTAAAGCATACAAAGGCAAGAGTTGCAGGGTCATGGAGACTTACATCAGGGTTCTAGAAAGCTGCTTAAGTCAGGCTATGTGTAGCAGGGCTGGATTCCCTTCAGGGAAGCCCTGTATAAAACTGTGATGGGGAAACCTAAATTGCATTGGAAACCCTAGGATGTTAAACGTGCCAGGACCATGAAATAACCGCTGAGGGAACTGCAGGCACAGATTGGAACCAACTCAACAGAGAGGCTCAGTGTACTTTAAGTGACAGAATTGGAGAAACAGGGCTACCCAAGTCTATTGGACCTGATAGGATGCCACAAGGACCAGATGTTGGATATGGAGTCAGAGGATTTGGTATTTTGCCTGCTGGTTTTGATATTGCCTTGGTCCAGTCTTTGCTATCCTCTCATCCATCCATTTAACTGAGAATGTTTGTTCCGTACCTAAATATATTAGAAGTATAGAGCCCATTTGTTTGTTTGTTTGTTTAGGGGTTAAGGATTTAGATCAGTAGTATAATATACTTGCCTAGGTTCAGTTAAACAAATACACACACCAACCTACTGTCACCATAATAGCTAAAACAAAATTTTGTAAGTGTCCATAGCTAATAGATTGCCTTCAGTCTCAGAAAAAAAGTTTAAATTGGGGGCTTTTAAACAGCTTTAGGACTGTTAAAGGGGGTGGAGCTCTTACAGATAAATAAATGCATTTTGCATTAAGAGATGGCCATGAACATTTGAGGACCAGCAATTGAATTTCACAGTTAAAAAGAATATATTTGAACATATTTGTGTTGCTTTTTAGGTTTTTGTTTTCATTTTATTTTTAATTTTATTATTTTATATTTGGGGCATTTTGACTGCATGGATGTCTGTGTGCACAGTGCTAGCTGAGGCTAGAAAAGGGCATCAAATACCCCAGAACTAGAATTGCAGATCATCATGAGTGGCCATATGGGTGCTAGGAATTGAACCTACATCCTCGGGAAAAGCAGCCAATGCTCTTAACCACTGAGCCATCTCTCCAGCCCCTCTGGTCGACTTGGGATGGTTAATCTTTATCGTCAGTTTGACAGGATTTGGAATCACCTGGTAGACACACTCTGGGAATGTTTCCAGAGGGGTATAACTGAGAAGGAAAGTCTGACGCTGAATGAGGGTGGTATCATCCCAAGGGATGGGAGCCACGACTTAATAACAAAGTGGAAAAGCACTGGGGGCTGAGCACCAGCAGCTGTCTCTGCCTCTTAATTACAGGTCCAGCATTACCAGACACTTCACAGTCTCACCCAAGCCTTCACCACTATGATGGACCTCAAAGCCTCAAACTGTGAAGCAGAGTAAACTGTGACTTCCCTGTTTTTGTCAGAGCAACAAGAAAAACAACTAGCATGTGGGCTAACTGACAATGACAGTGCTAGTGGTCACTGCCAAATATAGTTCTCATAATAACTAAAGGCCGAGGGAAAAGTGAGGCAATGATGAATGTGTGTGTGTGTGTGTGTGTGTGTGTGTGTGTGTGTGTGTGTGTGTGTGTGTGTGGTGTAGTTACACACATACCATCATGAACATATGAAAAACTGGAAATGGCAGTTCTTTCTTCCACCACGTGAGTCCTGGGGATCAATCATTTTACCCACTGAGCCACTATGCTGGCCCTCTATAAACAGATAGATAGATAGATAGATAGATAGATAGATAGATAGATAGATAGATAGATATAGATAGATAGGCAGACAACAGCCAATCCTGCCACTGTATTTAAAGGATGAGTTTAATTAATTGTTACTTTATAAAGAAATCTGACCTTTTAAATGCTAAGGAATATATACCCCAATCCCAAGATTCTTTTTCTTTTTTATTTAAATTACTTAATTACCACTCATATTTACATATCCATCCCCCATTCCCTCACCCTCCCATCATTCCATGTTCCCCACCAATCCCCCCAACCCATCCCCCAACTCCTCCCCAGGGACAGTGAGGCCCTCCACCAGGGACCTTCAAAGTCTGTCATATCTTTTGGGGGAGGGCCCAGGCCCTCCTTGCTGTATCTGGGCTGCAATAGTATCCCTCCATAGGGAATGGGCTCCCAATGTCCATTTTGTGCTCTAGGGTTGAAGACTGGCTCCACTGTTAGAGGTTCCATAGACTGCCCTGGCCTCCTGGCTGGCACCCACATTCAGAGGGTGATAGTGGTCACTGCCAAATATAGTTCTCATAATAACTAAAGGCTGAGGGAAAAGTGAGGCAATGATGAATGTGTGAATTCAATTGATGAATTCAATCCAATGCTGTTTCCGTAGCTTTATGACTAGGGTCTCCATGCTCTCACTAGGTCAGGTCCACTGTTTCTGCAGGTCTCTCCAGCCCCATCTTGGCTCCTTTGCTCATCCCTCCTACCTCTCCACAACTGAATTCCAGTAGTATGGTTCAGTGCTTAGTTGTGGGTACCTGTTTCTGCTTTAAACAGGTAGTGGATGAAGACTCTAGGAATGGTAACCAAGGTAGACACCAATCTCATTATAGGGGAAGGGCAGCAATGGCATTTTCGCCCCACTGATTTATAAGGTGTTAAATTTATTGTGTCTCTAAGTCAATATAACCCATGGTCTGTCTAAGTCCAAGCATTTACACTTTACTATGTAGCCTTCTGTGTGATCTGAATAAATCCATGAGTGAGATAAGACCTTAAACCCAACAAATATCAAAATCAAAACATAAAATCCAATCAACCTACCCTAGTGTTCTGCCAATAGCAACCTGCATAATGGGCAAATAACACACAAGGAATCTCAACACCAAGTGATTGTCTTTTATACAGAAAATACTGAATTATCACAGAAGCAATTATAATCTTCACAGAAAAATCATTTTAGGGGTGTTCCTATAAATCTGTGATGTTACATGTTCCAGTTTACTCATATGCTTTATCAAGCTTTTGGGGACACTTCTAGAATAGTCTCATTTGACAAAGCATTAGTTCTGAGAACTGACTAGAGAGAATAGAGCTGTCATGTAATATTTAACAGTTCAAAATGATAATTTAATGGTTCTAAAAGTACCTAAGGAGCCAGCATTGAAAAATGTCAACTGTGTGGCCTGTACAAGAGGGAGCTCATAGTCCCCAGAGTGACATCTGGGAAACCAGCATAGGACAGAACCAGACCCCCTGAACTCAGATGTCAGTTAGGAGACCTGGGCAGTCTATGGGGCCTGTGGTAGTGGAACAGTATTTATCCCTAATGTACGAATGGACTTTGGGAACCATCTCCACATAGAGGGATACGCTTTTAAGCCTAGACACATGGGGTAGGGCCTAGTCCCTGCTACAAATGATGTGATAGGCTTTGAAGAGTCCCCCATGGAAGGCCTCACCCTCCCTGGAAAGCAGAAAGCAGATGGGATAGGGGGTTGGTAGGGGGCAAGGGAGGAGGGAGGGGAAGAGGGAACTGAGATTGACATGTAAAACAAGCTTGTTTCTAATTTAAATTTTAAAAATCTAGATAAAAAGAAAAAATATGAGACTTAAAAATTATAATTCTTGAATCAAAGATCTTTTAGTATCAAAATAAACTTTAAACCATATGAGAGAGAGAGAAAAAGAGAGAGAGAGAGAGAGAGAGAGAGAGAGAGAGAGAGAGAGAGAGAGAGGTGTCAACTGTGAGCACCAAAATTCCCTCTTGGGAAGAAGCACCAAGAATGACCCAAACGAAGTGACATCACTGACCAAGGTAGAACCTCTGCCCATTTCAATCCATTCTCAACACACAGGCAATCCCTATTCTATTAACTCCACAATCCAGACAATTTCCTTCAGCTACTTTTCAGCAATCTCATCAATGACAAATATGGCACCAAAGGGTGGAGAAAAACTTACTTTGAAGACTTAAAAAATAATTCTAAGCTGGGCATGATGGGAGACAGAGACAGGCAGATCTCTGTGACTTCAGGCCAGTCTGGTGTACACATTGACTTCCTAGAAAGCTGGGGATACATAGTGAGACCCTGTGTCAGAAAAAATAAAAAATAATTCTAAACTGTATGTGGCAGGCTTCAGTGCTTAAAAGCAACATTTAACTAATGTCTGCACCAACTCTTCATAGCTTTCATGTGTCATCACAGCTCAATGGGAGAAGTTTTAGTAATGTACTCATCAGAAAGAAATTCTGGAAACAACCGATTATTCATACCCACAAAAGGTAGCCTTGGGGCAACAAGATGGCTCAAGATTCTGCCATGCCCAATGACCTGAGTTAGTACCCCAAATCTACATAATAGAAGTCAAGAACCAACTCCACTAGCTATCCTCTGATCTCCACATGCATGCATGGTGACATACACAAACTCACATACCACACATATATAGACTCACCAAATAAATAAATGTGAAACAACATATAAAAAGAAAGAAATCAGGCCAATGGAGGTTAAGGTACTTTGTTGAGTCTGATGACTTGAATTCAATTCCCTAGCACAGAGGAGAGACCCAACTTCCTCAGGCTGTCCTCTGACATACCCACATGTATACTTACAATACATTAAAATGCTCACAAATAGTTAGATAAATGTAATAAAAATTTGTTTAAATCAAGTGACCTTTTCATACGCTATCACACAGACACACACAACAGCAAAAAAAAAATGCCCAGAAGGCTTGTGGCAAAGAGCACTGTTGGTAAGAATTGAAATTAATATAGCTATTATGATAAACAGTGCAGAGATTCCTCAGAAAATCCAACTGTGAAGAGATACTGTGACCATGGCAACTTTTATAAAGGAAAGCATTTAATTGAGGTGGTGACTTATGGTTCAGAGGTTTAGTCCATTGTCACCATGGCAGGGAGCATGCTGGGATAATGTGGTGTGCAGCAGACATGGTGCTGGAGAATTCTACATCTTGATCCAAGGCAACAGGAAGTGAATTGTCTCTTTGGGTGTGGCTTGAGCATATATGAGACCTCAAAGCTCACCTCCACAGTGACACACTTCCTCCAACAAGGCCACACCTACTCCAACAAAGCCACACCTCCTAATAGTGCACTCCCTTTGGGGCCATTTTCTTTCAGCCCACCACACTTAGTGATCACAACACCAGATATATATCCAAAGGATTTGAAGTCACTATGACAGGTGAATTATCATGCTCATTGCAGCATCATTCATGAGGCAAAGTGTGGATTCAGCCTAAGTGTCTATCAGAACACAATTACTTTGCCTCACAACTTCAGAGGTTTCTGTTTATGGTCAGTTGGCCCTATTGCTTTTGAGGCTGTAGTGAAGCATAAGATCATGGTAGGGAGTGGGTGGGAAGCAAGCTGATCAGTCTAGTGGCAGCTGGTAAGCAGTAGGAGAGGAGAAAGAAGAGGATGGGAGGGGAAAAGAGGAGGAGAGGTTCCTAAAGGGCACACCTACAATGACCTAATGTCCTCCACTTAATTCTACGTTCTAAAAGGTCCACCATCTCCCAACAATGCCATGGGCCGATGACCAAGCCTTCAAAACAAGACCTTTGGAAGGCACTGAAGACTCAAACCATGACACTTTGGCTGAGATGTACTCAGCCACTGAGCTTGAGAGAAACCATTAGCTTCACTGATAGCCTTCAATATGTACATGTGCTTATACACCATCATAATTAACAAGGTTGTCTAGACTGCATAATAACATGAAGTCATGACTACAGTCCTGCAGTCTAAAACCTTAGAAACAATTGTGTTCTGGAATTCACTTTTCCTCCTTTTACAAGTGTAAGCGATTTAATGAGCCATCCTGGTGGGAGCATGGAAGACAAGAATGCTAAAAGAAATGTTGACAATGGAGGCCAAGTTCATGAGAATTCAGAAGAAAACAAAATCTCCATCAGAAACTTGGCTTGGGACCATTTTTGTGATATTTTGTTCAAGAATTGGCTTCATTTTACCCATTCCCTGAAAACTTAAGTGAAGTCGAATTTAAAGACAATGGACTAATTTGTTTAGCAGAGGAAATGTCAAGACAAGACAGAACTCAGGCTGGTACTGAGAAAGCCACTATAATTGTTAAATCAGAACCACTGAAGACACAAATTCATTCAAAGCCTAACTGACACAGAAGAGGTTCTCATCTCTTCAAACGCAGCTGCCTGCAGAAGTGTTCCTCAGTCAGCACACAGCTGTGGTCCAAAGTGTCTAGCTACATGCCAGTCTGGCAACAGAACACGGCAGTGTTATCCAGTGGTACTGGTTTTCAAGCATGAAAGATGCAAAGTTGAGAGGGTCATAAGTCTTGTGCCACAGTTTTAGAGAGCAGTTGAAGGTAGGCAATGTATGGCAAGGTCAGCATCCCTACAAAGAAGCCATAATAGATGGGAAACCCCAACCACTGAGAGTAACACCTGGCTAGAATTCTAGCCTGGGCTAGAATCTGGACTATAAATGGAGAAAGAGAACCAAGCAGCAACATGCATTCACCTCTCTCTACTTCCTGGTTGTAGATATGATAAGACAAAATGCTTCAGGTTCCTTCCACTTTGAGATCTTAGCCATCATGGACAGCACCCTGTCTCCCTTAAGTTGTTTTTGTATGAGTATTTTACCACAGCAGCAGGAAAAGAAACTGAAACACCATGCTAGCTCAGCTTGAAACCTTCCAGTCTGAATTCTACCTCCCGGTGTTTGCCATAAGCATATGACTCAAATAGACACAAATGTTATAACTTGTGAGACTGAATAATGTGATAATAGCCCCCCATATCTCTTGTGAATAATTCTTTCTAATGATCTTGTTATAAACTGATTGTGCTCGACATAATACTAGTTTAATTCTAATAATGAATCAGATACTATAACAACATTATGTCTGAGCATTTTATTCTATAAACAAGATGCTCTCCTACTATATATCTTAACTGTAAAACAAGGAAAGTAATCAAGAAAATCCATAGCTTTATTATAATCTAAGCTTATCTCCTCACAAGAATGGATGTCTTGGCTGTAGCGAGCATCTAAAGTATGCTCCTGATATGCTAAATGCTAAGTTAGGATTTGAGAGCAGATAGTTGGAGAAGATTATAGACTATGTACTCACTCCTGTCTTTAGGGATTCTCCACCCAATGGTGATGCATCCAAATATTTCCTCTCTGAAACTATCAAAATGTTCATTTCCTTGCACATATATGATAGACTTTAGAACTTTGCACAGATGTTCATCTCCAAGAAACATAATCATTCTGGTGAGGAAGAAATGGGTCAAGTTGGCCTAGTACACAACACACAGACCCTTTTGTCAAAGACGCCTTTCTTGGCCACATCTCAGCCACCATACAATATAACCAACCCAGACAGTACACAGAAGCAAAAACACCTATGTTATGAATTTGGCCATAAAAGATGATCACGTGTTTGGACACTTGGAAGGCCCAGCCACTACAGTGTTTGGAAGGTTTTAGAACCTTTAGAAGGTGAAGCCTTGCCAGAGAAAGGGATCACTAGGAGTAGAGAACATGAGGTCATTGTGCTCACATGTAAACACTAGGTAAACCAGGAATGTTAAACACGCAAGGTGGTCTCTCCCATAGAAGAGTTATATAACCTGTTTTCTACCCAGAAGGCTGGGAATGGATATGGTTAAATAGCCTGGTGACATTTGTTCTATCTGCAGGGCCAGACCACATCTGGTTCCTCCAGACTCTTATGTTTAACTCAGTCATTCTCGCTAGACCAGTGGTTCTCAGCCTTCTAAATGCTGCCACCCTTTAATACAGTCCAACATGTTGTTGTGACCCCAATCATAAAATTATTTTGTTGCCACTTCATAAGTGTAATTTGGCTACTGTTATGAATCATAATGTACTCATCTGAAATGCCAGATATCTGTTAGGTGACTCCTATGAAAGGGTTGTTCAACCCCAAGGGGTCATGACCCTTAGGTTGAGAACCACTCTCCCAGACCCTTAGCTTAAGCATTGTTTCCCAATCAATAGGACCCATCTTCATGGAAGAAGTCACATGTACTTTGAAGAGTTTCAATGGAATTGTGTCTTAAGCTTTATTGTACACACAGAATTGAGTTAATTATCATCAGGAAACTTTTGTTCCAAAACAGTGCTGTGCTTAAATATGACAAAAACAAACTGCCCAGGGTCAGACTCTAGAAGGTTGAACCAATATCAGCTACTGAGTCATATTGAACTAGATTTCCTTCTTGACTCATGGGGATCAATACTCTGATGGTCCTGATGTTTGTGGAAATGGCCCACTCTCCAGCTAGGGGCAGACCTTGAGGCTTCTAGCCCAACCCCACTCCCTGATCTACCCAGATATGAGTAAGCAGTCTATGCTTCTGCCACAACCCAAGCAATTCTGCCACTATGCCTTGCCCACCATGATGGACTAGACCTTCAAGTCATGAGCCCAAACAAATCCTTTTTCTTAAGTTGCTTAAGGAAAGCAACCTGACCTACTTGTCGCAGAAACAGAAAAGGGAACTAATAAGTCTACATGTGGTTGGCTTCTCTTTAGCCCACTTAATTTGTGTTCTATGAGCAGTTTTGACCCAGGTTGTTCAAAACCAGAAATGTAAGAAGTGGTGTTAGACATGCAACCTCTCAAATCCTAGGAGAATCAGACTAGAAGTATAAAGGTTAGTAGGATCTTTTTGATATCATTGCTGACTGAGGCAGGAATGCCGAGGGTAAAAATCAGCAGGCCTTCGGGATTGGTGAAGGAAGCCCCTCAGCATCCCAAGGATGTCCTACCTGAGCCTGTAACTCAGAAAGGCTGGGTAGCAACCCTATGAGCAGAACCAGGGGTAACAAAGGCTGAGGCCAGGTATGACTTCAGGGCATCTGAAGAGGTCAGAAAGCTGTTCCCTGCCAATGTCTCTACATCTTGTAAAGGGAAACAAAGGTCTGGGCCTTCCCTGTTCCTCTAACCATCAAGGACTCAGTACTGAAGCTTCCTGGGTCAGCCCCTCCCATCCAAACACACACGTTCTCTGATCATACCCACTTGCTCTCCCCTTCCTCATTGCTGGGACTCCATCACTACCTGCCACCTGGAAAGGGCCAGTCTTGGTGTTGCAAGGTAAATGTGAAAGAAGTAGATGTTGGGTGTGACCTTGTCACACTGATAGCTAGTGGAGTATGGTCTGTCACAGGAACAGAGAAAAAAAAGTGACACCTCCATAAAACCAGAACCAGAGCAGTTTCACATGTGAAAACTCAGGAAGTTCAACACATGCATGAGTTGATAAGAGATGACACATTTTGGAAATGCCGAGTTGTTGAATTATAGGTGCTATTTATTGTGATTTGCTTATTTAGAACAAAAATATTTCATTCAGGGTACATATTCAATACATTAAACAGCTGAACTGAAGTGTTTGTCTCTTCTCATGCCTATACTGTCACTCTGATCATGTTCATCTGACACATGGTAAGCACCCACCTTGTATGAGAGGCTGTTAGGGACAGGGGGCATGGGGGGCATAAGAAACAGCAACTTCCCACAGGAGCTCATGACCAGAAGGACATTAACAGGTCATTGACACGGAAGCTCTGTCACTGAAATCTTCCTAATTGGAGTTTATGTCACTTAAAAAATCCTACACTCAAGCTGGGAGGTGGTGATGCTCAATTTTAATGCCAGCACTTGGGAGGTAGAAACAGATGGATCTCTGAGTTCAAGGCCAGCCTATCCACAGAGTGAGCTGCAGAACAGTGAGGACTACACAGAGAAACCCCGTCTAAAAAAAAAAATCCAACACAACAATTTGATGACCTTCTCTAATAAGTGAATTTCCAAAGGCCTGCTTTGGGGGATACTAAGCAAATATTGATCTGGCTATTAAAACAAGCTATTAAAATAAGTAGGAAAGTCAAAAATAAAGTCAAGAAGTGAAGTATCTAAAGCAAGATTCTGTCTATACATTTCTTAAAACGAAACAAAATAGAGGAAGTCTTGTTAGGCTACTTGTATCAAACATCCCATTGATTGCCCCTCTCCTTCCACAGAACATCTGGATGTTAGTAAAGGTAAGCCTCATCAGAAACACTATCATCCAGTTAAGGGAAGGAGGCAGGCATATGAAATATTAAAAGACATGGAGTAGTATCATTTAGATGCCAGAAAATCACAAGCTTGCATGAGCTTAATGGCTGACTGAAACAGATCGATGCTTCTGCAATTTGCTGAGAAAAAAAAATGAAGATTTCAACAAGCATGTTCCTAAGCAAGATCTTGAAGGATGAGTGAGATTTGAAGCAAAGTGTTAGGAAAGCAAAAACAGTCATACAAAAAGTACAGCATTAAAAGACAGAAAATAAAGAGGGGGCTGTTTGGGGTAGTGTGGGAGCCTTCAAAGCAAGGCAGAAAGTTGAATTTTAGACTCAGTGATGCAGAGGCCAAAGATGCCCAGAAAAGACTTAAGAATAACAAAGGTATAAAACAAGCTTTTAAGAGTACTTGGCTGCTTTCAAGTTGTAAGTACTAAAAGGAAGTCAAGAATAGCAGGATGCAAGTGATATGAAGGGGGAGATAGAAAAAAACAAGGAAAGGGTTAACTAGGGAGTAGGGAATGAGGTCAATACTGAAGGAAGATAGGAAAGACAGAAAATCACGCTAAGGGTATTTGAAAAACCACAAGGAATCATATTACTTTTATTTGCATATAATACATACATACATACATCATACATACATACATACATACATACAACTATAGGTACACACATAAATGCATATATATGTGTGTATATATATATGTGTGTGTATGTGTGTGTGTGTGTGTGTGAGAGAGAGAGAGAGAGAGAGAGAGAGAGAGAGAGAGAGAGAGAGAGAGAGAGAGAATTGTGTCATTTTGGCCAACAATGCTGTCCACAGGAGCTATTGACTATCTAACAGTCCCCAGTACTAAGCATGGAAAAAAAAAACTCGAGTTATTTATCAGAGAATCAAAGAGATTCCCAAAATAATATAGGATATTGCTATAGCCTCCCAGAGGTTGAAGGTACTTCAGACATGTGACTTGAACAATCAGAGGTAGGTCTGACCTGCAAGTCTACTCCCCAATGATTAGCTTTCATGGCACCAGAAGGTAGTAGACGGTATTACGCAAGCTGCCAAGGAGGGAAGCAGCCAATAGTCCTACCCAGCATCAATGCCTGTGAAACACAACTATGACAAGCATGGCAAGACATTCCTAAAGGTGAGATGGTGGCACCTACATCCCTGTGGTAATCAATAGCTGTTTACTTGGATTTAAGGATCACTCAACAGAAGGACAGCATGCTTAGTACTGGAAAGATACCCAAGTACTGAGGGCTATTGTTTTTTTAAGATTTATTTTTTTTTTACTATGTATTCACACTGTTCTGCCTGCTTGTCTACCTGTAGGCCAGAAGAGGGCACAAGATCTCATTGTATATGGTTGTGAGCCACCATATGGTTGCTGGGAATTGAATTCAGACCTCTGGAAGAGAAGCCAGTGCTCTTAACCCATGAGCCATCTCTCCAGCCCAGGGGCTAGTGGATCTTAAAGGAGAACTTTCTACCACCATTTACTAAGGCAGAATACTTCCTAAGTGCATTCTTAACACTTATCTTCACATTCACAGGTAAGTGTAGATCTCACCCCTCATCAGAGTAGCTTCTCTTTGCAGCAGATGAAGACCTTACAAAACACCAAACTGGTCAAAATACAAAGAACAACTGACTATGGGATCAATCCCCAGACCCGATAGACACATGTAAAACATAACTCTTGCACCTCAGGCTCAGGAGACACCTCAGGAGAGTGGGCAGAAGATTGTACAAGCCAGAAGATCAGGAAGTCTGCTGTGAGATTGTGTCACCTAGAAATGATAGGAAGTTTTAGCCATGATACGTCAACAATATGACTGCAAACAGGACCTGAACAATGGGACCACCAATAGACAGATCTTGTTTTTGTTCATGTATATGTCTATGTGTGCACGTAGAGGCCAGAGGATAGCTTCAGGTTTTGTTCCTCAGGGTCCATCCACTATGCGTGTGTGTGTGTGTGTGTGTGTGTGTGTGTGTGTGTGTGTGTGCATGTTTATGCTTGTAGAGGACTAACATTCACCTTTTTTCTCTTTTCTTTTCAAAACAGGGTTTCTGTCTGTATCCTTGGCTGTCCTAGAACTCGCTCTGTAGACCAGGTTGGTCTCAGACTCAGAGGTCAATCTGTCTCTGCCCACCGCCCCAAGTGCTGGGATGAAAGGCATGCTCCACCATCACCTGGCCATTCAACTTATTTTTTTGAGTCAGGGTCTCAGTGAACCCAGAGCTCTCTGATCAACTAGATTCACTCTTGGTCACAGTCACAAATGTCTCCAGCCTCAGTGATGGGAAGGACAGGGCAGTGCTAATCATGGTGAACAAGAAGCAGAGGGAGGAAATGCCAGTATGTCAGCCTTTCTCCTTTTTCCCCTCTGGAGTAATGTGATACAAATTTGAGATTAATTTGTTAAAAACATACTGTACTTGCATATCTAATCTAGTTCAAGGTATTGTACCTATACAGCCCATTCAACAATGTAATGCAAATTTCCAGTCCTTGAAAGTTATTAGTGATTAGCCACCTATTACAATAGAACTTGAAGACATATTAGGCATGTCTTCAAGGTCAAACAGAGATATATTTTACAAAGATAGGTCATCTTCAAACACTTCAGAAATCTACAGAATATGGCCTTTAATATGTTGTAATAACATAGGTATTTTTTATGACAATGAGACATGTCTGCTCCTGGTAGCACCAGTCTACTTCAGAGAAGATGATGGGCTTAGAAGAAACTCCACATGGAGTTTACTTTCTTTGTGGCAAAAGTAAGCCACTAGGCAAGAAAGTGCCCTTGCCTCAACTGCTGACAGTATGCTGTCCAAAATCGACAAACAGGACACAAAAGAGAGTGACTGCAAAACCTTGCCAAGACAAGGCAGGACAGTCCTTCAAAATTCTGCTTCACAGAAAAATCTGTCAGAAATGCCAGGTCTATTGGCTGAAGATGGATGTAGAGGAACCTTGGGTGACTGTCCAGACAGCCAGCTATTTTTTGTTATTTCTCGAAATATTTTTGGAAGTTGCTTGCTTGCACTTTCTGTTTACTAAGTTAATATTATTTCCTTCTTGGGTCTCCAGGGGAGTTAAAGACTAGACAGTATAGTTATAGTTTTCATTGTTTACCAGATTCAGAAAAGAAACTCACTAAAGAAGTATAAAATGTAAAAGGTTGAGAGACATTAAAAGATAATTTGATAATGCAAATTAGAATGGAAGGTAAATTGGGTACAAGACTTTGGACTCACCAAGATAGGATAGATAATGAAGTATTTTCTCTCAATTTGTCAACTGCAAACAGACTAGACATTTCTCTGAATTTTTTAATGCAAATAGACTAGACATTGTTCATATAATTATTGCCTGTATATATTGTATATACTTACTGTACTTGCTGTATATAGTTTTTCTTATGTTAGTTGTAGCCTACTTCTTTTTGTATTAGACAAAAAAGGAGGAATTGTGGTGATATATTATTTATGATTTATTAAAGCTTGCTTGAGGATTCAGAAAGCAAAGTCAGCCACAAGCCATAGAAGCCAGGCACACACCTATATTCCCAGGACTCAGGAGGTAGACAGATCTCTGTTAGTTCAAGGTCACCATGGTTTACACAAGAGTGAAGAGTAACAGAGTTCATGCCTTTGATCCCAGCAGCTGGGATCACACACCTTTAATCCCAGCATGAGGGAGGTATATAAGACAGGAGAAAGGTCTCAGAGCTGGAATTCATTCTCCAGCCACACTGAGGATAGGAAGACATTGAAGTCTCAGGATTCTCCAGCCATGTTGAGGAGAGGCAGAAGTCTGAGGTTTGGTGGAGCCAGGATTGCCTTTCAGTCTGAGGTAAGAGATAGTGTCCCGCTGCTTTGCTTTTCTGATCTTCAGCTTGAAGCGTGAACCCGAATATCAGTCTCTGGCTCTTTTATTTTTCATGTTACAGTGGTGCTGGCTTTATTCTGGTCAGATCTTTCCTGCTTAGATAACCCTCTTGAGAGTTTTTTCCTTAACTTGCCAGGCACTTCTCAAGCTAATCAAAATGTCGAGGGAAAAACTCAGACCTGAGAGCCATTTTGATTCTGGACATCTGTGTGATCTGCCCTCCGCCCCCTCAGGTCCCAACCACACTTTGAATGAGATTCTATTGCCAACATCCCAAGGCACAGACTGTCAAATATAGCTGTTTTAGATTTAATTCATTAACCAATATCCCTGTGTTCTCCCCACCCACCTACACACCCCCTGTAGTTGAAGCAAATGAGGCCAGAAAATACCAATTTAAAGTAAGTCCAGCTGGTAAAACACAAACGCTCAACAGTTTCATTATTTTTATATTTTACTTAATATTGTTTTTATGCTTTCAAAAACTTCCTCAGAGATCACTGGGTGCGTCCCCAGCACTGGTGAGGTGGAAGCAGGAAAGTTCAAGGATATCCTTAGCTACACAATGAGTTTGAGGCCAGCCTTGGCTACAAAATACCTTACGCCCACCACCACCACCCAAAAAAGAGGAAATGAAAGGGAAAACAGAAAGTTGGCCATAAGCACAGAGGAGAAAGATAAATGCCACTGCCATGAGTGGTACTGTTTATTTTCAAGTCAGCTATGCACTTCTTGAGAATGAAAATCTGTGTTACAACATTTTCCCACACAGTACGTTACCATAGAACTTAGTCTTTATATGTTTCTCATTTTCTTTACCAACAATCTTATGATTTAGAGTTCCATACCAGATGACAGATTTTATTTTAATTACTTATCTGGGAAGAATTCATTTGCAAGCTACAGATAATCTCCATGGAAGCCTCTGAGGAATGTGTTTTTATGTTCCTCTTCCCGGGCTTCCTGTCTAGCCTAGCTCATTCAAAGCCATAAAGAGATGGGAAAAAATCGGTAGTCATTATTCACAGTGCCCTGAGGGCCCCCAAGGAGCAGGGAGAACATGAGACCCAGGTCCATACCAGCAAGACATCAGAGCACAGCCCAAACCCCAATCCTATGAACCCAGGTCCTTGCTATTCAGCTCCATCACCCAGGTCTCTTAACAAGCACATTGCTTAATATTGAGCCACTAGATCAAGATTTCCCAAGTGGTTGTCAAGGAACACAAGTCTCTGAGGTGGTTGTGGGACTAAAGGTTTCATGGTCATGGAAGTTTGAGAAAAGTAGGTATCTTAGTCTCCCCTAGTAGATTCAAGTGACATTAGTGCAGCCAAGATGCTATGGTTTAGATTCGGGATGTTCCCACAGTTCCCTGTATTGGAAGCTAGGTCCCCAGTGTGGTGATCTTAAGTGCTGGGGGCTTGAGAGATGGCTTATCGGTTAAGAGCACTAGCTGCTCCTCCAGAGGTTCTGAATTCAGTTCCCAGCAACCACATGGTGGCTCAGAACCTTCTGTAATGGGATCTGATGCCCTCTTCTGGCAAGCATGTGTACATACAGATAGAGCACTCATACATAATCTCTGTGGGCAGAGGCTCTCCATGGGTTCGAGACCAACCTGGTCTACAAAGTGAATTCTAGGACAGCCAGGGCTGTTACACAGAAAAAACAAAAATAAAACAAACAAATGAACAAGAAAGTGTTGGCACAGTTTTGAGGTGGAAGTGGGAGGTTTTAAGTCGTGTGGGACATTGCCCTCAGAAGGGATCCACATAGCTCTTGTGGGATTTTAGTCTCATTCTGCTCTTCTGCTTCACCATGAGATCTCTTCCTCTCACACACTCCATCCACCATGACTCTGTCCACCGTGGGGTGACAAGCCAAGTAGACCCTTGTCAGAGCACAGGCCATGCTGCATGGCTACTAAAACTCTCAGTTAAATTGAAAACTCATCATCTTTTAAATTATCCAGCTTTGAGTATTTTATGATAGCATTTTATTAGACTTAATAAAAAGGGATGAACAAACACTACATGTTGGATGAATGAAACAAAGAAATAAAAAGGAAAGGCCATCACTGCTCCTAGGTATGGTGGAGGAGGAAGTTTATTGTAGATAAAAAAACAAGAGCATAGTCAGAGGCAGAGACATCTGGGGGAGTCCAGAGTGGACACGACCAGACTGATCTGGCTTATGTGGGAAGAGGGGAGAGAGCAGACCAGGTGCAGCAGCCAAGAGGGCAAAGATACAAAAAATGTCCAGATTATATAGGGAAGGGCAGCCCAGCCCCTAGTCTGGAAAAGTTTAGGGTAGGGGACAGGGTATGTGGCATACTCAGGTAGGAACTGAGGGATGCTAGGAGAACCTGGCAGCCAGGTCAGCTTTGATATGTTAAATGCAACTCAGTCATTTGTGCGAGGGTTGAGGTTTAACACTGATGAAACCAGCAGTTCATGAGTTTTTGGTTAGATGACTTTTCGAGAGTCTTATTCTTTGCCCTCTCTGTCCTCCCTCCTGCCTTTTTCTCCTTTAAGACTAGACTCTTCTCTGATGAGCTGGAATATACCCAGGGCCTCTAGCCTCAGGCTCTCAGGCCAAGCCATTGTCAAGAGGGCTCACTTCCCCCATGAGGTCTCCCCTGGCCACCCTTCTATTGCCAAGTGTCCCCCTTGTTTTTTTTTTTCCTCCATAACCCTCATCCCTGCAGAATGTGACATGGTGTGCCTATTCTCATTTTGCATATTTTAGTGGGTATAAGAGAAAATGGATGTGGCAAAATAAAACAAACCCCACTCCCTAGAAAACTCCTTTAAAATTCAGTCTTTTGACAAGATTCTCCATAACCTCACACACACATTTACCATCTGCCAACTGCACTAAAATCGGGTTCCTGGAGGCAGGAACTCAGGCCTTGTGTCACTGTAGCCCTGCTACTTAAACAGTCTAAATAGAAGGGCTGACTCTGTAATTGCTGAACAGATGAAGCCTGGATACTGTTGTCATGGTCTATCCTCCATGCCTCTTGGTCTTTCATTTGGGAATGCAGTTTCTCAGGCCCCACCCTAGAGCTGCTGTCAGAATCCCCAGGGACCCCAGGGTTTGCTGATGTCAGAGCTCCTGTCCTAAGACATCTTCAGGATAAGTCAGCCACAGAATTCTAAAATTCCCTGTTTGTTAGCAATCTCTTCTGCTACTCAGAGCATCTGAGAAATGAGCACATTTCTAGCTTCATTGGTCCTAGGGTTATCATATATAACAACACACTGTGTTCCCCACCAATAGAGATGATGCTTTAATTAGCACACAATGTCCCACTGAGAATTAATCAGCTTATCAGCTACCACCAAACACTCCAGGGCCAGTTTACCATCTGCTATCACTGAGAAAAATCAGTTACCCAGAACAATCAAAGTCTAACAAAAGTCATGTTCCTCCAAAATAAGGAACATTCACCACACACACACACACACACACACACACACACACACACACACACACAATACACTTCACACATACCACACACAATATACACACACACACCACACACACACATCGCACACACAATACACTTCACACATACCACACACAATATACACACCACACACACACACACCACATACATAATACACCTCACACCACACACACACATACACACACCACACACATATACCACACATCAAACACACTGCACACATGTACGCATGCATGCACACACAGACAACACACACACACCTTAAATACATGGACACAATCTTTCTCATCACAAGCCAATCATTTGGTTATTTTCCCAATGATAACGCAGAAAACTTGGTTGATTTTAATATAGAGAAACACTCAGAAGAATAATGTATAGTCACTTTTACATATTTTCATTTTCTATCAACTGCAAGTTGGCAATGGATCAACCTTTTGTTATTAGTGGACAACACCAAATACATGCCATAAATATTGTGTTCAAATCGAAATGCCTTCTAGGGCATTCTACATCCTGACAGTAGTACAGGGCCAAACATGCTTTTCAGCCCCTTCTCTCCATTCCCATCACACAACCCTCTCTCTTTCTAGCCTGGCCCCACTCTCCAATCTAGGTGAACCTCAGGAGCAACAACTGCCATCCCAGGCTACACGGCTTTTCCCTCTTGAAGGTTCCACAGCATCCAGCCGCAGGCCTGGCCATCAGCCAAGGAGCAGCCCTGGATTGCATGGTCCTCCTACCTGTGCACTTCTCGTCCTCAGGTAATCTCCAATTTCAAAGAAAGGCTAGTGGGACGTATATCCTTCTTCATCTTCTCCCTCCAGCATTCCAAAACATGAAACAAACCTCTGGGAGACTTTGTAGGAGTGTCTAGAAAGGATTAGCAAATGGGGGTGGAGAAGGGGAGACTCATGTTGAATGTGGCTGGCGCCATCCTATAGACTAGGGTCAAGCCAGCTGAGTGCCAGCATTTGTCTCTTTCTGCTTCCTGATTATGTACGCCATGTGAACAGACAGACAACTCACACTCCTGTTGCCATGCCTTCTCCACCGTGACAGACTGTACCCTCAAACTGTGAGCCAAAATAAACCCTTCCTTCTTTTTATTTTTATTTATTTATTTATTTATTTATTTACTTATTGGTTTTTCAAGACAGGGTTTCTCTGTGGCTTTGGAGGCTGTCCTAGAACTAGCTCTTGTAGACCAGGCTGGTCTCCAACTCACAGAGATCCACCTGCCTCTGCCTCCTGAGTGCTGGGATTAAAGGCGTGCACCACCACAGCCTGGCCCCTTCCTTCTTTTTTATTTTACGTCATATTTGTACTGATTATTCAGGACTTCCACATCATGCACCCTGATCACACCCACCTTGCATTCCTCTCAGGTCTGCCCCTCACTCTTGTGACCCCCCCCACCCAAAAAAAGAAGAAAAAGGGCAGGGGGGAGTCCAATTTTTGTTACCCATATACTCACTGGAGCATGGTCAAACTCCCAGTGACCAACCCCTTAAAGAAAACAGAGTCCTTCCCCACCCCCACCCCACCAGAAGCCCTCAGTTGTGGAGAGCTACACTTTCAGCAACCCTATCACAATTTTTTTCACGATAAAAGATAATTAGGTATTCATTAGGGACGTACTTAAACAGATAAGAGTAATTAACCGCAGTAGTCTTCTGCTCCAGAAGATGCAGTCTCTGTCCTTCCGATGCTCTCTGCAGCAACCCAATAAAGCTCAAGCCAGCCCCTCTTCTACCTTATAATGGGTCACCTCTGAACCTGAAACCACACCCAAGGGGTGTGGCCACCACCACAAGTTCACTGGCAAATCAAGATACCACTACAATTCCCCTTTTGTCTAAATAACAGGGTTTTAAGCCTGATACAAAAACGATATGACTTTCTGTGTAGGCTGTTGCTTTTTGGGGGTGAGGGTGTAGGGGTTTTCACAGAAGCCTTCCATACCACTCTTTCTCATCTATGAGTGTAGTCATCACTACCAGGGCAAAAGTAGCTCTTTTTCCCTTTATAGTCATAGGGGGCAAAGATCATGGACTTTCCCATATGGTTTCTGTGCAACAGCATAGATCATGGACATCCACATGGTCTCTACCATCCGCACATGCCACAGATCTCAGCATAGTCTCCAGTGACAGTACAGACCACAAACATCAACACAGCCCTCTGTCAAAGCATGGGCCACCGACAACTTCATAGCCCAGGCCAAGGACATCAACATGCCTCTGGTGCAACATAAGCCATGACACCAATATGGTCTCCAGTGGTAGCCTGTCCCAGAGACATCAACATGGTTTTAGGCAGCAGCACAGACCATGGACATCTACATGCCCTTCGGTGGTAACACCCCCAACTGCAATAGGACCACAGACCCAGACATGGCCTCAGGTGGCTGTGCAGGCCACACCCATCAACATAGCTATTGGCAGCAGTGTGGCCATGGACAGCAATATGGATTCAGGCAACTTCACAGATCACAGACACCCACATGGCCTTTGGTGGTAACACAGACCACTGACTTCAACACAACACCTGGATGCTGCAGGACCACAGACATCCACATGAACCTTGGTTGGACTTGGGGCAGCAGACCACAGATACCAATGTAGCCACCAGGGCAGCAGACTACAGAGGTCTTTTGAGGTCCAGAAAATGAACTGTTCTTCATCTCAGACATTCTGGCATTTCTCAGCACCAGGACAATCATGGGTGGGGCTAGGTGGCATGTTCAGGAGCTGAATCTACACAGCTTCCGGCTGCTGCACACCATCCTGTCAACTCTACTCAGCAAGGACATGTTCCCAGGTCCACCTCGGCCTTCTCTCACACCTGTCACCTCCATAGTGTCAGTAACCCCACCTCTCTCCACCACACACTCACAGTTTCATTCCTCATCTTTCCTACCCCTCCATCAAATATCCATCATAGTGACATTGCAAACTGCAGTGTGTGTGTGTGTGTGTGTGTGTGTGTGTGTGTGTGTGTGTGTGTGTATTTGCACAAACAGCTTTAACACGAAAATATTCATTGCAACAAGTCATTGTTCTGGGTCAAGGTTTCTGGTTTCTGAAAGTCCATAAATACTGGACCATTGCTGAAATTTGCCTTGGATATTCTGCTGTTGCCCAGAGTCAGAGCAATATAGCCGCTAAGCAGGCCATCAGGGCTGTTTCTGTGTAAGCTCCTGGCTCCTGTATACCTCTCCACCCTCAGTGACTGCCTTCCCAAGGCTCTGAGCTCTATCTTTGTGGTTGTAGCCTGCAGGTGGGAAAGCAGTGTGGTAGCAGCTGAATCAGCTCCATGTTTCAGGTCAGCCAGCAGGTGGGAGGACTGTCCCTGTTCAGTAATGATATGTTTCTGAGGGAGCTCCAGGCTGCTGCACACCAGCCTGTCCTTGGTGACGGCTACCCTGGAGCTCACCAGGCACAAATGTTGAGCTTATGGGCTGTGGGCAGCACCACTGCCCCTGAGAGTCTGGCTCTCAGCGGGGCAGACTGCACAGACTGCAGCCATGGCAGCTCCATGTTGTGGGCCAGCTGGACTAGGGCCTCAGGCCGGCCCTATTCAGTAATGACAGGTTTCTCCATACAACTCCCTGTTGTTGGTGCTGGCAGCTCCAGGGCTCACTGGGCACAACCTTTGTTTTTGTAGCCTATTGGCTAAGTCACAACAGTGAAGGGCATAGATTCTGTATTCTTCATGTGTACAGTTATATTCCATCTTTCCTTCCATTTTGTGAGTCCACTTTTTAAAAGCACATAGATTTCCAGACCAGCTCACAATGATCACCATAGCAGCATTACAAGTCAAAAGCTCCCAACATCTGCAACAGAACTAAAGTGGCCTCCTATCATCCAAATAGTACCCAGGAGATTCCCATCATGCAGCACAGCTGCTGGGGAGATAAAGCCTGGTCCACAGCAGTAGTAGGACACTCAGGGCTCCTCGTCACATGAGTGTAAGAAATTCGGAAGCTGCAATGTGCACCTCTGTGACAGGTGACAGCAGACTTAGAGACAAAGCCATATGCATTCTTTGAAGGGAATTTTTTCCAACTTGGTTTTACAGGATGGCAGCTTCCAGCATCTGGGAAGCTCTCATAAAGGCACATTATATTTTCAGTGGGAGTGTACCCCTGCTAAATTAGAGTTTGGCAGGGACAAGGGACCAAAGGCTACATTTTTTAATGATATTTTTCAAGTAATTATGATGTTCACACACATTCAGGAATCCTCCTATGGAGCCTCACCGTCCAGCCTGTCTGAAACACCCACATCCTGCCGGGTACCACAAGGCGCTGGGAGGTTGCGTGTCAATATAATGAGCAAGTTTATGGTGGAGAAATGGGAGAGAAAGAGAGGCAGAATGGTATGTGTGCTGTGGTAAAAGGCAGTTCTGAAGAAGTGGGGAATGGGCTGATGGTGAGTTGCTTGCCACCTAGAACCAGAGTGATGCTTGGGTCTGGGCTGCAGCCTATGACTATATCTGGGTCTGCCACAGCTGTTGTCTGTGTTGACGTCCATGACCCATGTTTCCACCAAGGCTACGGGGATGCCCAGGGTGTGAACCACCACCTGTGGCCCTTGTGGTGTCCATTGGCCATGTTGCCACTGGGGCCATGTTGATATGAGTGGTCTGTGCTGTCACCCAAGGTACATGATGACATTGGGCCTGTGTTGCTGCTGGAAGCCATACCTGGGTCCATGCCATTTGCAGCAGCCAGGGTCTGTGTTGATGTTCAAGGTTTCAGTAACCATTGAAGGCCATGAGGGTGACCCGGATCTGGTCAAGCACCATGGTCTCCAAGGACCATGCTTCTGCCAGAGCCATGCTAATCTGGATGGCCTGTGCTGCCACCTAGGGCCATGGTGATATCTAAGCATGAACTGTGGCAAGGGGTCATGTCTGGGTCTGTGGGTCTACAGCAGGCAGGGTCTGAGTCAATGTCCATGGCTCCTGATACCAACAAAGGCAATGCTGATGCCAGGGGTCTGGGCCACCACCTATGGACTTATTGGTGTTTGAGGGCCTTGCTACCACTGGGACCATGCCAATCCAAGTCACTTGTGCAGTTATGCAGGGCCAGGGCCAGGCTGCTTCCGTGGGCCATGTCTGGGTCTGTGTCCCTACAGCAGCCAGGTTCTGGGCTGATATCCATAGCTCATGTTACCACAGGGGGTCATAAGAACCACACGTGTTGAAATCCAGAAGCCTTGAACCAGACCCTCCACATCTGCTCCTCACCCTGCAGTATGTACCTCCCCCAAATTAATTTAAAACAAACAACCAAAAAGAAAGAAAGAAAGAAAGAAAGAAAGAAAGAAAGAAAGAACCCTCACCTCTCTCCTCCATCTTTCCAACACTTCTTTATTCATCATAGTGGTGTCGGGAGCTTGTTAGTGGAGGTGTATTACTGGGGGTGGGCTTTGGAACCTCTGTTTCCAAATTAGCACTCTCCACCCCATCCCGTGTGTGTGTGTGTGTGTGTGTGTGTGTGTGTGTGTGTGTGTGTGTGTGTGTGTGTGTTCTACTTCCAGATAAAGATGCAGACACTCATCTACAACAGTACCATCATGCCTGCTGCCATGCTCCCTGCCCTGAAGTGAAATGGACTCACCATCTGGAGCACGAAGCAACATCAACTCTTTACTGTATTCATTGCCTTTTTATAGCGATAGGAGAGTAACTAAGACAGCAGGCTAGCCTGCCTGCCGCCTAGAGCAGGCAAGATCCTGTCTCAAAAAAATTTTTTTCTTGACAATAATAAGATTGGAAATGTGTCTAAGGAGGCATGATGCCTTGTGAACTGAGCTTTGACATGACTCCTCTGCATGTGGAACAATCATAGCCAATCACAACAGCAAGTACAAGTTGCATGAAAGCACAAGAGAAAGTCATTGCTAGGCCTATTAGCACACTGCACATTAATTCTTTTTAAAGAAACCAGTGAATTTTTAAATGCCATCGACACTAAAGAGTATATCTAATGAAAACTCCCAACAAAAGGACAGCACATTAGAGACAAAAGGTCATAGCAAATTGGGTGATAAAGTCGGCAATAAAATATCTAGCCATTTTAGGGGGAAATGGGTTTTTTATTGACATTAGCAGACACAGTCACCTGAGAGAGCCGTTGGCAGTGGCCTCCTAGGGTGCACTCCGACACATTAATTCAGATTGCCTCACATTAGAGCACTCAGAAGATTCTAAATCTGTAGGGATGAATTAAAGCAAAGGGTATAATCAACCAATAATGTCCGAGGAGGTGCATGAGAGCCCAGCAGGAGCCCACAGATTCAGCTGTAAGACTGCTCTGTGGCTTTGATTACAGGATTAATAACCCTCAAATTAATATCCCAGAAGATGAAAAAAAGGAGGACACTAAACATGAAAAGGGTCACTTGTTGGCCAGACTTTGTGATTGGTAAGAAATAAACCCCTAGATTGAACATACAGTTTGGAAACATTCTTAGAAGCTATACAGAAAGTGTAAATGTGAATTGTCTTAGCTAAAGGAATCCATAGCAAAGCAGATAACCTAATTCATAGTCCATGAATATTTATGTTTATGTTACTTGTTTATATTTTCCTATCTGAAAATACTATGTATTCATGTTTTTGTTTTTGCCTATCAGTCTCTCTCTCTCTCTCTCTCTCTCTCTCTCTCTCTCTCTCTCTCTCTCTCTCTCTGGTACATGCACACGCTTATTTTTCTTTTTTGAGACAGGGTATCCTGTGCAGCGCAGGTTGTCTTGGAACTCAGTCTATAGACCAGGCTGGCCTCGAACTCATAGAGATCCACCTGCCTCTGCCTCCAGAGTGCTGGGATTAAGGGTGAGTACTGCCACCACCCCCACAGCCAGTATGTTTTTTTCAAAACAAGGCAAATGGATTCAAGTCCCAAAATGAACCAGCATACTCTAAAATCAAACATTTAAAGAAAATGTGCCATACCATCTTGTATTTTTTAATAATTCAGGTGGGTTGACAATTTATCATTTAAAAGTGTCTGAAAGTGTATCAATACCAAAGAGAAAACGAATATTTGAATATCTTTCTTTAACCTAAAGCATCTGCCACCAAAGTAAATATGGCAATGCTGTTTTTTTATAGAAGTTTTTGTTTGTTTTTGTTTTCTGAGACAGTACCTCGTTATATACCCAGGGCTGGCCTTGAACTCTTGGTTCTCCTGCCTCAGCTTCCTTAGGGCTAGAAGTAAAGGAATCATCATGCTCAGATCTTGCAAGTGAAATTTAAAACATGAAGAAAGATGAGCAATCTAGTCAAATGGAAACAAATTTGCCAAACAGAATATGAAAAACATATAAACTTACCTGAGTCATTTAAAACCAGCCTGGTCAGAATATTTAAAAAGCTCTAAGTCCCCAGGGCTGCTTACAAGATGACAGTGTAATTATCAGTATGATACTGAGTTTATTAATATTATTACTATTATTATATGATGATGATGGTGATGGTGGTGATGATGATGTTAACTTCCATGAACTGAGATACAGTGACTGACAAGGCTGGGTGTGGGGGAGTGCAGTGTTGTATCTAGGTTTGGGGCTTGTCTTTGCAGCAGATGGGTGAGCCTGGCTCTCCTTCCCTGCCTCCTAAAGATAAGCAGTGCCATCAATAAGTTGACAGGACAAAGCCAGTACAGGACAATGTGAGTACTGACCCTCAGGGAGCTCATGCCCAGGATCACAAACCTCATTTACACCTGCTCTGCCTGATCCAGTGAGTTCACCAGCCACTGGCATAACATACCCCAAACTGAGGATCATAGCTGCCTATACCTGCATGTGCTTTTCCTGTCTAAAATACATACTAAGCAAGGGAGTGCCAGAGTCCTCGACCCAGTGAGGGTCAGAGAACTCAGAGAGGCCCCATCAGTGGTGGTGGCCAAATTGTAGGTGATGGCAATAGAGACTAAAGTCAGCAGCCTGGAAAAGTCACTAATTAGAGCTGAGGAACCCATCTGCTGGGACCCAGCTGAGCGCAGGAACTGAAGCTCTGAGCAATGAGCATAAAGTGAGACACACTCTTGCCGAGCACGCTGGTGGAAGATTTGGAGTGGGAAGTGGAGCCTGCAAAGACAAATAGACAGCCTCTGAGACAGCCCAGGGGTGTCTTTGCAGTCGGGTGTGGACAGGACAGAGCTGGTGGGGTTCTGTGCCAGACGAGACAAAGGGAAGTGTGACCATCACTGGGAACCAGATGGCCAGGAGTTCTCCCAGCACAGATCGCCTGGAGCACTGGTGAGCCTCATCTCATGTCAGACAGCATTCTCCACACCTTCGCTGTCTCTTAGGAAAGGACTTAAGTAGAAACCTCAAGCCATTCGGCCTTGATTCCTTTTATTTGCTCACGCAGACCCTGAATGGAGCACCAAGACGTGGTGAACTAAGTCACATCAGACAGAGAAGGGGGCGTGAGAGCTTTGACAGTCGTCTGTGAGCTATAAATTCATCTGGAGAAAGATGGCTGGAAGCAACCCAGAAAGTGTTCTATAGCCATTTCCCCAACAAGGTTCTTGCCTCCGTGCCCTCAGCTCTGCCACTCACAGACACACACTTACACACAGAGACGTGTGCCTCTCTCTGTACAGACAGGGAACAAGGCTCAAGCCTGTTTCCAGGACCCTAATCTGATGCTTTGTACTGTCTCTCCCACCTTATGCCTTTCAACAGGCTCATGAATCAATGCATCATACAGTGGACTGCCCAGGCGGTCAGAGGCCCATCCCAGGAACCACAAGCCCTGACTAGAGACCCAATCAGAGATATTTAAATGTGTATCCGATAAAAAGGGGATACACATTTAAATATGTATATTTTTAAATATACATATTTTATTAAAGCCTGGGAGGTTTTGGTTTTAGGGATGCCTCTCTGTGCTCCTTAGCAATTAAACTTGATTATAGCAAACAGCTTACATCGTAATTATCAGAAGCCCATAGCAAGGGCATCACTCATTGGGAAGCTATTTATAACCCCAAAGCTTTGTCTTTACTTTATAGAGAGGATATCAGCAATCATCTAGACATGGGGTAGCATTCCAGGCATCCCTGGAGGGTAGTGTGATGGATGCCTGCAGAAGGGCAGCTGCCCTTCTGAAAACACCCTCATGCCTGATGGACAAAAACCACATGTTTGGTCCCTTCTGGCCCAGGGTCAGTCCAAAGAGCAGTAAATTAAACAAGTGTTGTCAACACTGACGAAGTGTGAGGCAAGCAACCAATTCATGAAAACCACAGTCATCTCCTGCCAGGTGTAACACATGCGCACAACCCTCACCTCCCAAAGAAATGTCTTGTTTTTAAAATTTTAGTTGTTTGTAAAGTTTGTGTGTGTGTGTGTGTGTGTGTGTGTGTGTGTGTGTGTGTGTGTGTGTTTTAGGGAAGGGGAATGTGGAGATGAGAGGACAATCTGCATAAATTTCTTCTCTCCTTCAACTATATGGGTCCCAGAGATACAACTCAGGTCATCAGGCTTGGTGCCAAGTGCCAAGCCATCTTGCTGGCTCTTATTTTCTTTTCCTTGCCTGTTCACTCACTTGCCAGCAGGCCTAGCTTTGTCTGAAGTGCTTCACACACCTTAACATACAAGGGCTGGCTTCCATCTATGTATTAACAGAGGAAGAAAGATTATGGCATCCATCCCCAGTTACAGCACTGGCCAGGACAGAGGTGGAGTTGAGTCACACCCAGCAGCTAAGTTCAGCAATCACAAGCGACAACTGCCTCACACCTGCTTCACGGGGATCTATAGCAAGTAGGTGTGGGGGAAATAGAGAATAACATTCTACCTCTAATTCAGTTCTACCCATTTACAAATGCTCAAACTGAAACCCAATACATCACGTGACTCGCTGGAGCCCACACAGCTGACAATCATCTCCATCATTCCATTAACGGTGCCAAAGAAATCATCAGACTAGATTGTAAATTTCTCAGGGATCAGGAACTCATGTCGGGGTTAATTTTAGAAGCAACACAGAGTGCTTCTCACTGTTCCAAGCCCAGCCCAGACTTTACAAAACCACAGATTACATTAGAAGTCGTCGAGAAAACTCGATTGGTAGAAAGGGAAACGAAACTCCCAAAAAGGTTACATGATTTAGTCAGTCATGACACTGAATGCAGTTGAGTTTCTGCCAAATTACAAGCCAGCCATGTATCTGTAGTTGATTATTGCTGCGGAACTTAATGATCAACAAAGGTCAAGCCTTGAATAAACCATTTCAAAGGAGTATGTGTGCATGTGTGTGTGTACATGTGTGTGTGTGTGTGTGTGTGTGTGTGTGTGTGTGTGTGTGTGTGTGTGTGTCCCACCAGAATCCTTGTGAGGTCACTGTCTGACAATCACCACTCTCAGGCTACACTTAAAGAACATCCCACAACCAGAGCCCAGTGACTCGGAAAAGTGCTGCCATGGGTGTTCATGTGCACATGTGTGCATGTGCAGGCCAGAGACTCACCTCAGGTGTTATTTCTTGTGTCTCTCATTGGCCTGGAATGCACCAATTAAGCTCAGGTAGCTGGCCAACAAGCAGCAGGCATTACGTGTCTCTGCCTCAATAGTGCCAGGATTACAAACATTCATCACGAGATACTGGGGTTTTTTGTTTTGTTTTGTTTGTTTTGGGGTTTGTTGTTGTTGTTGTTGTTGTTGGGTTTTGTAAAGCAAGGCTCTGAGGTTGTCCTCATGCTTGCAAGATAAGCACTTTACCCACTGAGCTGCCACCACAGCCCTGTCCCTACTGTGCTTTGCATTTAGTTAACACTGCCCTTTACCAGTCCTAATGAAAGAATTCAAAATGCACTTCTCTTTGAATGTTTCACAAGATGGAAAAAGAAAACTGGGGGGGGGGCGGGGGGATTTCAGAACCATTGTTCTAATAGTCTTCTTTTCTTTTGATTTTTTTTCCTTTCCTTTTTTTCATAGTCTTTTTCCACAGGTAATTTCTCAGACTTCCTATGAAAGTTTTATATCTATTTAAAAGTTGCCATGGCCCTCCATCATAAGGGAAGCAATTAAAATGTAGTTCAAATTAGGGCACAAGAAATTAAACATATGAGGTATAAGCATATTTCCAGGCAAATATATTTTGCCTAATAATACAAAGACACATTCCAGATGGAGATTGTTGGTTTGTCACCATACAAAGTGGATTGTAAATTGGTTAACAGCCAGGACACTCAAGATCTGGAATTCACTCCACACAGTCTAATTCATTCAAACTCCTCTCCTTTTCTTACTCAGAGACATCTTAAAACATCTCTGACCTTCACCAGAATTCAAGCCTGAAAATATAAGAAAACACCAAGTAAGACCAAAACCTACTGTTATCATCCAGACACTGCAGCTAAAAATTCTCACATGCAAGAATGCCAGGGACAGTACCATTCTATTTCAATTACTTGCAGATTATTTAACGTCATCCTGCTGTAAATATTAATTCTATAAGCATGTCCTTTACTTTTCAGAGAGAATAACATGCACCTGCCTTTCTAAGTTATATTTGGTAACAGGGATTCGTGTTTTTGCAGGGTGACAGTTTCACAAGAAGTCACAACTCCCAGGAGGGGAAATAGTCTGAATTTGCCATCAGGTGATACACAGCTGCTGGGAAAAGAACCAAAAGGAATGGTTGATTTCCAGAGGACAGCTGTCACTCAGCAACTATGTGTGAGACGGCTCCAGTCACCAGGGGTGAAGAAAGTACTCAAGGGATAGGTTTAGTATGTATGGTTCAAGGAAGCACAAGCTGTCTCTAAGTCCTTCAGACCCAACTCAGAATTGAAGGTGGAATAGGAATCAGAGGACGTTATTCTGGTTTCCTCCTTTGCAAGTGTTGAAAAGTCAATTACCTGAAGTTCTTAAGCCATTTTCTGTCTCCAAGGTCAGTGATTATGGTCTCTGCAGCTTTGCATGAAACCTGAGTTCAGATGCTGATATATTTGGGTGATTTTGAACACACTACTTTCCTTGATTTCTTCAACTGTTAAGTGGGCTATGGTTTGGATAGCTGTTGACCAGAGCTCTTTGGTTAAAATTTAATGGTAATAGATGCACTATGATGGCATGTTTTAAACACCAAAAATGCTTTTTCAAAAATAGCCTGTAAGACATCCCCATTTAAGACTACATCAAAGTTTTTTGTAGTTGTTCATTTTGCCTGTTTTTTGTTTTGATTTTTTTAATAAGCTAAGTATTCAGTTATTTTTAAGAGAAAGTAGGTCTATTGAACCTCATTAATCCTACATCTCCTCTGAGAGGCCAATTATTTAAGGGTGAGCTCTCTTTAGAATGCTGATTGGTTGCTTTATAGTTTTTCAGAATTCTTTGTAGTTTCTTTAATGGAAGTCACTATCTCTAAAAGAGAGCTTGGAGATGGAAAATGCTTCCCCACATACATACATGCATACATACATACATACATACATACATACACACACACACACACACACACACACACATAACACACTCACACATATACACACATACACACACACATACTCACACATACACACTTAGATATACATACATACATACACACACACACACACACACACACACACACACACACACACACCAAGATTAGAGTATCCCTTACTCCAAGAATATGGTTCAGAAAGTCTAAAGTCACCACAGGAATGGTATGCCTCAATATTTTTGTGTCCACTAACTATAATCCCTAGAAGAACTAGAGAGACGGCTCAGCAGTTAAGAACTTGCACTGCTTTTGCAGAGGACTGGAGTTCAATTCCCAGCACCCACATCAAGTTCAAAATTTCCTTGTTGGAGATCAGGCTGGTCTACATGTCAGATCCCAGGTCAGTCAGGGATACAAAGTGAGGCCTAAAATGATGATGATGATGATGATGATGATGATGATGATGATGATGATGATCTAATACAATAATAATAGAAGAAATCTTTTTAAAAGTTTTGTGCATTAGATATGTGCATCTCATTTAGAATACCCACAGAGGTTAAGTAAAAGTAAGGGACCAGGGGGAGGAGGAGATCTTCCAAGGAGGAAGAAGTAGAATGCAGTGTTATAAAGGGATAAATGGGAATCTAGAACATCAGAATTAAAGGGGTGGGGTGGGAGGACAGGGTAGTGGAGGGAATATGGGGAGGGATAACTAATGCTAAAGACCTTTTTTAAAAGCCATATGGAAATACACTATTATAGAAGCTTCCTAAAATGCATATATGTATAAAATGAATTTAATGGAGTCATCATATAAGGGGGTAACAATACCCCAATTAACATCATATGTTACCAAATAAAACCCCTAGTACCAGGAATGATTTACATCTTTTTTGCATCATTGGACAAAGGGGCACCTCTCATAGACCCCCCCCCCAAACACTACAGGCTATCACCAACGCTATCCCCAGTGCTACAACTTCACAATAAGACCCTACTGATGAAGACACTACACACTCATGGCATAGAAGATGGAGAAAGCTGGTGTCCAACTAGAAGTTTCACCCACTACTGGCTAGCATTCATAATGCTGAAAGGTGTTAGAAACACTACCAGAGGAAAAAGCAACTATCAAGCTATGACCCCTGCAAGCTATAGTAACTACATGCCTGCAAGACATGCCCACCAGTACAACAGTAGCACAAATATTAGAGGAATAACCAATGACTTTCTTATTAGATGTGATGGTCACTCCATAAGATGGAACCCACACCTAGTATTCTTAATAAAGCCAAGAACCTGTGACTAGATATTCCATGGGTCCTAGGGGAAACCCTAGTGTTATTACTCAACACTCAGCAGAGAAGCTTCTTGCAGCAGACTGTAATTAACACAGAGATCCGAAATTGAACAACCTGCAGAGAATGAGAGACTTTGTAGAGCTCCACCCTAAATGAGATGTCTTTATCACACCCCTCCCATCAGTGTTCAGGGATCTGTGTGAAGGAGGGACCAGAAAGGTTATAGGACCCAGAAGAAGTGGACAATTTTAAGGAAATAGCATTATCCAGAAACAACATAGCAGATGCACATATGAGCTCACAGAAACTGTAACAGCATGCACAAGACCGACCCAAGCTTAAGCCAGACAAAAACCCTAGCATGGAGGAGGAAAATGGGCGTGAAGTCCTATCCCCAGAAAAAAAAAAAGAAAAGAAAAGAAAACTATTCACAAATGATAGCTGCTGGTAAAGGAAAGCCAGTTTTCATCAATTCAGTGACACTTGGTACATATACAGCACTCTAGGGCAGGACCCATGCTCAGGATTAGTTGGCCAACCCAAAACAATCGCCATAGTTTTTAGTTGACTTTTTCTTTTTGTTTTGTTTTAAGAAAGAAAAAAATAAACATGAAGTTATGTAGAGAGGGAGAAGAGGAAAATCTGAGAGGAGCTAGAAGCTGGGAAAGAATGTAATAAAGTATGCTGTATGAAATTCTCAATGAATAAATTTAATAATAATAAAACAAATATTTAATCTGGACAGTGGTGAGGCATGCCTTTAATCCCAGTATTTAGGAGATACAGGTAGGCCAGCTTGATCTACAAAATGGGTTCCAGGAAAGCCTGGACTGTTACAAAGAGAAACCCTATCTCAAAAAAAAAAAAAAGATAGATAGATACATAGATAGATAGATAGAACTTTAGAATAATGATTATCGAACACCCTCTTACTAGCATGATACAGTATAAAACCTATATGCAGCATTGAATGAGGCAAATAATTTGTGCTTCCTCTGTCCCTTTCTAGAAGACCTTCCTGTTTACAGGAAGAAATAGAAAGAGAAATCTGGGCTCAAGAAGGAGAAGAGAAAAGGAGGAGATGAGGATGCCAGGGGCCAGCCACTGAGCCACTGAGCCACCCAGCCACCCAGCCAGCCAGCTAGCCAGCCACAGAGGAATCAGGAAAGTAAGATATACAGAAAGAAGGGGAGAAAGGTAAAAAAGCCCCAAGGCAAAACACAGATTTTAAAAAACAGGACAATTAGTTAAGTTAGAAAAGCTGGTTAGAACAAACACCATAAAATATCTTGAGGTAACTCTAACCAAACAAGTGAAAGACCTATATGACTAGAACTTTAACTCTTTAAAGAAGAAAATCAAAGAAGATATCATAAAATGGAAAGATCTCCCATGTTCTTGGATAGGTAGGATTAGCATAGTAAAAATCACTCCTACCAAAAGCAATCTACAGATCCAATGCAATCCCCATCAAATCCCAGCACAATTCTTCACAGACCTTGAAAGAACATACTCTACTTCATATGGAAAAACAAAAAACACAAGATAGCCAAAACAGCTCTGTACAATAAAGGAATTTCAGGAGGCATCACCATCCCTGACTTCAAGCTTTATTATGAAGCTACAGAAATGAAAACAGCTTGGTATTGGCATAAAAACAGGCAGGTGTACCAATGGAATTGAAGAACCACACATCAACCCACACACCTATGAACATCTGATTTTTGACAAAGAACCTAAAATTATACAATGGAAAAAAAAAAGCATCTTCAGCAAATGATGCTAGCATAACTGGCTGTCAACATGTAGAAGATTGCAGATAGATCCATATCTATTGCCATGTACAAAACTCAAGTGGAAATGGATCAAAGGCCTCAACATAAATCCAACCACACTAAACCTCATAGAAGTGAAAGTGGGAATTTCCACTTGAACACATAGGTACAGGAGAGCACTTCCTAAATATAACATGGGTATCACAGACACTGAGAGCAACAATTAATAAATGGGACCTCCTGAAACTGAGAAGCTTCTGTAAGGCAAAGGACACAGTCAACAAGACAAAATGACTCCCTGCAGAATGGGAAAGTCTTCACTAACCCCACATCTGACAGATGGCTGATCTCCAACATATACAAAGAACTCAAGAAATTTGACACCAAAATGTCAAATAATCCAATTTAAAAATGGGCTACAGATCTAAACAGAGAATTCTCAACAGAAGAAACTCAAATGGCTAAAAGGCATTTAAGGAATTGCTCAAAATCCTTAGCCATCAGGAAAATGCAAATCAAAACAACTCTGAGATACCATCTTATACCTGTTAGAATAGCTAAGATCAAAAACACTGATGACAGCTTATGCTGGAGAGGATTTGGAGTAAGGGGAACACTTCTCTGCTGCTGATAGGAATGCAAACTTGTACAGCCACTTTGGAAATTAGTATGGCCGTTTCTCAGAAAAATAGGAATCAATCTACCTCAAGACCCAGCAATACCACTATTGGGCATATACCCAAAGGATGCACACTCACACCACAAGAATATTTGCTCAACTATGTTCATAACAGCATTATTCATAATAGCCAAAACCTGGAAGCAACCTAGATGCCTCCCAACCAAAGAATGGATAAAGATGGTACATTTACACAATGGAGTACTACTCAGCAGTAAAAACAATGACATCTTGAAATTTGCAGGCAAATGAACAGAACTAGAAAAAGCCATCCTGAGTGAGGTAAGCCAGACTCAAAACGACAAATAAGGTATGTACTCACTCATAAGTGGATATTAGGCATAAGGCAAAGGATAACCAGACTACTGTCCACAACCCCAAAGAAGCTAGGTAACAGAGGACACTAAGAGAAACATACATAGATCTGCCTAGGAAGGAAACTAGACAAGATCTCCTGAGTAAATTGGGAGCATGGGAGGGATGGGAGAGAGTGGAAGGAAAGAGGGGAGGAGGGAAGAGAAGTGGGGAGGAGAACATGAAGGAAAGGGAATGTCAAGTTGGGGAGAGGACAGAGAAGGAGAGCAAATTAATAATAATAATAATAATAATAATAATAATAATAATAATAATAATAATACCTTGATAGAAGGAACCATTTGGGGATTAGCAAGAAGCATGGCACTAGAGAAATTCCCAATAATACACAAGGTATTATTGACCCCAGATAAAAGTCTAAGCAATAATGGAGAGGGAAACTGAACTGGCTTTACCCTATAATCAGATTGAGGTCTGCCATAATTGTCAAACCTTCTTCCAGTAACTGATGGAAGCAGATGAGATATCCACAACTAACCACTAGGCCAAGCTCCCAGAGTCCAATCAAAGAGAGAGAGGAGGGATTATATGAGCAGAGGGGTCAAAACCATAATGGGAATGAAAGGTTCAGGCATTATGCTGGCCTGCCCCTGTTACCTGGTGGAACAGACAGTACCCTGGTCAGCCCAGGGTTCCATGGGAACTAAGTATTCACGCAGGTGCAGAGGACCCCTTTAAAAGACAGATCCCTGCCCATTTACACTCTCTCTACACTTCTGTCGCTACACTCTCTACTCTTGTTAAAAAGCTTTTCATAACAGAGAGATAGGCCAGCTGCTGGCTCCACCCCATTTCCTCCAAGAAGATTAATGGGCACTGAAGAAACTTCATCTCGACTCAGTGACAACGCTAGTCATTGAGCAACCCTGCCCTTCATCTCAACTGCTACAAAGTACTCCAGACTATGGGCAAGAGGACAGTAGAATCGACTTTCCCAGCGTTGCTTGGCCAACAGTAGGGAGCCTTTCTGTAGTACGTAATCCACAAGTTACATGCTATCAGCAAGAAGGCAGGTGTCCTGCAGCACGCTACAATGGATGGAGGACTTTGGGAGTAGCTGTCCATGCAGCCTGCTGGCAAGTCTCTGTTATTCTTTAATCATTAATTCAGGTAAAATCTTATCCTTCTCAAGAACTCTGATGCTTTTGACGACTGGTAGTCTTGTCAGCTTAAAGCAAAACAGATTTCTGGAACAGGTATTTTGGGGTTTATCTATGTGAAGATAGGAAAGTGTAAGGCATATGAAGGTCTGGGAACGTAGTTACAAAGGTCTGAGAATGGAAAGGTCTAACACGGTGGATAAATGCAAGTTATGAAGATCTGAGAATGGAAGATATAAAGGTCTAAAAAAGGAAAGTCTAAGATGGTAATGTAAGGTGTATGAATTAAAGTTATGAAGGTCTGAGGATAAAAATGCTTAAGTGATGATAAAGTGAGTTGAGACATTAAAAAGAATGAAATATGTTCTGGATTTCTCTATTTCTCCTGCTGCTATTCATAGTAAAGTTCTACAATACCACTACAGGATTATAACTACAAGGTCAAGACTAAGATGCTTTTCATTGTCCTAAAAACTATCTGTCAATTTTAAGATGTTAATGCTTTCAGCCAAGTTGCTTCTAACATGAATATGCTGCTAATGTGTCTAATGCTTATGTTTCCACAAACTCTAAGGATTCTTGTAAGTTCCAGGGAGCTGAATTGGATCCAAACAAACAAGTCAGACTCACTCCAGTTCTTCAATCTTTCCCTGATCCCAGGGCTCCCTTCTCTCATGTTGGGACTCCTTGGGAACCTCTCCCTCATCTTATAATCTTCCCCTGAAATGACAGGACCTAAGAAAAAATTTTTTTCTAAACTTAACCTTGTACTCTGCTCTGCCAACATCTTGCCAGGTCTAAGAGGCACCAAGGAGTTCCATATAGCCTGGACTTCGATAAAACAACCAGCTACCCCAGGACATGGCAGCACCCCAACCTTCTCAGGTCCCCCAAAGATGGTCAACGCCCACCATGTCAGCAAGAAGCAGTCTTGAGAATTCGACGCTCTTATTCCTTATTCTGCCGTGTCCAACACCCCACCATTTTTAAATAATAATTAAAGGTGGGATTGAAAGGTTCAGGCATTATACTGGCCTGCTCCTATTACCCAGTGGAACAGGCAGTAGCCTGTTCCTAGGGTTCCATGGGAACTAAGTATGCACACAGGTGCAGAGGAACCCTTTAAACGACAGATCCCTGCCCATTTATACTCTCTCTACCCTCGCTCTTTACTCTCTCTATTCTCTCTCTACTCTTCTCTCTCTGCTCTTCTCTTTTCCCACCTATGCCCTCTCAATGGGGACAAGCCATGGCGGTCAGCATTTACCCTATTTCTTGTCTCTCTTAGTCTCCCTACTCTGCCAGGCCTATAATAAACTGGTTAATATGTCTCATCTTGTGCTCCTCTTTTCTTCTTTATTTCTAATTTAAACAAAAATTTAGCCTGGCATTGGTGGTGCATGCCTTTAATCCCAATTCTGTGAGTTCAAGGCTAGCCTGGTCTCCAGAGCGAGTGCCAGGATAGGCTCCAAAGTTACACAAAGAAACCCTGTCTCGGAAAAAAAAAAAAGTTAACAGGGAAGCCCACAGAAACAAGTGACCTGAGCTAGTGAGAAGCTCACTGACCCCAGACGGACAGCAGCAGAACCTGCATAAGATTGAACTAGACCCTCTGAATGCAGGTGACAGTGGGTGTGTTAGGCAGTTTATAAGGCCACTGGCAGTAGGTCCAGGATCTATCCCTAGAACACAAACTGGCTTTTTGGAGCCTATTTCCCATGGAGAGATACCTTGACAAGCCCAGTCACAGGGTGGAGGGAGTTGGTCGGGCCACATTGAGGCAGACTTCTCTCTATTGGAGACCATATCCTCTCTGAAGAGTAGATGGGGGTTGGGTGAGGGGAAGGTGTAAGGAGTGGGATGAGGGGAGGGAGAGAGAACTGGGATTGATATATAAAATCAAAACTAAGATAAAATTTAAGAAAAGAAAAAAGAAAAGCTGGCAAGAAACAGGCCTAAGCTGAGAATAAAGAATACAAAGAATAAGAAAATCTCCATGTCATTATTTGGGAGTTGGGTGGTGGTCCCAAAAGGGAAAAGACCAACTACACACATGTCCCCAGAAGATGGGTGAAGTCACACCTGGTTGAGAAACACTGGTTTGGAAGGAGCTAAAACCTCTGCAGTTCCCCACGGGAACAGAGCTTCAGAACCAGCAATGCCTGGCTCTTACAAAATTCCCCATGGTTTTCCAGAAGGACCAGGCAGCAGTGGAATCCCCTAGCTGGCAATAGGAAACTAAAAACCAAAGTCCCAGCACAGACTACTGCAGGAGCAAGGGACACAGCAGCACCTACTGAAACCAGTCTCCACTGTCCCAGAAAGACCCACTTGCCTCTCTTCTTAGTCCCTGGTAAGCACTGATTCCCGTTTCTAGGAAGTGACTACTTTACACAGTGTATAAATGGAATCAGGCAATTTGGGGCTTTGTGTGACTGGCTTCTTTGACTCATCATAAAGACTTTGAAGCTGTCTATGTTGTGCTAGTTGTCTGAATTCCCTTCTTTTTGATGGGTAAATGATATCCCATTGTCTGTATGCACCACATTTTGTTTAGTCTCTCCCTTGCTGATAGGCATTGATTTCCAACTTTAGGCTACTATGAATACAGCTGCTAACAAGAGTGTACAAATATTTCAAAACCTTGTTTTCAATTATTTTGTTTTAAATATATACCAGAAGTGAGGCTGTTGGCTGGTGTTGAGGAAACACCACACTATACGTAGCACTAATATTTTAATATTTTGGAAGCTTGGTTTCTTTGACCACTGAATAACATTTTTTTTACAAATGGAACTGAATGAGATGAACCCTAAGTCACACCTTGGCTTGAATCCTAATATGCTGACAGGAATCTATGCATGGAGACAGCACGCTCCCCTTTCTGTTTGAATGTTCTATACTGTCTGTCCCTCATTGTTCAAAACCTCATACAATACACACCCTCAGTGCACTCTTACTGTTTCTAAATTATCAAGAAAGAAAGAAGTGACCCAGACAGACAGATCATATCAGTAATCCAGAACTTAGGAGGTACAACAGAAGGATCAGAAGTTCAAGGCCAGCCTTAGCCACAAGAGACCTTATCTCCAAAAACTAAAACAAACAAAAGACAGGAAAGAATCAAAAATGAGTTGTGGTTGTCTGGGTATTCCCCACCTGCAGCTGCACAGCCTGGCAGGCTTCTCACACCAGGAGTCCCACCTACAGAGGGAAATGCAACTGTGCACACAGTCTCTGGAGAGAAGGGGAGAGGAAGTGCTACTTGCCTGGCTCCTGACATACAAGGAACCTTATATTAACTGAGCAGGTTGTATTTATGTATTTAGGAACATACATATATGTAACAAAAATTTTTAAAATTCCATGAATTTGAAAGAGCAAAGGGGTGGTACATGGGAGAGTTTAGAGGGGGAAAGGGAAAGAGGAAAGCATATAATTACAAAAGGAAAGGATGTAATCTCAAAAATTAAAAACTATAAAGGACAGCATTTGTTCAAAGTTGGTTCTCTAAATGAACCCTTCAGTCATCATACTACCACACAACTGTGTCATTCTGAAAAATCTCCAAAACATAGGAAATACATCAAACTGACATAATGCTTTTGGAAACACGGGAAGAAACAGTAGAGTCCTTCTAGATATGAAAGAACTGCAAAAAGTGCTGAGTTTTACTATGGCAGCTCCAACCTCAAGCTCCAAATAAAACTTCTCAACTAAGTCTTGGGTCTCTGGGCTAACAGACCAACTTCAATAGCATTGCCCAAGTGCCTAGAAGAAATACAGAATCTAAAAAGATGGCTCTCTTTGCAATAGCTAGGCTAAAAAAAAAATCAGTGAGCACCCAAACTACTGACTTTTCCACTAAGATCAGAAATGTTGTTCAATTGGACCCTGAAGTCATTTGCATCTCAGCCTCATGGACTGATAACTTGTCTTCAGAGGCCCAAACCAGCAAACACACCAGCATACTAGCACAGCAGCCAGTAAGTCCAGCCCCTGCTATATATACAGAAGACACACATGATCAAGCACAGATTAGCTGTCCCAGGTATGTGGGGAGCTCTTGCCAACCCTCCCAAGGGGCTCCTGTGTGTCACCTGTCCCTGGCTGCCCCACTCTGTTCCAGTGGATTTTTCTCCATGAGTCCTAATTTCTTTCCTGAAATTCCTTAACATTCATTCTCTCTCACATTCTTTTTCAGTGGAGATTATTTTTCTCATCTACTCAATATTTACACAGGGCCTACTTCCAGAAGGATGTTAGATGGCTTAAAAAGATAAATGCATTGGAAAGAGGGCACACAAATTTAAAGCAAAATTTTAAAACTACTCAAAGTCTTCAGGGAAAAATACATCCCTATTCTGACACTTTCCTTCTTGCCTCTCCCACGCCCTGCTTCTCCTGCCTCTCTTCAAGACAGACAGGGGGCATTAATGTGCCTCCTCTTGCTTCTTGGGAATGAGGACACACCCAGGAAGTAAACTCCCAGCCTGGCTCCTTCCTGGTTCCCAGGTCCCTGCAAGCTGCCTGATGTTAGAGGGATAAGTCTGCTGAATTCTGTCACTAATATAATGTCCATTTGCTCAAAGTGTAGTCCATATGAACAAAAGATGCATAGTGGTGAAACTGGGCCACCACACACCCTTCACACATAAAAAGAGCTTTTGTTGTGTTACACAAGCCATGAATGCACTTAATGAGGCACACTTAAAAAAGATAGTCACCCAAGGTTGACATCCAGAATCATCTGATGGCATAAAATGCATCATAAAATGTAATTAGAAAATAGCATTACTGAAATGATTATCAAGACTTTCCTGTGTCCTGTTTGGAGGGAGTCATTTCCTGCACAATCCTTTGACTTCTTGAATGATAGTACTTTCCTTTTTCAGATTATGAAAGAAGATACAGTAGGAAACCATCATTCACTCCCCTCCTGCCCATAGTCTGGGATAAACTTGAATTCTGACTTGACAATGAAGGGCCACCCATATGGTTTACAGAATACTTCCATACACACAATCCCACTTATTCTAAGGGAAACTATCATAGTCCCCATTGAAAAGAGAAGTAAGGAGAAGTGAAAGGGTGTGTGAAAATGTCCCAGAGCAGTGATCAGAAGACCATGTGGGCCATCGCCTCCTACTCTGTCTATAGTTTGGACCAACCACGTTCCTTCCTGAGTTGTGAGTCAGGCTGATGATTAATTGGTAGCACCAGGGATGCAGCAAAACTGGTGCCTGCCTTGCTTGACAGCCAGCCAGCCCATCCCAACCACCATTTATCATGAATGCTCTCCAAATGGACCAGCAGCTTTTAAAAAGGGTTTTATTGCACTTCATATATTTTCTGAGGGGAGGAAGCATGACACAATGTGTATGTGGAAGTCAGATGAGAATTTTCAGGAGTATCTTTTCTCCATCCACAACATGATTCTAGGGATCAAACCCAGGTTATCATAGTTGGCAGCAAGTGCCTTTAACCACTGAGCCACCTTGCCAGCCCCACCAGACTCTTTGTTCTAGAGATGCATTCTTTCTTTCTTATACCCACTGGTTATCCACTTTTTCTTCCTTCCGTATGGTTCATATTTTTCTTCCAACAAAGGATCACACACACACATACACTCCTCTCTGAGATATACTTACAAATCATGCTCTAATTGCCCACTGAACTTATTACCAACACTGACAAAGCTTTCTCTATACTCAAAGCCAAATCTAAGGCTCTATCCTTGGAACAGAGTCAAGGAGGGTAACAGGTAGAAGCCCCATTATGAAAGCTATGTTCTCATTTCTTCTGCACTAAAAACTACCGGAATGCTAACACAGAGCCTTGCCATGATGAAGATATGCAATGACATCCCTTTGATGGTTTTAATGTTACTTCAGATACTTTTTCCTACCCATAACTTCTAATGGGCTACCTGGTGTTAGGCTTGCTGTTGCTGTGTGGTGGAAAGACTGACTAAGAAGATCAGAAAGGAGGAGAGGGATATGGGTAGCACAGAAGAGCAGTTCCATGAAGAAATTATGCGAGGTGTTTTACCATTGTTACTTGCTAGAGAAGAAACCCCACATTCTGACTAGTTAACATTGCTTGTATTCTGGGAAAACAGAAGTGTTCTGATCTTAATTTTCACAGAAGGACCCCATAAATCCTATTTCTAAAGGTTTGGACCAGGTGTGTTGCATGTGCCTGTAATCCTTGCATCCAAGGAGCTGAGGCAGAGGGTCTGCAAGTTTAAAGCCATCCTGGACTACATAATGAATCCTGGCCAGCCTGAACTATACTGTGAGCCTCTGTTGTTTCCCCCATCTCCATACCACCCCCCCAAAAAAATCTTGTTTTGATTACTAAAATTCATTTAATGTAAAGCAGAATTATCATGGGTTTCCATAAGAATGTACCCTAAGGTAGTCATCGATTTACAACTACTTCAAAAAGTAAAACAAACCAAAAAAAAAAAAAAAAAAAAGATAAACAAAGCCAATCCTATCAGCCTCTTTTTTGAAAAGGAAGAAAAAAGGCTATGAGTCACTTCACACCTGTCCCAAAAACTCTTCAAATGTTGACATTCCTGACATTTTGGTCTCCTCAAATGAGCATAGAGCTGGGGATGGGGCTCAGTGGTCAGGCGCTTGTGAGTGGGACTCAGCGGTCAGGCACTTGTGGATGGAGTCAGTGGTCAGGCACTTGTGGATGGAGTCAGTGGTCAGGCACTTGTGGATGGAATATGCACAAAGCCCTAGGCCCAATCTCCAGCAGAGTGACTACCTAGCCCAGGCTATGTATGAATAGTATTTAATGTGCAAATGCTATTTTCCTCAGAAAAATCCACTCTCAGGGTTCGTGACCCGAGACATTTTCCCTATACATAAGGCCTTTGATTTTGACGAAGAAAATCTGTGTCCACTGCAGTTGTGAACCTATAGCAGACTAAAGGGATACGAATTTGCCATGTCAACAGAAGTAAAGGCCAGCAGAAATATGGAAACACAATGGGATAATCACACGGATGCAAGACATCGCTCTGAAAATTACATATTGTTTTCAAAAGGAAGAAACAACCTCTCCAGTAAATTTGATAATCATCCACTCAATCAAGCGATTAGACTTAACATTACCAGTGAACATCCAGATGTGTGTAATACAAAGCACACAGCATTATCTATGGAGTACTCCCCAGATGTATGCAATACTAAACACACAGCATTGTCTATGAAGTACTCTAAACTCAAGTGGTCTGTCTGAGTTTATAGTCACCCCAAGGAAATGATCAGGGAAGACTAGAATGTGAGCATTCTACATGTCAACTAGCATTGTGTCCCCCAAAAAAGTCTAACACACACATACACACACACACACACACACACACACACACACACCACACAGACACACACACACACACACACACACACACACACACACACACATACACACACACACAGAGGTTAGGATGTTGTTCTGCATTGTGAAAGTTACAATGGCAAATAGCCAAATGTTATTATATTAATAAGTGGCTTTGGGGAAATCCTGGTTTTAGCACTAGTAATGATAAAGGAATTTGGGCGGCAATTGAAATTTGAATCTGGAAAGGTGTTTGGTGATATTAGGTAACAGTTCTTGGCTTTCTTAGCATATGCATGCATCTGCCAGTATGGAATATAATGCATTTGTTTGTTTCTCTGTTTATTGGTAGTGCTGAAGAGCAAACCCAGGACATCTTCCATGAGACAAGTTCTCTACAGCTGAGCTATACTCAAATCCCAGAATACGCTCTTTTCTAGAAGAGGCATGCTGGGGCTTAATGGTGCCTACAGGTCCACAGTGGCTTCCAAAGAGCTTAACTTCTGACATCAGTGGGGGGCCACGGGGTGCTGATAAATATAGCAAAATGAACTTTTTGTTATTGTGTGAAACAGTATCTCACTGTGTAGCCCTGGTTACCCTAGCACTCACGATGTAGCCCAGAATGACCTTAAACTCACAGCAGTCCTCTTACCTCAACCTCCCAAGTGCTGGAATTACAGGTGTGAGCCACCATACACAGCTGATAAATGAGCAATCATTAAGTCTGGTGAATGGGCATATTGATATTTATTCTACTAGTGATTAAACTTTCCATGTTCCATGTTAGAAGACATGGTGGCATGGTAACTAGTCTCCTCTGTCCACAGGAAAAAACTGTGCTTACATTTAATGGCAAAATTAAGTTCTAAATGTTGCATTGGGTCAGTTACTGGAGACAACCCAAGGACAGTGGGTGGACTGAGGACAAAGTGTAGCCCTCCTACATTAGCTGTCTTTTCTACTCTCTTTGAAAACATCATTCACATATCAAATATTCTATCAACACATAGCTAAGAAGTTACTGAACATGTCTAGAGTTTGATGATTTACTGTTGAAGATTTTTATCATAAGAACCTTTATGCTAGCCAACTAGCCTAGACACTTGGGGAGTTCTAGGCCAACATTTAGGGTTGTCCTGTGGCCTACATAGGTGTACACACACACACACACACACACACACACACACACACACACACACACACACACACAGAGCTTTTAGGTGCTTTAGGTGGACTCCAGTAGAGAAACCGGAAAAGGGAGCACTAGGCTAGTGTGACACTGACCTTTTCCAGGGATTCAAGTTCACCTTTTAGTGCAATTTTAAAGGAGCAGTTACTACAGGGAGCCCCTGACCACCATCAAACTTGCTGCTAGGAAGTCAATTAGCCAAGTCCCTACCTGCCTGGCCTCCCATGGGCACTCTGAACTTTGCCCAAACACCCCTGTCCACTGATACTCTTAAACACAAGTCAAGGGACCAAATACCGCAGAGCCTGTATTCTTCAGGAGACAGTAACAAATTCTCACAAATTCTAGTCACTCAGGTCTTTAAAGAACAACAAAAACAACTTCGGATAAACCTGCTGGGGGGGGGGGTGCTGCCCCCAGACAGACATAACTTACTCATCTGCTGTTGTTCAGGCTTTGCTGGTGTTTGGGTGAGATGCAGGATGGAAGTGGACAATGCATGGGGTCTGGCTACCCCATTATCTGCTGTTGGAGATGAGAAAGAGGTGGCAAAGGAACACAGTAACTGCTGCTGAGCTCTCTTCCTTTCTGGTCTCTTCTGGGAAGGACAGCACTTAGAAGATAAACTTGATGAATTAGAGACTTCCCCAAGGTGGACAGCAAGAGGAAAAGGCTTTATCCTATCCTATTGTTGAGAGTTTGTATTGGGTAGGAAAAGACATGTGTGTCTGAAAACTAGTTCAAATAACTCTTTACCCCAAAGAGAAAACATATCACATGAAAAATAGAACTTGAAAGGAGTGAACCATAATGCTTAAAATATTTGAAAATACAAAAGACCATGTTCCTTTTTATTTGGAGAAGAAAAGGAATGTCTCTGTGAGCCAACTATCCCCAGAGAATATCAAGTCTTACCTAGGTACAAGGATGAGTTGTCTTTCTTGACGTTGTCATCTAAATAGGTTGGTCCCAGGGTGTAAATCGGTGTGGAGCCCATTCCAATGAGAACCTGTGCACAAACGAATAAAGCCACATAGACCCAGTGATTATTTCCTCCTGAGTCTTTGGGACAGGGAGGAGGCTCCAAGGTAGCCGTGGAGTTGCCATTCTGACAAAGGCCATCATTGGAGGCCGACGCATTCAACTCTTGGATTTGGTAGGGAGGTGAGATGAAGTGAGGTAAGGTGAAGAGCGCAGCCCCGACAGCTATAAGAAGTCCACCCACAGCCAGCCACAGAGGCCTTCGCCCACGGCCACCAAAGTAGCTGACGAACACCACCACCACCAGGTTCCCTATGTCAAAGCAGCTGACCAGCAGCCCGGACTCAGAACTCTTCAGGCTATAGCGCCTTTCAATGGTTGTGATGACACTGCTCAGGTACCCAGAGACCATTAACGCCTGGATGAAGGTCAGAAAACACATGCACACTAGGAAGCAGCGAGAATCGGTAAGGACCACATAGAGACACCTTCTCTCTTGGAGTGTGGCCAGAGTAGACGACACTGACATCGTTTTGCTGGGGTCCATCCTGTGGTTACAGTCCATAACTTCCGCTGTAGTCCCTGCTGAAGTGGATGGGGCGGAAGGACTAGGGACTATCAGGTTCCGCCCTCCACACATCTGGTGACCCAAAGCTTCAGGGCAGCCCCAGGCCAGTTCGCCATCTGCATTCCCAGCACTGAGATTCTGCCGGCAGGAGGCGCTGTGCAGGACCGGTAAACTCTTAGACCTGAAGGTCTCTGACTCGCACTTCTGGACAGCTCCTACGGCCTCAGGTACCTCCAGCTGCTCTTGGCCCCGAGACTGCACTGCCCCTTCGTCCATGGCTCTTAAAATTTGATCGCTGATCCCATACAAGGCCTCCGGCACTTTTCATCCACCTGCACGAGGGACAGAAGCCGGGCCCACTCAGCTGTGCCCAATTGAGACCCGGGCTTCGTTATGGCACACCCGCTTAACGGAACATCTCATCAGCAGGGGGGTGCCCTGAGCATCCTGACCGGAGGCGCAGCGGGAAGGTTTCGCCACCTCGTGCCGAGGGAGTTAAAGATCCGCTCAGTCCTGCGAGGAGCCCTGCTCGGCGTCCACCTCCCGGGGATAGCTCGCGGCAGGTGCTTTGCGCGTCCGGTGCTCATCCCCTCCGCCACCGCCTCTCAGACGGTGGCCAGGGAGCTAGAGCGCTCTGTGCCCGGTGTGGGGTCACTTAGCGCGACTGTCCCAACGACATCCCGCTTGGTACACCCAGGGGTATTCGGTGCCCACCTCAGGGCTTGTGACACACTCGGCGGTGAAACTCCCCACCTGCAAAGCAGAGAGTGGATGGTCAGGGAAGGATGGCTGCAGTTGGGGCTGTCGTCCCAGCGCCCCGCTGCTTGCTCTAGGTAACCCTGTGGTCCCCAGAGGGACCGAGCTGAACCCGGCAGGAAGAACCCTCCGAGGCTGCAGCCTCAAGTCCCGGAACAATGAGCAGCAGGCGGTCCGCCGAGACTCTCCCTCATTGTCTGCGGCGGGCCTGCCCCCGCCCCGCCCCTTTTGCCTTAAACAGTGCGTTTGCTTTTATATGTTAATAATTATCAACCTGGCAGCTCTGACTCAGAGGCTGTGTCTTTTATTCGAATGAACTAATTGCAACCTTTTGGTACTCCTACTCCATGACTCAAAATAGAAGATTCCAAAAAGAACAAAGGAAAGTTTTTTTGTTTTCTTTTATAAACACACAATGCATTCCCGGTCTCAATTTTTAAAATGCATTTTTTAAGCGATAGAAAGAAAACTACGTGTAGAAACTACGTGTACACTTGAACGCTGGCACGTGTGCGCAACGAGAGGTGAATTAGTCTGTTCCATCATCAGACACCTACTTATTCAAAGCCAAAGGCTGCCGCGGGGGAAAGGGAAAAAAAAAAAAGGTCAACATGCTTGCCTGGTTATTCTTTACACTAAAAATAGCCCCTTGCCGGAAAGAACTATTCAATTACAAGTAACGAGGGCATTCAAGGCTGTGGCCCATGTTAAGTCCCAGAGCGCAATGTTGAGCGAAACCGAAAATCAATTTGCTTTGCAGATGGCTGGTTGAAGCCACAACCAAACAAAGAGACGCTGGCACGCTGTTACAGCGTGCGCGAGGAACCCACCGAAGCGACTCGGCACAGGCGGGCTGGCGGGGAGGTGCGCAATTAACCGAGCGCACCCCGAGAACGTGAGCCCTGGGTTGTTTGCGCGCCTGCGCGAGCACATGCACACGCGCACACACACACACACACACACACACACACACACACACACACACACACACACACACACACACACACACACACACACACACACACACACACACACAAACACACCAGAGCGTACACATTGGAACTGTTCGATCCAGTACTCGGCTTAAATTCAGCAAGCGCCAACACAGGTGTGCCCCCAGTGTAAGCTCCATCCTTAATCTTGGAAAACCCTACATCCCTCCCGCCCCGCTGCGATGTGCACCAGGTGGAAGGGATTGGGGCTCCGCTGCATTGAGTTTCGTTCTGAACCTTTGTGGCGCTGCTGCGAAAAGAAATGGGATAGGAGAGAAAGACGGAGAAGCTGACCGAGGGGTGGCAGCCACATCTCCCAGGACTGTTCCGGACCGGACTCGCTCGCAGATGCCCGGCCTGCCAGTGGCTCTCAAGCCGGGTCTTGGGCTCCGCCCGCTCACCCCTGCGCCTTCCCGGGGAACTCCACCCGCGGCTGCGCGCCGAGCTGGGGAATCCCTGCGTCGGAGCCCCTGCCTGGGGGAGCAGCCGCATCGCGGCGCAGACTCGGATGTAGTGGACACGCGGATCCCCGCCCGGAGCTCTCGGAACAGATGCGGAATCCCAGGGACACCCCCGGCGCGCACACGCACTCACACACACGCAGCCAGTGGGAGGAAAGAAGCGCCGGGGACAGCTCGCCGCTCTGCCGGGCTCACAAGCCTCCACAACTCACTAGCGAGGGTGACGAGCAGTCTGCCGGGCTGGGAGAGGAGAGGCCGCAGTAGGACGGCGGTGGTCCGGGCAGATGGGCCAGCCTCCTGCTGCGGAGAAATCAGGGAGTGAGACTGCCACTCGGGCTGCCTAACTCTTCCCCCAACCCCTGGCCTGTCACCAAAGCCTCTTCTCTCCAGACACACGCGCACAGAGACGCGCCAGGACTGGAGCGGCAGAGGGCGCAGGCGCGCGGGCAGTCACCCAGCCCAGCCCGCAGGCAGCCAGCCACCCAGCTGCCCTTCACCTGCACAGAGGGAAGAGGACCCGCACTGAAGCCCCAAGCAAGCGCCTGTCTTAAAAAGTCAACGACTGGGGCAGAGAGCCATTTTATGTAAAGTATTTCGGTTCCTTTCTACCAAGTGCACCACTCACCATGTCTTTTCTACTATAGCAGAATCTGGGGACCAAATGGAACAAGATCGCTGGCATAGGGAAACTTGCCTTGCAAAGAAAATATCTACGCTAAGGGCTTGAACCTATGCCATACATTCTATACAGCTCGCTACTGCAGAACCAAGCACCCATTAACCTTCCTTTCCAGCCCAGGAAGGGCGCTTGCCAAGGCATAGGGACATGTGCTACAAGTAAGCCAGTGGACTCGTTGCTGGGAGATTGGAGAGATGGGGCAGAGGACTGCACTGCCAAGAGGGGCAGAGAAGAAGATATAAGGGGTTTTATGACTTAGGTGTTGTCAGTCCTGAGATGCCATGACATTCTGCCTTTCTCACCAGAAAAAGCTTGGTCCGCGATGGGTAGACTATTGTGAGTGCAGCGACAAGTAATGTGGAAATATCAATACCGATATGCGATGAGGCAGGGCCCAGGGAGACAGACAGCAGGTGGACAAGGTAGATGTGGATAGCCTAGCTAGGCCAATGCAGGGGGGACTCCTGATTTAACACCTGAGTAACTGACGAATAAAGTCCAGTCAAAACATGAGAAACCCACTGGTTGTTCTCATTTTATGAGGGTTGAGTTTGAAATGCCATTAGAATAGTCAAGTGTGCATACCCCATGAGCTATGGAGTATAAGATGCTCAGGAGGTTTGGACTAAGCATGTAGATTCTAGTAATTAGCCACAAAGATGGCATGAGAAAGGATAAGTGGATAGGACAGGTTCCAAATTGAGAAGAGATGCAAGCTAAAAATGGGGCTCTGAGAACATTAAGATCTGAGAGAAAGGAAATAAAAAAAAACAAAAACCAAAACCAAATAAAGACTAGAAGCAGGAACCAGAGAAGGTAGAAAAGTCACTGAGGCTGAAGAAGCAGGCAGATTAAAGAGGACAAGAGAGTGAAAGGCCCTTCTTGCTCATAGTACCTACAGGCAGGACCCACTTGATGACCACTGGCTGTCCCTGTGACAGTATTATCTCACTTTACAGATGTGGCATATGCGCTATGGTCCAAAGGTCCATGTCCTAAGCCAGGCATAGTGCACATGTCTGTAATCCAAGTGGTTGGAAGGCTGAGACAGGAGAACTGAAATCTCAAGGCTAGCTTGGGCGTTACATAGCAAGACTTGGTCTTCAAAAAAAAAAAGAGAAAGAAAGAAAGAAAGAAAGAAAGAAAGAAAGAAAGAAAGAAAGAGATTTGGAGACTGGAGCGATAGCTCACTCCAGAGGACCTAGGTTTGATTCCCAAAACCCATATGGTGGGTTATAATCACAATCATCATCTATAGCTCTAGTCCTGGAGAACCTGACACCATCTCTAGCCTCCATGGGCACTGCATGTACATGGTGCTCATGCATGCATGCATGCATACATACATACATACATACACTTGTACACATAAAAATTAATTATTTCTTTGAAACAACCTATTTCTTGTGGCCCTTACTTTCTACTCTCTTCCCTCCTGCTGAGTGGTATGTTGACTTATAACTCTTGAGTATCCCACTTCAAACAACTGTCATGTCTACAGATGACCATCGAAGAACATCTAAGACCATCTAAGAAGAGTCCATGTGTGCCTGCAGCCACACAGACACAGCACTAACACAACAGTTAGCGGACTGACCATTATTATTTCCTCCTTCTCTGTCCCTGCCCACTCAAGCCTGTGGTCGTTTGTCCACAACAGACAGTATGCCCCCTTATTAGACTGTAGCTCCCCCTGCTGATAAGGTAAGCAAAAGTCTATGGCGCTTCCTGTACCTAACTATTTTCAGAGCTTACTCTGGACCCAAACAGAATTGATCTACATTGCCCCATCTCCCTCTAAGCACTTTGCGCCAGTCTCTCATTTCGTCCGTGTTTCCAGACATCAGCTGTCTGCAGCAAATCTGATCTCTTACATCAGGTGCCAGAGCTTCCCTACTGAAAGCTAAACAGCCATGCTCCTAGAACCCACCGTTCAGTCATGGTCAATTACCATGCTCAAACTAGGAATGACCCTGCGGGCCCACAGGATTGTGTTATTGTTTTGCCATGAAGATAGAAGTCATAATTTATAGACAGAATTTAAATGGTTCAATTAGCTGAATGTTTGTTTCCTTTACTGTTTCTCTGATAGTTCGTGTGTGATAGATATGATTGTGGGAAACAGAAGGAGAAGCATAGCTCACCTTGTGGGGAACAGGAGGACAACAGAAAGATGGAAGACAGGAGGGGAAAGTTAGAGAGATAAGAGCCTTGAGACAGGATATGCCTTTCTGTAGTACAGACCTCAATGCTACGTATCTCCTAAAACTTCTACCACCTGAACATACTGCCATCAAATAAGAATTGCTTAAGTCAGAGTTATCATAATTCAGCCACTTCACAAGGACTGGACCCCAAGCTGGGAACCAATCCTTCAATACATGAGCTTTTTATAAGAACACTTCATGCTGGGCATTGGTGGCACACGCCTTTAATCCCAGCACTCGGGAGGCAGAGGCAGGCGGATCTCTGTGAGTTTGAGGCCAGCCTGGTCTCCAGAGCGAGTGCCAGGATAGGCTCCAAAGCTACAAAGAAACCCTATCTCGAAAAAAAGAAAAGAAAAGAACACTTCACTTCAGAACCATGACATCAAGTCGGCCTTTGTTGACCCCAATCTTCAGCTTAACAGGAAAAAAAAAAATGGAATAGGGTTATAGAGTTCTGCTGCCCTATGAGGTTGTCTTGTTTGATACATTGGAAGGGGAAACCTGCGACCACAAACTCTCTTAAAAATTTCAGGTTTGCTTAGTTTCTTCTAAGTCACTTGGGGGCCACCAAGACTGTAATAATCCATTCATTATACAGAGGAGGGTGAGGAAGGCAGGGGAGGCCTCCATTACATGTCTCCCTTTCTTTCCTGCCACTCAGGGCTGCTTTCAGGAGACTTCCCAGACACAAGAACTGGGTTTTACTCAAGAATTGTCTCTGGGCTTAAAATAGAATTTGAATGTAATGGTTAATCTTCATAGTTAACTTGATGAAATCCAGACACACCCAAGAACATGGGTCTGAGTATGGGAGGGTGGGAGTCATTTCCAGAGACACTTAACTTGAAGAGGAAGACTTGCCATGTCCACTGCCCCATGGGCTGGAATAGTAGACTGAAAAAAGTAAAAGTAGTGAAAGATCCCCAGACCCCTAAGGGCCTCAGGATCCCGAGGAGCCCCCAAGACTCAGAAACCAGACCAAGAGCTGCAAAAGCAAGAGGGTTTATTGAACAAATGCGAATTCGGCAGCAATATCTGGGAAGCTGCATACCCCAGCAAGGGTTACAGGCTCCTTATATAGGAAAAAACTGCAGATCAGCATACAGGCAAGGGGCACAAAGTGATTGATTACAAAGTATGATTTCATGTTAGAGGGTCACCCAGGTGTGACCTGCTTTTCTACAAAGGAAAAACCACAGAACATACCTTGGAAAGTCCTTGATTGTCTGTTGGCCAGCCAGGTGTGACCCAAAGAGGGTTGTCTTGGCAATTGCCCCTGTCTAAAGCATAGGATGTGCCTGGGGTTGGGGCCAACTGCCTTGTAATGGGCCAAGGCCTGTGGGAAACTTCTCTCTGTGAACTAAAATCTCTTAAAACTTTTTCTCTCAGCAAACTAAAATATTTCAGGAGGAGGGTCGAACACCAGCCTTCGTCTCTCTGCCATGTGACCAGCTGCCTCACACTTCCATCGCCGTGACTTCCCTGCCATGATGGGCTGTTCCCCCTCAAACAGTGAGCCAAAATAAGCCCTTAAGTCATTTCTCATCACATTTGATCTCAATAAGAAAAAAAGCAGCTAATACACTTGATATTTTCATTGAACTGAGGACTAATTGTTTATGAGGGGAAATATCTGTCTTTCAGGAAGGGACTTAACTTGGCATTTATGCTCAAACTTAGAAATGAATTTCAAGCTGGATAAATCAGAAGAGAGCTAGAGCTGAGCCTGTGGTCCCACAGGAAATGGCTAAAGAAGTAGAAGGTCACGTGTTCATTTTGGTGTTATGAGCCCTGAACCTTAAGGAACTGCAGCCACAGTCCTAGAAAGGAAGATTGCTGATGGTCAGCCTGAAGAATGCAAGACCTCTTCAGTCAGGACCTTAAAGAATCGACTTAACTTCCCTTCATTAAAATTATCCCCAATGCTCCGAGATTTGTTGTGAGGATGACTTGCCCATGAAGAAGAGATACTTGTCTCAAAAGCTTCATGTTGCCCTAAGGAGTGTTCTATATGTAATGTGGTTGGACACCTGAAATCCCTGCATTGGAAAGTACAAACAGGAGGATGAATCGTTCACACTCAGCCTCATGTACACAGGAAGTTGGAAGCCAGTCAGGGCTTTAAATGAAAAACAAAGTTTCATAGTTACCACCATTCCCCCCAGGCCTGTGAAGGACAGAGGCAGAACAGAAGGGACCAGGAAAGAGATTGGAAGACAGAATTACCCATGGGCCCTAAGGGTCTTTACACACTCTTTTGGTATATGCAACGAGTATACAGGCCTGAGTGCTCTTTGCCCAAGCCATTTCTCAAGCATATTTGATGTCAAGAATCTTGAAGGCTGAGCAAAACCTGTTAACCCATCACCAAGGAGCAGTCTTCGTCCTTGTGCTCTATGCACAAGTATGGGGAAAGGACTCTTCACTTCACCCCATGGGACTTAGGGTCTCTTAATGCTGGAATCATATCCCCAGTACCCAGCATGAACTTACCCACTTGTCGACAAGGTCAAGTTCCAGACTCTAGACAGTTCTTACAAAGCACTGCCAAGCAGAACATACCCCCAACAACACCCTAAGTTCCTTTATACTAGGTAACGAAGCAGGCTCAAGGCTGGGATTTGAAACAAATCTTTTTTTGATTGGCCTCCAGCATACATTCCCTGGTTTCTTTTTTGTTTGCTTTTTCCTTAAACAGCAGTATATGGAAAGATAGCTTTTTTAAAAAAGAAGAAGAAGCAAGCAAGCAAAGAAACAAACAAAACAGCACCACCCCCCATGCCCCACCCCCACAGACCTGCACATAGATGAGGCTCTGTTTAAGGACTGAGGTACTTGGTGAATGCTGGGAGGTGAGATGAGGCATTGCCACGTTTTCAGATGTCTCCTGGCAGCAAGTACCTCATGGAGACATGGTTCTCTTCTAGTTCAGCATCCCGTAGTCCAAGTCTGGCTTCTCATTGTGGTGAGGCCAATGCAACATTAACCACTTCTGATGTCTGGATCAGGCCACAGAAGAAAGTCCTGGGAGGCCTCTACTTCTCCACCCTCCAGGCAGTGAAAGAGGTACCAACCTCCTGGCAGGATGCCTCTGTGCATTTTAACAGTCCTTCCTAGACACCATTTGCCAGGTCCTTCTGGACAGTTTGTGATTCCCTTTCCATTATGAACACAAGGTGATTCCTACAAAGATCAAAACACTGGACAGCTGGCTAGTAAATTTTGTCTCACCTACATCTTGAGGGCTCTCTGCCCAACCCTTAGCTCCCCTGCCTGTAGCACAAGCCTTTGGAGTTCTTTTTTTAATTTTTTTCTTTTTTATTTGTGTTGATGTTTTTGCCTGCAGGTATGTCTGTGTGATAGTGTCAGATCTTGGAGTTATAGACAGCTGTGAGCTGCCATGTGGGTGCTGGGAATTGAACCAGGGTCATCTGGAAGAGCATAACTGCTGAGCCTTCTCTCCAGCCCGCCTTTGGAGTTCTTTATTAGGACCTACCTCAGAGCCACCAGAACCTCTGGTTGGAGATCCTAAATTTACGTTCAAAAAGCAAAGCCCAAGGACAGTTGGGATTTCTCTATCCAGCCCATCTTCTGACTCTCTATTGCCACACCACAAGCTTCCTCCCTAGATGATAGGAAAGAGTCATGTTTCAGGGGTGAACTGACAGTCATGACCTCAACCCAGGGCATAGAATAATGAGCTAAGGTGCTAAAAAGGGATACCATCCTGGTAGTGCACACTAATGACCCTTTCAGAGCAGGTGGGGTACCTGAAGACTACTGTTTCCTAATACTTGTTCATCAGAATGATGCCCTGGCCATCTGTAACACACAACTGTGATCCTGTGCTTACTAACTGTGCTGGTTTGAAAGAAAATGGGCCCCAAAAGCAGTGGCACTATTAGCAGGTGTGGCCTTGTTGGAGGAAGTGTGTCACTGTGGGGACAAGCTGTGAGGTCTCCTTTCTCAAGCTTCATTCAGTGTGACCATCAACCAACTTCCTGTTGCCTCTGAGTCAAGATGTAGGACTCTCAGAAACTTCTCCAGCACCACATCTGCCTACACACTGCCCTGCTCCCCATCTGGGTGATAATGGACTAAACTTCTGAAACTGTAATCGAGGCACCCCAATTAAATGTTTTCCTTTGTAAGAGTTGCCATGGTGATGGTGTCCCTTCAAAGCAATACAAACCTAAGACATCAGCTGTGTCTCTGCTCCAGTCCAGTTCTATTTCATTTGTGGGTCAACATAGAGTGGTTAGGAATCATGGTCTGGAAACAAACCATTTAGCACTCTCTAATAGTCTAAGGGAGGGCTCTTAGGCCACTAACACCATTGTTCATTAGGAGGAAGCTGTCCCACTTAGTGGACTTCCTAAGGGAGGCCTTACCCTCTCCAGGGAGCAGATGGGAGGAGGGGAGAGTGGAGGGAGTGGGAGGAAAGGAGGCAGGGGGACTTGGGATTGGAATGTAAAAAAATAAATTAATAAAAAAAAGAGGAAGCTGTCCCAATGCTAACATGGGTCCCACAAAGAAGGAAAACTGCTCCTGGTTTCACCACAATGTCCCTCAGTGAATAAAGAGAAAAAGAGGACCAAGTTTCCAGACTGCCCTCTGGATTTCAGTGCTGCTGTTTATAGCTGTGTAGCCTCAGGCAGTTCCTTAACCCTCTCTGCCTCACTTTTCAAGGGAGGTTTGCTTCCAGACCAATGTTGTAATACTGTTGAAGGCATCAGATGAGGTACCACAAGTATAGTACACACAGAATGGAAACTGGACCAAGCAGATGTTTAATGAATGTTAGTCATCCATCTGGGAGTTGAGTTTTATGCTTCTCTCAGTCTTGTATCTTGTCAATGACTTTTGGAGGGCAGGAGGCCAATACGATTTAGGTAGGCCATCACTTCTCTAGGATTGGCTCTTGCCAAAAAGACTGTCAGGTTGATAAAATATCCTTTTGGGTCCAGAATTTAGTTGTTTATTTCGCATTGTTTTTACTCACTGACCACAGGAATATTTTTTGTCATTAATGCACTACCATTCAAATTAAGCAGAAAGCATCTCTCCCATTATCATATCATCAGTACAGGCTTGACACACATCAGTCCTCTTCATGAACAGGTAGATGCTTCCCGCTCCCCCTTCTCCTACTCCTCCTCCCCCTGCTCCTCCTCCTGCTCCTCCTGCTCTTCCTCCTGTTTCCTTCTCCTCTTTCTCCTCCTCCTGTTTCCTTCTCCTCCTGCTGTTCCTCCCCCTGCTCCTCCTCCTTTCCTCTTGTTCTTCCTCTTCCCCTTTCTCCTCCTGCTCCTCTTCTTCCTTTGTTTTTGTTTGTTTTTTCATTCATTCATTTGGGCTTTTATTTTCATAAGACAGGCTCTCCCATAGCCCAGGCTGGTCTCTACCTCATTGTGTAGCTAAGGATGACTTTGATCAACTGATTTTCCTGCATCTCCTTCTCAAGTGCTTGGACCACATGCCCCCTCCGTGTCCTGCTGTTTGGCTTTTTGACAGAATGACTCACTTTGTGGCCAACCTGTCATGCATAATCTTCCTGGTTTGGTCTCCTGAATGCTGAAATGACAGGTTGTTGAACAATCACCCCAGGTTGACTCAATCCCTTTTACAAAAGATGGAACTGAGAGTAAGAGGTCACTAAGTCACACAGTACAGAAGGTACAGAAAGAGATCCAAAGAGAGGCTATCCACTACAGAACTGATACTCGGGTCTACCTCACTCATAATACTCTCAACTTTGCTTTAATCTTAGAAATGCTAATTGGTGCTGGGTGTTGGTGGTGCATGCCTTTAATCCCAGCACTCGGGAGGCAGAGGCAGGTGGATCTCTGTGAGTTCGAGGCCAGCCTAGGCTCCAGAGTGAGTGCCAGCATAGGCTCCAAAGCTACACAGAGATACCCTGTCTCGAAAAAAAAATGCCCATTGGTTAAGACAAAGCAAGTATCTAGGTGTGGTTTCCTTCCTACTCACCGCAAGTCTCCTTACATATCTTTCTAAATTGGGAGCCAGAGACTGCCAGAGCCTTCTAGAACAAATATGTAATGAAGCCCATGCCGTAGAGCACCACTACTCCAGCCAGCATCCCCCATGAACTGAGAACTTACTAGTCATCCTGAGGAAAGAAGAAACCAGACCTACTCCCCTGAAAGCCAGTCTTGTAGAAGAGAACTGAAGTCAGTCGCACCTCCCTGAGGTCCTGAATCACAAACACAGTATAAGACAATTCTTTGAACAACAACCACTGCATGGAAACACAGGGAACCATGCACGGTAATCAAAATGCTCTACAGGAGCTGCAGGGCCGGTCATCGTCAAATATTAGGATGTGAATAATAAATGAGTTGTCACACCCCATTCCCTCTGTGGACACCGAACTAATGTCCAAACTGCAGCTCTGGTTGGCCTGGCACTCCCTATGCAGCCCAAACCAGCCTCAAACTCACAGGAGTCCTCCTGCCTCAGTCTCCCCAGTGCTGGAGATTACAGGCCCAAATTACTTCTTGACTCTTAAAAAAGAAAAAGTTCTAGAAAGAAAGATCTGGAGCCTAGATAACTGTTTTACTAGTCCTAGAAAATGTCTTCTTAAAAATTAATGGCATTAACATGTCTAACAAAAAGACCAAACCGTGGACAAAGAAATCCAACCTTTGGAAAAACTAACAAAATAAACTCCAGCATAGGTTGTGATTAGCCTCCCACAAACTCTGGAACACTAGCCTGTCTTCTAGACATGAAGCTAAGGTGGAGGAGCGGATAGAGGTGAAGAGGAGCCCTTGCCAACCAGCCACCAACCATGTGCTGATACAAACTTCCTCCCATATAAGTTAATTATCTTGAGTATATTGTCCCGGGTATGGAAAACTGACTGCCACAGACAAGCCGTCAACACCTGATAAAGGAGCTTGGAATAGAAATGAGAATTGTGGGGCAGGACGTTTCACTGACAGCTGAACTGTTGGGAACACTGAACTTCAAGCAGTAAGAATGACTAGTAAAATAGGAAAGCTGGTCTGATCTGGAGAAGCCAGGCGGTGGCGGCGTCCACCTTTAGTCCCAGGATTCAGGACACAGAGGCAGGTGGATTTGTTGAGTTTGTGGCCAACCTGGTCTACGAAGCGAGTTCCAAAATAGCCAGGGCTACCCAGAGAAACCCTGTCTCGAAAAACCAAAAGAAGTTTTGAGTCTCAGCTTTAGGAGACAGAGCTAATCACAGCTTTCTAGCTAGAGCAGGGACAGGACAGGAAGGAGACGAGTAAGGGAGGGTGCGAGTAGAAAACGGTGCTTGTTTCTACGCCAGGCTCCTTTCCCCGGTGTTGGGCTAACTGCGTCCGTCAATTTTCTACACCTACGAAAAATACTCACATGAAAGGAGTTTGTTTCCGGCTCTTCATCCATGTGGATGCTGGGAATTGAACCCAGATCCTCTAGAGGAGCATCCAGTGTATTTATCCACTGACTCAACTCTCCAGCCCTAATCTTTCAGCATTTTATGACCACAACTCCCTTTGGCCTCCCCAAAACAACTGAAAGTGGATTTGATCTGACACTTTATTTTGAATTCCTACAAAATACAATTCTGATTATTTCAATCTCTGATTACACTTTTTTTTTTTAAATTGTGACAAACCCTAAACCTCTTTTAAAAGATTCCCAGTAAAATTTGGGAAATATTGGTAGCATTGAAAGTGACATTTAACATCCCAAATATCCTTCTTTGGAAGGTGCAGCACTCCTCAGGTTGAAGACATTTTTAAATGTCTGCTTTTAATTAATCTTACTGGTATCAAACAAATAACAGGGACTTTTTTTGGTTACACTGCTGTTTTGTTTTTCAGTTCCTGAAATGGAGCCTCCTTGTATAGCCCCCGACTGGCCTTGAATTTGGGATCCTCCTAATTCTCCCTTCCTAAGTGCTGAGATTACAGGCACAGACCACCATGTCTTGCTTGGTATGTGGCATTAAAGCCAGTCTCCAGCTTCCTCTCCAAAAAAACCCAGAACATCTAGTGGTGAGCAAAACAAACAACCACACCACCATTTTGGATCGTTCTTCCAACCTGTGGCCTTTCCAAAGAGGGTGGATCTTGCAAACACAAGGCTCCCTGCCTATAAGGAAAACTTCTCATAAAACAAGTATGCTTTGGGGGCTGAAGAGATGGCTCAGAGATTAACAGCGCCGACTGTTCTTCCAGAGATCCTGAATTCAATTCCCAGCAACCACATGGTGGCTCACAACCATCCCATTATGAGACCTGGTGCCCTCTTCTGATTTGCAGATATACACAGAAGCAGAATGTTGTGTACATAATAAATAAATAAAATCTTTAAAAAAATAAAAAAGCCTGCTTTGAAAAACCTTATTGCTAGTACTCAGGAGGGAGTGGCAAAGAAATCTCCAGATTATTCTATATAGAGTTCTGGGTCAGCCAAGATATATGGATAGATAGGTAGATATGTGTATGATATAATATATATTATATATATATATATATATATATATAATAACTTGAACCATTTACCAGTTCCCTCTTTGGTTTAATTGGCTTGTTTCCTATGATCTAAAAATCAAGTTTTAATTTGTAAACTGCATTGCATACTCTTAGACAATGTTTGGAGCTTGTACAGTTTTTCTTGCCAAGACAAGAAATTGGGAATTGAACTCAGGACCTCTGGAAGAACAGTCGGGGCTCTTAACCTCTGAGCCATCTCTTCAGCCCCCAAAGCATACTTGTTTTATGAGAAGTCTTCCTTATAGGCAGGGAGCCTTGTGTTTGCAAGATCCACCCTCTTTGGAAAGGCCACAGGTTGGAAGAACTAAGTAAGTCAAGTTCAGACACAGTTGTCCTTTCAGAATATGGAACTCTCCTACAGATGGGAGAGAATTAATGTTAGACTTTGCCCTTCTTTAGTACTTTTTTTTTCTTCAGTACTAAAGACTGCACCCATGACCTCAAGCATGGCTGCAAGGTAAGTGCTCCTCCACCAAAGTACATTCTCTTCTACTCTGTTTATCCATTCATATAGGAAGTATCAGATTCATATTTAGGAAAAAGTTGGAAAGAATGAAGACCATCTTAATCATATAACTAAATAATTTAGAGGCCATTTTGCAAACATGAGTTTGCTGTAAAGTGGCAGGATGTCTTTACATTACAAATCTTCCAAAATCAAAAAAGCAGCAACGACGGTCCATTGCTCACTGAATCTTGGGGCTAGATGCACATGATATAGTGTGAGGGACGATCGTCATCGTGATGTTCCAAGCATCACCTAAGGGGCACACCTCTGGTGTTTCCAGAGAGGTTTAACTGAGAAGACCCACCCTGAGATGAGTGGCTCCATCACACAGGTTGAGGTCCTGAACTAAAGAAAAGAGGAGGAAAGGGGTTGCTATATATGCATCCATGTCTAGGAGCATTGGCTGCTGTTCCAGAAGACCCAGGTTCACAACCATCTGCAACTCCAGCTCCAGGAATCCAACACCCTCTTCTGGCCTCTACAAGCACAAGGCACACAAATTGTTTATAGACATGCATGCAAGCAGAACATCCACACACATAAAATAAAATAAAAAACAGTTAAAAATGAAAAAAGAAGAAAGCAAACTGAAAACCTGAGAACCAGTGTACACCTCTCTCTCTGCTTCCTGGAAATGTATAAAATATATATGACCCATGTCCACACTGCCATGGTAACCCCACCATGATAGACTGTATCCTTCCAATCAGGAGTCAAAGCAAACCCTTCCTACCTGAAGTTGCTTTTGTTAGGTATTTTTTTTTCAAAACCATGAGAAAAGTAACTAATTATGCAGTAATTACTAGTAACTCACACTCAAAGAGTTGTTGGCCAAAGACGAGTACTTTAAAATTCCAACATAGAAAATGCACTATTAATATCCAATTTTCATTCTGCTGTGGCAAGCAGTTAAGCCCATGGAGTAGTTTAGAGACAAAAGGTAGAACATGAGGGCTTATAATCAGCCTAAGAAAATGACTGTGTTGACGAAAATGTCAAGGTCAAACTAGACTAAAAGCTTCTAAATATAGCTGTTCTATTTTAGGTAAAATAGTCCATTCTGTTTCCATAGCTTTATGTAAAGTATGTCCCACATTTATTCTTACAGCCGACTCATCTTAAAGCTCTGCTATTTAAATGAACAAGAGTCAGTAGCATATCCCAAAACTTCACTTTCTGCTTAAAGGCTCCAATAAAAAGTCTGTTTCTTTGGAGTCTCATGGCTGGGAATCATCTGTAGGAAAGTAAGTGTGTGTGTGTGTGTGTGTGTGTGTGTGTGTGTGTGTGTGTGTGTGTCTGTGTGTGTGTCTGTGTGTCTGTGTGTCTGTGTGTCTGTGTGTCTGTGTGTCTGTGTGTGTGTCTGTGTGTCTGTGTGTCTGAACCCAAGGTCTTGCACATACGAAGCACGTGCTCTACCACTGAGCTATGGTATCAGTGCCTTAAAAATATTTTTTAAACTTAAAACTTTTTATTTTCTGGAGAAAGAGAGAGGTACAGACACACACATGCCATAGTGCACATGTGAGCAACAGAAAACAACTTTTGAAGTCACTCCACCCCTTTCACCCTGCTGAGAAAGAGACTCTCTTCTCCTGTTGCTGCACTGTAGATTCCAGGCTCCAGACAGCTCTCTTCTTGTTCCTGTTGCTTCACTGTAGACTGTAGGCTAGCTGGGCAGTGAGCTTCTGGGCAGTTCTCTGGTCTCCAACTCCCTTCTCACCTAAGAAGTGCTGTGATCACAGATACATGGTACCACATCTGGATGTTAGTGTAGGTTCCAGGATCCGATCTCACATGGGTCATCGGGTTTGCACAGGAGGCTCACCCTCGCCACAATCTCCCAGCCTACAAGCTTCTTTTATAAGCACACATTAATATACAGCTGTCCCTTGGTATTCGAAGAAAAGTGTTTGCAGGATACACTGTTGAAGCATTGGTCCCACACACACAACTAGTGGATCTATTCATTGAGAGGCATTTGGAATTTGAAGGCTCTGAGCTAATCAATTGATTAATTGACTGATGAACTCATTGGTGACATGATTGGAGCTAGTGGAAGTAGGTTTCTGGGATCTGTCTATGAAGAAGGATCTGTCTGGAACTCGTCTTGTCACTCACTCTCTGCTTCCTGGCTAACATGAAGCAAGCAGCTTTTGTGCTCCCCCTAATGTGATTTTGCCCATCTAGTCTAAAAAGCAATGAACTCAGCTGACCTTGGACCAAAACCTCGGAAACTGAGGCCACAAGAAAGAGTCCCTCCCTCAGAGTGGGTGGGACATCACCAAACATCACCTGAGCAGTGAGGCAGAGCTGGCCCTGGTGGGAGTGGGCTCAGGAGAGAGGCCTGAGGGTGTGAGAGTGGAAAGCTGTCCACACCCCTTGACCATTTTGGCACTTGGTGGGCTGGCAGTGCTGGAGAGCTGACCCTGGTGGCATGGGTGCCAAAGACCTGTTTCTACCTATTGCCTGCAACTGCAAGCAAGAGAGCTGGCCCTGGTGGCTTTGGTGCAGAACAGCGGGTGGGCTGACCAACTCCGTTATCACCCAGGCTCAGATCCAGGACTTTGAGCTGGCCCACCCCAACAGCCTGCGCATCTGAGAACTGCTGGAGCATATGAAGAGGCAGGTCCTACAGACCCAAAGCTGCAAGGTCTCCATGACACAGGGCAACAGCAGGATATTTGAGAGGTGTTCAGTGAGGATACAGTATTGATGGGGAAATAATCTTGATGGTGTAGCAGACACCAGGGCCTCAAACCAAACCAATGACTTGTGGCAATGAACAGCTGCAAGTAAAGATGAATGGACTAAAGGGTATACTGTGGGACTAGAGGGATGACTCAGTGGTTAAGAGCACTGGCTGCTCTTCCAGAGGTTCTGAGTTCTGGCTGGTCTGAGAGTAGTGGTGTTTACAACTAATTGATCACAACCAGAGGTCCTGAGTTCAAGTCCAAGCAACCACATGGTGGCTCACAACCCTCTATAATAGGATCTGATGCCCTCTTCTGTAATGCAAGCATACATGTAGACAGAACACTTGTACATAAAAATAAATAAATAAATGGATATTAAAGGGTATGCTGTGTAACACATCATGACACACTGCAGCTTCCACGGCAAAATGATTTTTGTTTGCTTGAATCTTTAGTTGGTTTGGTTTCTTCATAACAGTTTTTGTTAGTTTGTTTTCTTCTTCAGGGAGGTTGCAAAGACAGAGGGCAGATATGGAGGGACGGGGAGATGAGTGGTATTGTGGTGCATGATGTGAAATTCACAAAAAGTCATAAAAAGATTTTTTAAAGCTTATATTGATTATCATAGATAAATCACAGAAACGTAAAATAAATCATGCAGAAAGAAAATGATACCAAAACAAATTATTTAAAAGAAATTTGAATTGTATTCCAAAGCATCTAAAATGATTTTATATTAAATATGATTAATAATCTCAATTTGATTCTCTGGGGTGGCAAACTAATACATGAAAATGGTTACACCCAGGATGTAAAAACTGAAGACACAAAAGTCTGATTGAACTGAATTTTGAGAAAGTGTTTGAGACAGGGTCTTGGGTGGCTCTACCTGGCCTTGAACTCCCCTTGTAGCAAAGGATGACCTTGAACTTTTGATCTCTGCTTCAATCTCCCAAATGCTGGAATGACAGGCATATACCACCACCACTCCTGGCCTTGTACATTACATTTTAATAGTTAATCCTTTACTGTCTCGTTTCATAATCTTAGAAATCTTACGGGTGCATGTTTCCATAGTGAGATTATAAATCTTAAACGTGAAGTACCTAGTAAACTTCTAGTTCCTAAGTATATGTTAGATTGAGTGAATAAAAGTCACATATTGCACACACACACACCTGTTAATGATGTTCTCTTTGCAGGCTACTGTTTAAGATCCTCCCCATGGAGCAGTCAAGGACAGGAATGGAGCAGTCACCACACATGAGTTAAGATTCACTTTTACTCTTTAAGCCTTGCCCCCTGCTCCCACATCAATATCCATTCTTGATTGTGTTATTTTACTTTCCCACTGTCATGCCTTATCTCAATGCCAATATAAATCTCTCCTCTCTCCACAATGATAGTAGCCTAGAAATCTCTCCCTGAAGCTTTTCCCACCCATCAATCTTCCCAACCCATTGTGAGATGACCTCACCCTCTGTACTTCCCCAGCACTCCCTGTCCAGAGTAGCACAACCTTATTTTCTCATTTGTCCATTTCCTCTTCCTAGAGGAAAGGGTTTTTGACCTCTCCCTCTGCTCTGCCTAACTCAGGTCTTAGCAGACATGGCATGGGAGGACCTCAAAAAAGACAAGACCCCCAAGGAAACTGTACTCAATGAGAAGAAAGACTTTAATTTGAGAAGGGAAATGTTGAGCACAAAGAAGAGCCTGGGACGTTCTGAATGGGACACCACACCTCAAAGCCTGGACAACTAGCGACTAGCTTGGAGGTCTCAGGTAAGGCGGGGTGAGTTCTTCCCAAACTGATGAGACACATAAAATCAGAGATAAAAGCAGGCAAGCAGATTTGATTGCTGTAGACTATCCTTAATCTACAGTAACAGATCTTCTTGTCCAAACCCCTGCAGAATAGCGGGGAAATCAAAGAGCCCCTGGGATTTTCAACCCCTAGGTGCTGACCAAGGAAACTTGAATAAAATCAATGCCATAGCTTGCCAGAAGTCTAAAATGGAAGCTAGTTTATCAGTAAGTCCTAAAGGATCAGTGCAGAGGAAAGGAAACTTGGGGAAGAAGCTCACACCATATTTTTAAATGAGTCAGAGAAAACATGAAAAAAAATATACTTGGATTTGTCCAGCATGAGGGCAGAGGAGATGAAAGAGATGAAAGTGTGCTTCATTCAGCATGCACAGTTTTTGTGAAGTGTGCTCAGAAGAGATGGGAGGGAGGCAAAGGACCAACTGGCTGCCTAACTGGACCCCAGGGAATCTCAGTTACCATTCATTAGCATAGAAAATCCAGAGCCTGGGGACCCTGCACAATGATCAGTGAAGTCACATACTGTCTCAAAAGCACTCTTCTGTGGCAGGTAGAGGGTCCAGGCAGCTGTGAATGTCTGCCTTTGAGTCTGGTGAGGAGTGAATGTCAAGACCCCTACAGGAACAAGGCAACAGAAGAAAGGAAAGCCAGCTCTCCACTGTTTCTGAAAGGCTCTGTGCAGCTCCAGAAATTATACACTCCGGTAACTGCTAGGCAGCCTCACAAAGGAGACCTATTTTTCCATTCTTTGTTTACTCTTACTCCAATCCTCTAGAGCAAAAATAGGATGCTGTTGTAATACTGGTCAGAACAAGGAAGGGAATGCCTCGGGCAAACACATCAATGGAAAATGCATTCCATTTAGATCAAAAAAGCCACAGTGGCAGTTGGTAGAGCATTAATAGAAACAAAACGATAGATAGCTACAAACTGACAAGCAGGCCTAAACATATTAAAAGCCGTTCGACAGCATTCATGAATGGAACTTCAGCGAATTGTCTCGTCATTTGTTCTTCATTTTAATTAAGCAAATTAAAAAAGGTCTTCACTCTCTTTTAGTATGCTGAAGTGAGTGTGGGGGTGCTCTTGAGAATGTACCCACTGCCATGTCACACATGTGGCAATCAAAAGACAACTTGCTGAAGTCTGTTGACTCCTTACACTATGTGGGCCTTAGGGATCGAACTCAGGCCGTTAGGCTTGGCAACAAGTGTTTTTACCCACTAAACCACCTCAGTCCCTCCATAGTCTTCACTTTGTCAGGACAATGATTATGGGTGGCTGTAACCATCTCCCAAGAAACAGTTTAAACAGTGAAAGGCAAAATTTGGAAGAAATTGTGCAAACTCTCAGGTGCAGGTGTGAAATGGTTCCTGGACACCTGCAGCTGGGAACAGATGGGAAAAGCTGCGAGTCTACAAACATTAGCGTTGTCACGTCACCGCACCAGAAAAGAAAGTTCAGACAAAGTAGAGTGCAAGCTTAAAGGCTTCTTCACAAAGACAAATTCTTTTTGTTGTTGTTGTTTTGGTTTTTTGTTTTGTTGTGGTGATATATTATTTATCATTTATTAAAGCTTGACTGAGGATTCAGAAAGCAAGATTCATCCACAAGCCATAGAAGCCCGGCATACACCTTTAATCCCAGCAGCCAGAAGCTAGGAGGTGGTGGCACACACCTTTAATCCTAGGACTCAGGATTAAGAGATAGATGGATCTCTGTGAGTCCAGGGCCACCCAAATCCACACAAGAGTGAATCAGTTTAAAAGAGAATGATAGCTCACACCTTTAATCCCAACATTAGGGAAGTATATCAGACAGAAGCAAGCTCTCAGAGAGGCATTTGTTCTTCAGCCACACTGAGGAGAGGCAGCAGTTTGAGACTTGGTTCAGCTTGTGTGTGGAGCAGCCCTCATAGCCTGAGCTGGAGGTGAGAGCTAGAAGCCAGTTACTTTGCTTTTCTGATGTTGAGCTTGAGGCCTGAATGTTAATATCTGTCGGTGGGTCCTTTATTCATGTTACATTTTGTTTTTCAAGACAGGGTTCCTTTTTGCAGCACTGGTTGTCTTGGAATCCTGGAATTCTCTCTATAGACTGGGCTGACCTTGAACTCACAGAGATCTGCCTACCTCTGCCTCCCAAGTGCTAGAATTAAAGGCATGCACCACCACACCTGGCTACAAAGACAAATTCTTTAGTTTTGAATTTTTGAAGTGGAGGTATGTCTCAGATAAAGGCACCTGCCACCAACCTGGCAATCTCAGTTCAATCCTTGGGACCCACATGGTAGAAGGCAAAGACCAAGTCTGCCAGGTTGTCCTCTGACCTCCACACATGCACTGTGGTACATGTGTACCACATGTGGTACACACACACACACACACACACACACACACACACACACACACACACACTGTAATTTTTAAAAACACAGAAGATTAGGCCAGGTGGTGGTGGTCCACACATTTAATCCCAGAACTTGGGAGGCAGAAGCAAGAAGATCTCTGAGTTTGAGGCCAGCCTGATCTACAGAGAAATTTCCAGGACAGCCAGGGCTACACAGATTAAAAAAAAAAAAAAGGGAAGGGAGAGAGAGTGGGAGGCAGAGAAAGAGAAAGGGAGGCAGGGAGAAAGGGAGGAAGAAGAAGGAAGGAAGGAAGGAAGGAAGGAAAGAAGGAAGAAAGGCAGGCACAAAACCAGAAAAAGATTTATATGCATACTCTGGGAAGAAGAGAGTATATAAGTTTTTAAACTTTTTGATAAATTTCGTTAATCAAGCTGCCAGAGAAATAACTGACTGAAGCCCAGCAAACCATGTGGACACAGAAGCATTTGTGATAAATATTTGCCATATGGACCTAAGTCCCCAGTGTCTTAAAAATTCTCTGTAACCCTGAGATTAGATGAAGTGTCCACACAAGGAAAAGAAATGTAGCGTATGTCGTCATCAACTAATAGCAACTGTGTTTTCTACAGCAATGGAAATAGTGATATAAAAGCACTGTATACTATACAAATAATTATACTTCATTTGTAATCACACGTAAATAGCTAGCGTATTTTCATTGAATATGTTATCTTTTGTTGTTGTTGTTTTGTTTTGCTTTTTGAGACAGGGTTCCTCTGTCTTTTTGGAGCCTGTCCTGGAACTAGATCTGTAGACCACACTGGCCTTGAACTCACAGAGATCTGCCTGTCTCTGCTTCCCAGATGCTGGGATTAAAGACCTGTACCACCACTACCAGGTGTCATCTTTTTTTTAACAAGTAGGAAAAGTGAGCAACTAGAAATGCACTGTCCTAGTTCCATTGTGAGGCTGTGATAAAAAACACCCTGACCAAAATCATCTTGGGGGAGGAACAGGCTTCTTCCAATTTACACTTCCAGGTCATACTCCATCATTGAGGGAAGTCAGGGCAGGAACTCAAGCAAGTACTGAAGCAGAAACCATGAAGAAATAACACTCTCTCTCTCTCTCTCTCTCTCTCTCTCTCTCTCTCTCTCTCTCTCTCTCTGGCTCCTACTCAGCTAACTTTCTTGTACAACCCAGGCCTTCCTGCCTAGGGATGGTGCTACCCATAATAGGCTAGGCTCTTCGGAATTAATCAACAGTCTCAGACCCAGTCATGGGCCAATTTGATAAAGGCAATTCTTTTAGATGCTCATGGTATTAATATCATATCAAAAACAGTTTATGCTTTAAGAAAAAATGAAATTTATTTATGCTTCTATTTATTTAGAATTATGAATTCAACCACCAAGAAAAATATCTGAAGGGCCAGGGAGATAAGTGACTGAGTGGGCAAATCCCTGCTGTGCAAGCTCTAGAACCTGAGTTCAGATCGCCAGGCTCACTTAAAGCTGGGTGCAGCGGCTTGTGCCTATACCCCCAGCACTGAGAAAGGAGAAACAAAAGGATGCTAGGATCCCAGTGGCCATCCAGTCTAACCAAAACAGCAAGCTCCAAGTTCAGTGAGAGACCCTTTCTCAAAACAATAAGATAAAATGATAATAATAATAATAAATGCAGAGGATTGAGGAGCACAGTGGCTTGTAGCACTTGTTGTTCTTCCAGAAGACCTAGATTCAATTCCCAGAATCCACTTGATGGCTCACAACCATCCTACCACCAGTTCTAGAGGACCTGTTGCCCTCTTCTGACCATCATAGCCACCAGGCATACACATGGTATACATACATGCATGCAGGCACAACATTCATATTTAATTCATAAAATTAAATGAATTTAAAAGTAATTAGAAGGTACATGATGTCAGTCTCTGACTTCTACACACACATGCATGCGTGGGCAAGTTCACTGGAAAACATGCGTGCATATACATTCATATACACACAAAGTAAAAGTAAAAATAAATGTTTGAAGCAAGCAAGACTCGAGGGAGGAGTCAGAAGAAGAAGGCAAGAGACATCTAGTCCCACAACCCCCAGGAGAAAAATTAAGGAGACTCAAACATTTTATAATTGTTTCTGTTATAGGTATGATATTCATTATAAACATCCATGACTCGCTGGAGTGGAGAAAGAGAAGGCAAGAGCAAGGCCGTAAGACTGATCACTGTGTGCACATGTCAGAGGCACCAGCCACACCAGAATGAGACAGTGGGAGGGGGACAGGTCTTCTAATCACTGAACAAAAATTAAAACTGGAGTTAACTAGCCTCAAAACTCCAAACAGGTGTCAGAGCTAAAGAGGTGTAAAGTGTATAAGGTTGAGAGATATCAAAAGATAATTTTGGATGGTAATGCAAATTAGGATAGAAAGTGAATTAGGTACAAGACTTTGGACAAACCAAGATAGAATAGATAATAAATTATATTCTCTGAATTTATCAAATGCAAATGGACTAGACATTGTTGATGCATTTATTGGCTATATACATTATATACAGCTATTGTATTATTGAATATAGTTTTTCTTATATCAGTTATAACCTTTTTATTTTAGAAAAAAGGGGGAAATGTGGTGATATGTTTGTTTATGATCTAACAAATAAAGTTTGTCTGAGGATCAGAGAGCAGAGCTAGCCACACTAATTAGCCATAGAGGCCTGGCAGTGGTGGTACACCTCTTTCAGCCCAGGACTCAGGAGACAGAGACAGATGGATCTCTGTGACTTCAAGACCACCCTGGACTACATGAAACTGAATTTGTCTAAAAGAGAAACGGAGTTCACAAAAGGTGATCCCAGCCCTTGGGATCACACGCCTTAAATCCCAGCACTAGAGAAGTGGAGGCAAGAGTGATATGGCTCGGCAGAGAGAGGAATATAAGATGGAAAGAGATAAGAGATAGATGCAGTCTGAGCAGCAGTCACTCTGAGGCAGTCTAGGCAGTCAATCTGAGGATAGTCTGAACAGGCAGACTGAGGACAGGCTCACCCCTTTACTCTGAGCATTGGTAGAGGTAAGAAGTCTCTCTGGTAGCTGGCCGCTTTACTTCTCTGATCTTTCAGCATATACCCCAATATCTGTCTCTGGTTTTTTTATTATTAAGACCTATTAGAATTTGTGCTGCAATCCTGCATCCTCATCTAACTTCTGCAGGTGTCATAAACAGACAGACACACATATATATACATATACATATACATATACATATACATATACATATACATATACATATACATATACATATACATCATATACATATACATAAAGTAATTGTAGAAGAAAACTATAAAAATAAGTCAAGAGAAACATTGAAAAGAAAAAAATTTAAATCATAAGCAAAAGCAAGTGTGATGACATTTTATTTAATTTTATGCTCCAATCCCAGCATGTGAGAAGTAGAGATGACAAGGTTGGGAGTTCAAAGCTAACATCAGTTATATCTAGAGTTTGAGGTCAGTCTACGCTACATGAAAGTTTGTCTCAAAACAAACAACAAAAAACCCCAGGGCTAAAGAGATGGCTCACAGAACCTGAAAGCAACCTAGATGCCCCTCAACAGAAGAATGGATGGAGAAAATGTGGTACACTTATACAATGGAGTACTACTCAGTGGGGAAAAAAATGAAACCTTGAAATTCCCAGGCAAATGGATGGAACTAGAAGAAACCATCCTGAGTGAGGTAACACAGTCACAAAAAGATAAGCATGGTATGTACTCACTCATATATGGATTTTAGACATAGAGCAAAGGATTACCAGCCTAAAAGCCACACAGCCAGAGAAGCTAGGAAACAAGGAGGACCCTAAGAGAGACATATATGGTCCCTTGAAGAAGAGGAAAGGGACAAGATCTCCTGATCAAATTGGAAGCATGGGGGGCAGGAGAGGGCGTTAGGAGAATGAGAAGGGGAGAAAAGGAAGGGAAAGGAGGACATGAGGGAGCAGGAAGATTGAGTCAGGGGAAGAATAGAGAAGAGCAAGAAAAGAGATACCATAATAGAAGGAGCCATTATAGGTTTAAAGAGAAATCTGGCACTAGGGAAATGTCCAGATATCTACAAGGATGACCCCAACTAACAATCTAAGCAGTAGTGGAGAGGCTACCTTAAATGTCCTTCTCTGATAATGAGATTGATGACTACCTTATATGCCATTCTAGAGCCTTCATCCAGTAACTGTTGGAAGCAGAAGCGGACACCCATAGCTAAGCACTGAGCCGAATTCCTGGAATCCAGTTGGAGATGGAATCCATAGAGATGGAGGAGTGATGAGCAAGGGGGTCCAGACCAGGCTGGTGAAACCCACAGAAACAGCTGACCTGAACAAGGGGGAGCTCTTGGTCCCCAGACTGATAGCTGGGAAACCAGCATGGGACTGATCCAGACCCCATGAACATGGGTGTCAGTGAGGAGACCTGGGAAATCCATGGGGCCTCTTGAAGTAGACCAGTACTTATCCCTAGCATATGTATGGACTTTGGGAGCCCATTTCACATAGACGGATACTCCCTGAGCCAAGACACACAGGGGTGGGCCTAGGCCCTATCCCAAAGGATGTCACAGACTCTGAAGACCCCTATGGAAGGCCTCACCCTCCCTGGGGAGCAGAAAGGGTATGGGATAGGTAGGGTTTTAGTTAGGGAGGTGACATGAGAGGAGGGGAGGGAGAGGGAACTGGGATTGACTGGGATTGACCTCTTGTTTCTAATTCAAATAAAAAACGGGAAAAAAAAGTTAGGGAAAAACAAGCAATTGGTAATGAAGTAATATATGAAAAGGATGCTTATCTCCAGTTCATAATAACAGAAGTGCACATTAAAATGCACTGAGACATCATTTCAAAAATAGGCAAATCCCAAAGCTTGCCAGTTCACTGGGATGTAAGGCTGGGGTGCCTGGCTCCCTCTTCTGCAGTCTAATGAGAATAAATGGCAGATGGGTTTACTGTGAGTCCCATGATCTTACTTCCAGGAATCCACCCTGCAGCTAGGTAAACACCAAATAACATACAAGATTAGTCATTCGGGGTGGTTTGTAATAGCAGAAGTTTGGAAACAACCTGAATGTCCACCAGAAAGGAACTGAATAGCTGGGAAAACCATTTAAGAGACTTCAAAAAAATGTAAGAAGTTTCCAGACTTTAAACTCTTCTAGGAAATGTATATACTGTGTGCATTTTGTATGCCCCATGTTTCATTACCTGGCCCATGGGAGGAAGCTGAAGAAATAAAGAAATGGGTGGTGCTTGCTAAGGTAGAGACTCCCACAAGTCTCTGTCTCTCCCATAGCACTACATATCAAAGTTTTAGTTGAAGAGAGGAATTCACAGAATCAAGAGTGTATTTCCCAAGACCACTTTAGATTAGATTAGATGAGATTAGATTAGATTAGATGTGACCACACCAGTCAAGGCTATATAGTGAGACCCTGTCTCAAAAAACTAAAAAGGGGGGTGAGGAGGAGGAAGAGGAAGAAGAAAATAGAAAACAAAAATTAGTGGAGAAAAATGGATTTACTTACAGTTTTATCAAAACCAAAGAACACCTTATTTTAAGAATTAATATTTTAAGATGGCTGCCCTACCCAAGGCAATCTACATATTCAATTTAATCCACAACAAGATTCCTAAACCATTCTTCACAGAACTAGAAAAATAATCTCAGAGTTCATAGGGAAGCAAAAAGACCCAGGCTAGCCAAAGCAACTCTGAGCAAAAGGAATACTGTGGGAGGCATCACCATCCTGATTGCAAGTCATACTAAGGAGTCATAGTAATAAAAACAGCATGGTGCTGACACAAAACCAGACTCATAGACCACAAGAATAGAAAAGAGGGCCCAGATACAAACCCACACAACTAGAGTAAGCTGACAAAGAAACCAAAAATATTCACTGGAGAAAAGGCAGGCTCTTCAACAAATGGCCCTGGGGAAAGTGAGTATCTACACATAGAATAAACGCAGACTCTTATCTCTTAACCTGAACAAAAGTTAACCCCAAATGAATGAAAGATCTTAATCAACCTTTGATACTGCATAAGGCAAGAAGAGAAAAGTTTGTGATGTCTGAATGAGGGAGACTTTCTGTCTGGGACTCCAGTCACTCAGGAAATAAGACCAATGACTGACAAATGAGACTTTATGAAGGTAAATGCTTCTGTAAAGCAGGGAACTTGCTAATCACATGAAGAGACAGCATATAAAACAGGAAGACATCTTTGACAACTGTATATTTGAAAAAGAAAAACTAGTATCTAGAATGTACAAAGACCTGAAAAAGAAAACAACTTGATCAAAAGGGTGCGGCTAAGAACTTGAACAGAGTTCTCAAAAGAAGAAATACAAATGTCCAACAAATGTTTTTAAAGTATTACCAATGTAACAATAATAATTAAAGAAAAAGAGGCAAATGAGCTGGGCAGTAGTGGCATATGGCTTTAATCCTAGCACTTGGCACACAGGAGACAGAGGCAGGCCAATCTCTATGAGTTCAAGGCAAGCCTGGTCTACAGAGTGAGTTCCAGGATAGGCTCCAAAGCTACAGAGAAACCTTGTCTGGGGCGGGGAGGCAAATGCAAATTAAGACAACATTGAGATTCCATTTTACCAAGTCACAAGGACTGTCATCAAGAAAACAAATGACTACAAATGCTGGCAAGGATGTGGAGCAAAGAGAATCCTTTCACTGTTGGTTATGATGTGAATTGGTGCCGCCACTGTGGAAATTGGTGCAGATGGCTCTCAAAAATCTAAATACAGAACTTCTATATGACCCAGCCATGCCACTCTTGCAATACACCCAAAGGACTTTCTATCTTACCACAGATATGCTTGTGCACTCATGTTTATTATTGCTTCATTCACAACAGCTAGGATTGAATAAGTCTAGCCATCCATCAACTGATGAATTGATACATGAAATACGGTACATATACCAATGGAATTTTTCAATCATCAAGATAAAATTTTACAAGAAACTGGAAGGAGGTGGAAAATATTATAATAAAATATAGTAACTCGGGTTCAGAAAAACAAACACCACATGTTCTCGCATATGTGGATTTATGTGGGAGTAAATGTTTATAGGTCCTAGCAAACTAAAGAGAGACCCGTGAGAGGGAAGCTAGGAAGGGAAGGGTAGTAGAAGGTACATGATATGAAAGTATGGGCAGTTACTGATGGTAGAAAGCTTTTAGTAGGAAAAGAGGCCAGGAATATGGAGGAAATGTGAAGACATGGGGGATAGACCAAAAACATAAGGAAATCCAATACTTAATAAGCTGGTCAACAATAAAATAAAATAGGGGCTGAACACAGGTACATGTGTGGGTGGGCAAAGCCTCTTCCAGAAACTGTAGGTTAACAAACCAAAAGCCCATGCAGAAGTGGGCTACTTCCCTACAAAATGCTGTTTGGTGTTTGAAGCCCTCTAAACAGTATAGGAAATTGGTACAGATGGTGGTCCCCTACCAGATCTAGATGGCAAGACCCTATTGCTGAAGATGTCATATGCCTTCACTGTAGAGCATGAAATCTCACTGGAACTTGTGTGAAAGTTTCCTCTCTGGTGCTAATCCTCATACACCCAGAAAGTGCTATGCAGGCTGCTAGAGAATAGTCAAAAAACATATTGCCCAGCTGTGGACACTAAATGCAAAAAACTGACCAGCTGGACAAGGCGAGCCAACTGGTGCAACAGTGGCAAGTTTGTGGGAAGGTAACCAACCACTCTATGGTTGGGTTTAATGCATTCTGTGGGAGGAAATTCACATCTGAAACTGTAAAGCAAGCTGTAAATCCAAGGCCAAGGAGGGCATAGGCCCTACTGAAGAAGCTATTGCTGTTGTTTTCCTAAATGAACAAGATGTGCCCATCAATCTGTCTTCAAAGTAACCGTTTGTGTCCAGAGAGTAGTGCTGTGGTCACATTTTGTCAGAGGAGCTCCTTTTTGCAGAAGTCAGCAGTGACTACAGAGACTCGCGGCTGACCAAAGTACTGAGAATAGATAACTATTGAACACCCACCCGCCAGAGGGACATCTGTAAACAAGGCTCAGGAAGCATCTTAGAAGAGCAGACAAAAAGAAGGTGAGAGGAAGAGGAATGATGGGGAGCTGGGAAACGCTGACTTTCTGCAATGATATTGCTGTTAACAGCCTTTTTTGCTTGGGAGGGGAAAAAAAGATAAAGTAAAAATGAGATTATTTTTAGTATAATGATTCTGATATTATGTTTCAAATAACAACTAAACATAAAATCTTCAGAATTTTAGTTGGTGTCTAAATTTAATGTAAACCTCATATGAATTTCTCTGCAGCAGCTGGGAAATTTTCTGAGTATTTAATAAGTCTGTCTTAGTGTTTCTATTGCTGTGAAGAGATGCCATGACCATAGCAACTCTTATAAAGGAAACATTTACTTGAGATGGCGGCCTACAGTTCAAACATGGTGCTGACTACAACTTGATCAGAAGGCAACAGGAAGTGGTCTGCGACACTGGGTGGTATCTTGAGCACAGGAAACCTCAAAGCCCACCTTCACAATGACACACTTCCTCCAACAAGGCCATACCTACTCCAACAAAGCCACATCTCTTAATAGTGCCACTCCCTATGATCTTATAGGGGCTAATTACATTCAAACTATCACAAAGACTATATTAATAATTTAATTTAAATCAATCTTTAAATTTTTTCATTTTATTTATTGTGGATTGGTTTTGTATATATGAGGACAACTGGCAAGAGTCCATTCTCTCCCTCTATCATGTGCATACTGAGGATTAAATCAGGTCTTTAGGCTTAGCAGCAAGTGCCTTCACCTGCTAAGCAGCCTTGTGGCCCATTAGAAAGCTCTCTTCTTAATAATATCGTCTTTTCCCATTACAGAGAAATACAAATGCTTACCCAGACCTTGAATGTCACTGTTTGTAGGTGCTGACATCTTCTGTAATCCCATCATAAAAGAGAAACAATATACAGATTTATAGAAAAAAAAACACATCTATGGTTCTGTAAGTATCACAGCTTTAACGAAAATCTCACATTTACCAATTACACATTTAAAAAGTGTTCCTGCTGGGAAGTGGTAGTGCACACCTTTAATCTCAGCACTTGGGAGGCAGAGACAGGAGGATCTCTGTGAGTTCGAGGCCAGCCTGGTCTACAAAGCTACATAGAGAAACCCTGTCTCAATAAATAAATAAGTAAGTAAATAAATAGTGTTCCTTCAGGACAGTGGTGACACACACCTTTAACCCCAACACTCGGGAGGCAGAGACAGATGGATCTATGTAAACTCAAGGCCAGCCTGGGTTGCAGAGCAAGTTCCAGGACAGACTCCAAAGCTACACAGAGAAACCCTGTCTCAAAAAACAGTGTTCCTACCAGGCATGATGGCACACATCCTTAATCCCAGCACCCAGGAGGGTGGTGGAGAGTAAGTGGATCTCTGTGAGTTCCAGGCAGATAGGTCTACAGATAGGTTCTAGAATATCCAAGGCTACATAGTGAGACCCTGTCTTTAGTGGAGAGGAAGGCTGGAGAGATGGTTCAGCAGTTAAGAGCACTGGCTACTCTTGCAGAGGACCAGGGTTCAGTTGCCACCACACACACACGATAGCTCACAACGATCTGTAATTCCAATACCAGGGGACCCAACACCCTCTTCTGGCCTCTGTGGGAACCACTCATGCACATGATACACAAATATGCTTGCAGACAAATCACCCCCCCCACACACACACACGTAATAATTTTAAGTATTCTAAGAAAAAGAAAACCACATGAATAGTCTAATAAAATAATTTTTTTACATTAGCTTATTTACATATGTGTGCACATGTCTGTGGAGGCTGATTATAGGAGTTGGTTCTCTCCTTCCACCATGTGGGTTCTAGAGAATGATCTGGTGTTGTCAGGGTTGGTGACAAGGCCACCTCAAAGGCCTAAAAGGCAGTTTACTACCACATCATTCAAAGACATTTTTATTTTATTTCTACAAATATACGGTAAAGGTATTTGTATGCCTCTGAAAACTCCTGATTGGCCCTCTCCACACATCAAGAACTGTCACGAAGCAGTTACATTTGGATTATTAATGTGTCAGATTTTTGTGATGTTTGTTTGTTGAGACAGTCTCATGAAGCCCAGGCTGACCTCAAACTTACTATGTAACTGAAGATGACCTCAACCCCCCTCCTCCAGCCTCTTCCTCCCAAATGCAGGACCAGAGGTCTGCACCACCTGCATTCTTTTGCTCTTTTGAAAACGTATTCAAGTTTCTTCTTCATTTTGACACTTTTCAAAATGAAGTACTTTCATTCCCGACTCCCTCACTTTATCTTTAAACCTTTTATATTCTCACTTCCAGGCTTCCCTCTTTATTTCAGTGGTTCTAGATATTCATATGTTTTTGTTCCAAATCTTTAAGGACATTTCTAAGTGTTAAGGCATTTTGCTTCTTCGCTTGTCTTAAATTATTAGTCCTTGATTTCGTCTCCTTTTAAAAATAATAATGATAATGGTTTTTTCTTTCTTTCTTTCTTTTTGAGGCATGGCCTCATGCAACCCAGGCTAACTGCAGACTTTGTCTGTAGCCAAGGTTGACCTTGAGATCCTGGGGCTCTCAAGGGCTAAGTTTGCACACGCACCATCATACCCAGTTCTCTCTGAAGAATCAATTCCTTTTGCCTTAACTTCTACCTATCTTAACTTCACCCCCATACCTTATCTTCCTTTTTTTCATTATATTCTTCTTATGTACAACTGGAAATGTGACAAGTTGAACATGGTGCTCGTGCCTGTAATTTGGATGACTGAGCTTCAGAGACCAGCCTGGGCTCCATCATGGGGTCCTGTCTCAAATTTCAAAAATTGGTAAGCTTTTCAGGGCATCACAGTCGACTCACAACATACTTTAAAATTCCTAGACACTTGCTACCCGTCAGACTCCAGGGAAACTGCTAACTTGAAACAGTTCACAGTTTCAGCATTATAGCTACATTCCTTTTCAAAGGTGTCATGTCTCTGCACACCTAGGTTTTTGGCAGTTTCTTTGATAAAGAGCAAAACTTCACAAAAAAGAACATAGAACTGGGGAAAAGGGCATCAGCGTCCAATCTATTCCAAAGCAGAACCCAAGATACACTCATCATATTTAGTTATTTTATAAAGGTATTATTACATGTACCTATTGGGGGAGGTGGTTACCTCACATGCCACGGCATACATATGGAACTCAGAAAGCAATGTACAGAAGTAGGTTCTCGGTGCTAGAGAGATGGCTCAGAGGTTAAGAGCTCTGACTGTTCTTCCAGAGGTCCTGCGTTCAACTCCCAGCAACCACATGGTAGCTCACAACCATCTATAATGAGATCTGGTGCCCTCTTCTGGCCTGCAGGCATACTGCATGGGCTCTTTCTAACATGTGGGTGCCAGGTATCAAACTCAGACCATCAGGCATGATGATGGCAAAGGCTGGTCAAGGTGACAAGCCAACCCACCATCCCAGCACATGCTTCTTAACTACAGCTATTTGTAGTAGAATAAAGTATAATTCATTCTTTCAACTTTTGCACATAAATATATTCCTAAAATGGAATAAATTCATGGCAGAGGTTCTCAAAGCTCCCCAGTTACCACATGATGATATTTGGCATTATTTCAAAACATTTATGTACAAAAGTTAAACACCGGAGAAGTAGTTGCAGCAAGATGGGGAGTAAGATGGGCCCACAACATTCTTTGATGACATTCTTAGCCTTTGGGTTGGTGGAAACGAGTGGTATGCTAAGTTAATAAATTCCAAAAGACTTTAATCTAGTAGTTGCAAGATGTTAGTTCAGAGGCACAAGTGGATAAACAGTAGCTGTTCCAGAGAGCTGGGACTAACCCGAAATAATGTCATTAGCCTCTGGACCTGCCACATTCTGTCTCTCTGAAGTACTGAAGTCAATCAGTCCCTGCAGACATGGCTTCTTTCCAAGGATTATCACTCACCTGAGCAAACTAAGATACACAATTAGGTGTGAGACTTCTTACGCACTTTTAGAAGTGTGTTGATAGCAACCTAATTCTAAAGAGTTGATTCTGAACTAAATGTTCACTCTACTATTTATATGTTGCAGTCCTCACTCCCAGTGGTATTTAGAGACAAGGTCTTTGAAGGAGAACCAGGTTTTTAAAAGGTCATAGGGTGGGCCCTTTGATGAGATTAACGCCTCCTCTACTTCCCTTTCTGTTGCCGTGATAAAACACTCTGATCAAAAACAACTTGGAAAGGAAAATGTCTTTTTTTCACTTATATTTCCAGGTTACAGCCCAATGTTGAGGGGAGCCAGGGTGGGAACTAAAGCAGAAACCATGGAGGAACTCTGCTTGCTGATTCACTTATGGGGGCTTGTTCAGCTAGCTTTCTTTACAGCCCAGGCCCGTTTACCTGGAAACCTGGGCTGCTCACAGTGGTCTAGGGCCTCCTCCATCAATTAAAAGACAATTTTCATAGACATGTCCACAGGCCAGTCTGATCTGAGCACCCCTTTCTCAGATGGCTGTAGGTTGTGCCAAGTTAACTGGCAGAGCTAACTATGGCGGCACCCTTGCTCAAAAAAACACCAGAACATTCTTTCTTCCTTCCTCCCCTGGTGTCTCTCTCCGTTTTCCTCCCTCCAATAGTCTATAAACTAAGAAACCTCAGAAACCAAACTCTGCAGGACCCTGGTCTTGAACTTAGAGATACCCAGCCTGTGGTTCTTTGTTAGGGTACCCTGAACTGTCACAGGGTGTTTCAAAAGACTCTACAGGGACAATGACAGAAATAGCAGTTACTCTGAAGTAGAAGTTGATTGAAAATAAAATGATCCCTGTTGCACAAGCAAATCACTTCTCTCTTTCCTCAGGTGCTAGAGAGCAAAATCCAGGGCAAACCTGATTGGATCCCTCCAGATCCCATCTGTGATGCCTGATCCTGGTTGTCAAGGTGACACTCCTGGCAAGAGAGAACCTCATATGAGGAATCACCACCGTCAGATTGGCCTGTGGACATACCTGGGGGGCATTTTCTTGATTGCTAATTGATGTGAGGGGTTCCAGCCCACTGTGGGTAGTGCCGTCCCTGGGCAGGTAGGACTGAGCCATCTATATATATAGGTAGCAGAGCAAGCTAGGAGTGGCAAGCCACTGAGCAGTGTTCATCAGTGTTCTCTGCTTCAGTTCCTGCCCTCAGGTTCCTGTCTTGAGTTCCCACTTTTGATTCACTGAATGACAGACTGACCTGTAAGCCCAATAAACCCTTTCCTCCTCAAAGCCAGCTTTAGTCAGTGCTTTGTCATAACAACACCACCAAAAAATAAAAACTTAGGACATCATTTAAGCAGAGATACAGAGGAACAGGTGGTACCAGCCCAGCACCATGGGGAAAAGCAGGACCATTTTGTCATTCACTATGGCACCTTACCATAGTTTTACTTTCTAAAATTTCAGTAACTCTCCATTAACCTTGGTCTGGCTGGGGGTTTTTTTGTTTGTTTGTGTGTGTGTGTGTGTGTGTGTGTGTGTGTGTGTGTGTGTGTTTGCTTTTCGAGACAGGGTCTCAATATGTCGCCCTGGCTATCCTGAAACTCACTCTGGTGACCCATGCTGGCCTTGAACTCAGGGATCCACCTGCTTCTGCCTCTTGACTCCTGGGATTAAAGGCATATGTCACCATGGCTGGCTACCTCAATCAATCTTGACCCAAAAATTAAAAAGAAAATTCTATAGATAAACAATTTAGCCGGGCGTTGGTGGTGCACGCCTTTAATCCCAGCACTCAGGAGGCAGAGGTAGGTGGAATTCTGTGAGTTTGAGGCTAGCCTGGTCTCCAGAGCGAGTGCCAGGATAGGCTCCAAAGCTACACAGAGAAACCCTGTCTCGAAAAATCTAAATTAATTAATTAATTAATTAATTAAAACAATTTATATGTTTTTAATAGATGAACACAGTGATGCACACAGGAGCTGAGGCAGGGCAACCAAAAGTTCAGGCCTAGCTGGGTGTGGTGGTGCATACCTTTAATCCCAGCACTTTGGAGGCAGAGGCAGGTAGATCTCTGTGAGTTCTAGGTCAGCCTGGTCTACAGAGTAAGCTCCAGGATAGCCAGGGCTGTTACACTGAGAAACCCTGTCTCAAAAAACCAAGGAAAAAAAAAACAATAACAACAACAAAGAAAGTCAGGCCTAACCTGGGCTACATGGTGAAACCTTGTCTCAAACACCCAAGCAAACAAAATGCTATAAAATAGCTTTTACGATAACATGGCATTCTGATTGTTCTATTGATAGTTATTAATCTCTCACTGTGTCTAATTTATAAATAACCTTTGCCTCCTATATTTATGAGGGGACATTATAGGTACATGGTTAGCAATGTAGTTCAGTAGTAGAGAATGTGCCTAACACATAACAGGTCTTGGGGTGTAGCAGGCTTTCTTGGACTGCCAGCCCCTAAATCATGAAACAGAGACTTATTAATTATGAATGCTCAGCCTTAGTTTAGGCTTTTTTCTTATCTAGGTTTTTTTAACTTAAATTAACCCATTTCTACTAAGCCATGTGCTGCCCCGAGGCTTGTTCACCTCATCTACGTACGTACTGTCCATCCTGCTTTCCTGCTTCCTCCATGTCTGGCTGGTTGGTTGGCTCCCCTTTTCTCTCTGCTCGCCAGCCCTGCCTCCCCCCTCCCCACGCCTAGCTATTGGCCCTTCAGCTTTTTATTAGACCAATCAGGTGCCTTAGGCAGGCAAGGTAATACAGCAACATATTGTTGTTACATACTTAAACAAATAATCTATTCCACAACACTGGGGTCTATCACCGACAACACAGCAAAAAAAAAAAAAACTTGTTTTAGCGAAGGTGTAAGGCTTAGATGTCAAGTGCATGCTTGGCAGACTCAGGACTGCATGTTCAAACCCCAGCACCAAACCCCAGCACCAAAATGGGCACACATGCACAAATGGTCCTGACTTAGAAAGATTTGACTTATGATTTATCAATTGGATGAGAGGCTCAAACCCCAGCCAGGAAACAGCATCAGAGGAAGGTCTGAGCCTCAGGCCCGGAGTACTGTGTCAGAGGGAGGCACGAGCCTTAGGCCCAGGAGCAGGGAAAGACTGTCAGGTGAGATAGCAGCAGTTTCCAGCAGCTGCTTACAGAAACTATCACAAGAAGTTCCTCTGGGAAAAAGCAAGTGTGTCCCAGCCAGCATCCACTGCCGTTTCTTCCGTTGGAGATACCCAGCTGCTACAGCCACCACTGGACCCTCAGCCTCACTTACACCTAGAGGAGCAATCACCAGAGCCATGACCCTGCCTGCACCTCAAGGAGTGACCACATGAGCCTTGAGCCCTCTTCTACCAGGAGGAGTATTCACCAGAGGCTCTGTTCTGCTTGCTCCTGAAAGAGAGGTCAATGGAGCCATAGCCCCAAATATAACAATTGGAGAAAGAGAGACCCCTGAAAGACAAGCTCTACCTATACTGATTAGAAGAAGAGATTCATAGACAACAAGGTAAGAACATACTCGACAATATAAAAAGCAACACGGTACGACTAGAAACTAGTAGTGCTACAACAGCAACACCTGAACATCCCAACACAGATGAAGCAGAAGAAAACGACCTAAAAAATAACTGTATGAGGATAATTGAGGCCCTTAAAGAGGAAATGAAAAGTTCCCTTAAAAAAAGAAAGAAAGAAAGAAAGAAAGAAAGAAAGAAAGAAAGAAAGAAAGAAAGAAAGAAAAGGAAAGGAAAAAGTTCCCTAAAAGAAATGGAGGAAAAGACAAAAAAAAAAAAAGGAAGAAATTAACAAATCCCTTAAGGAAAATCAATCTGATGATGGGAGTATTGTGTCAGTTTTTATCTATTTTTTTTCTTTTGGTTTTTGGAGATAGGGTCTCACTATGTAGCTCTGGCTGTCCTGGAGCTCACTCTGTAGACCAGGCTGGCCTTGAACTCATGGAGATACACCTACCTCTGCTGGAATTAAAGGTGTGCACCACCACTGCCTGGCCATATTTGTCTTTTTTTTTTTTTTCTTAAAAGAGTGCTATTGGGATGTTACCCCATGTCAGTCAAGGAGCACACAATGTTCAGTAGCCCTTGTTTCAGACTAATACTGAAATGCTTCTTTGTGTGCCTGGTACTGGCTATTTCCGTGTGATGTTGTGTTTTAGAGATGTGGTCTGTAACTAACCACAACAGCATCATCTCAGCTTCCGGTACCCTCCACGACCTCTCTGATTACAACCAGGCCAGCTCCAGAGTCCTAGAACTGCCACACACGTGGTTCTACTCTCTAAACAGTTTATGTTCCATTTAGACAATTTAGACATGTCATCCAGGTTTTCTATAAACTAAGTGTTTCTAGTTCACACAAATCATTAATACATTGGTGTGCTCTGGCAACGCTTCAGGATACCTGGAAAATCTTTTTAAATGCTTTTATTACCCATGAGTATGTGTTCATAGTAGAAAAGGGAACTAAGAAGCAATAGAAAAGCAAAACCATGCAGCCATTGCCATTACTAACTCACAGAGGTCCTGGATGCCTACACTGGGTCTGCTAGGAATAAACCTGTCAACAGCAAGGCACAGTGGAGGAAGGTCATGGGAGACCTGGCCCTCACTACTGAATTGCTACAGATAGATTCACAGTGAGGAGAAATCAATGTCTTCAGTTCTGTGCCTACTGGTGACTCTACTGGGCTCCAAAGGTGGCCCTGGTTAAAATAAATGGGTCACAAACCAAAACAAAAGTCGTGAATTTGGCCAGGTGCAGTAGCCTTTAATCCCAGCACTTGATCTTTATGCCTTTGAAGCCAGCCAGGTCTGCAGATCAAGTTCAAGGCCTCCCAAGGCTTCATAGTTAGAGTCACTCTTTAAATAAAAATTGAACTAAGTTTAAAAGAGAACTGGACATAATAGTACATGTTTTAGCCTTAGCACTTAAGGGTCCCAGGCAGGAGAATGGCCAGCCTGTGCTACAGAGCAATATCATGTCTCAGGGGAGGGAAAGTATAAGGAAGAATAATGCACATAGATCATATGCAGACAGTATACCATTTTACATAAGAGACTAGCCATTCCGTGGGTTTTGGCATCCACAGAAGATCCTTGAATCAATTTTCCAGGGACTTTATGAATCAACCATAATAATAAATTCCTTAGGGGTGGGGGTGTGATCTGAGACATTGAAGGACTCACCAGAGGAAACAACATGAAAGTTCAAAGAGTGTTCTGATCCAGTGTATGGAACACAAGCTCCTGTGTTATTTATACAAAATCCATCATCAAGAGACTGGAAACTCAGATGGGAACATCGGAGACAGGGTGTCCAGAGTTAAATAGATTTGCCCATAAGGCATCCAGATGACAGAGTGCCGACACAAAGAACAAAGTGTGCTCAGGGCTGCAGAGGAAACCGAGTCATAGACAGGAAAGCTTTCCTAGAAGAATGGTCTTTGAGGCTGGCCACCATGTTCAGCCCTAGGCCACCATGTCTTCATTATCCAAACATCCCCCTGCCAATGGTAACTCTGGAGACAGGAGAGCCAGGTCACCAACAACAAAAAAAAAAAATTAAAAAATTAAAAAATAAATAAATAAAAAATGGGTGTTCAAGGGCAACTCCAAAATGGAATAGAAGCACAAAGACTTCAGATGAACTTCTGCACTTTATCCATATGGAACATACAGTTGTCGCCAGATGCCTTTCAACAATTGATGGTACCATTCCCAAAGAGACAGTACCACTAGAAGGATGGTGGAATCTTGCAGAAAGCTGTAGGTGTCACTCTGTGATAAAGAGCTTGCTGAAGGAGTGCAATGCTCTCTGTTCGATTCTAACACCACAGACAGACAGAGACACAGAGACAGAGACCGACACAGAGAGAGAGAGACATAGACACAGACACAGAGAGAAAATAAAAAAGAAAGTTAACTGACGACATATTCTTCTGCATTAGGACAACTATCCATGTCTCATGGTTGGGAAGTTTGGCAGTGGGGGAGGGGTTGGCTTTGGCTTTTTTATTTTGTTTTGTTTTGTTTTGGGGGTTTTTTATTTGTTAGTTTTGGGGTTTTGTTTCTTGTTTTTGTTTTTTTGGTTTTCTGTTTTTTTGTTTTTTGGGTTTTGTTTTGGTTTTGGTTTTTGGTTTTTGGTTTTTGGTTTTTTTGTTTGTTTGGTGTGTGTGTGTGTGTGTGTGTGTGTGTGTGTGTGTGTGTGTGTGTGTGTGTTTGAGACAGGGTTTCCCCGTAGCTATGGAGCCTGTTCTGGAACTCACTTATAGACCAGGCTGGCTTTGAACTCACAGAAATCTACCTGCCTCTGCCTTCCGAGTGCTGGGATTAAAAGCATGTGCCACTACCACACAGAGATAGAGAAGTTTTTTGTTGATAAAACTATATTTAGAATTCCTAATGTCCATTAAGTGCAAAAACAGGAAAGCAGCATCCATAGAGGCTCAGCTTCATATGGTATATTTTTGTCCTTAAGTACATAAAGGCCAACATGGTGATTGCCCCAAATCCCAGCACTCCAGAGGCAGAGGTCCTGGGATTACCAGCTTGAAGTCATGTAGGACTGAAGAGATGGTTAAGAGCTCTGGCTGCTCTTCCAGAGGACCTCCAAGATGTTTCTAGTAGCCATGACAGGCAGCTCACAACAGCCTTTAACTACAGCTGCACCTACATGGCAGCTCACAACTATCTGTAACTACAGTTGCTGGGGATCCTCACAGGGACATGAATGCAAATAAAACAATGAACATAAAATTAAATTAAACTAATTAAAACAAATCTTTGTCTCAAAAGACCAAAACCACACAAACTATATAGAAGCAAAGGAGTTAAATTAGAAGCTGCCATCTACCAGTTCTGTTTGAGCTTTGACATGGATAAAGACAAACAACAACCCAGCCGGGCGTTGGTGATGCACACCTTTAATCCCAGCACTCGGGAGGCAGAGGCAGGCAGATCTCTGTGAGTTCGAGGCCAGCCTGGTCTACAGAGCGAGTGCCAGGACAGGCTCCGAAAGCTACACAGAGAAACCCTGTCTCAAAAAAACCAAAAAAAAAAAAAAAGACATACAACAACCCAAACAATATTCCACCAGAAGGTTAAACTAGGAAGGGGAAGGAAGGCATAAAGGGTAAAAGGTCAGGCAAGGAAGGTTAAAAAAAACAAAGAAAGAAATAATCAGTGAACAGTCACATGCTGCAGCAGGTGCTCCCACAAATATTGTCTCTAAATCACATGACTATAAAGTCAGAAATGGTCTCTCTGACATTAATCACATCGAGCAGGGCCAGCTTTTAAAAAGGCTTTTTCAAGCTTTGAGCATGAATTAATTTGTTCTCCAAATCCAGTCTCTCTCAAACAAATGATGTTAATGCATATGAGGGCTGTGGAATCCAGAGCTGGGGAGTGCATTTAAATTCTTAGCCCTGCTTCAATTCCAAAATAGATGTCCAGATAGCTACCCTTTAAATCTGCTTAAGGGACGTGAGTTTGGGTTTTTTTTGTTGTTGTTGTTGTTGTTTTCCCCATCTGTCTCCTGGTGGGAGACTAGGCAGAAGAAGAGATGCTGAAACCCCACTGAATGTCTACTGTGTGTCACAAAGAGCCATAATCACTCATAGCTTTAATTGTCTATGTCAAATGATGTTCTCCCAGGTGAAAATTAAAGAACTTAGGGGAAAAAAAAAAAGAACTTAGAGATATGTGCCTTCTGGGAAGGCTGCTGTGACTGACATCTTCAGATACTTGGAAGACTGATACCAAAGTCAGTTTTATGCTGTTGTCTGCAAAGCTAGGGGTTAGGACATGGAAGTATCAGGGTCTTGGTAGGGTATGGTCCTGAAATGTCCCCCTAGACCCTTATGTTAAAGGCATGGTCCCCAGCTTTAGCACCATTGGTATACCTGGAACGTTTAAGGGGTGGAATCTCCTGGGAGGAGGTTAGAGCACTGGGGGTGTTCCCAAGGGAAATTGTGAGATACTGCTTGTTTTCATATCAGTCATGAGGTGAGAAGGCTTTTTCTGCCATCTTCTCTGCTAGAATGTGCCACCTCAACACAGGCCCAAAGACAACAGATTGTGGAGTGAAACATGTAAAACTTTGAGCCCAAATAAACTGTCTTCCTTTGATTTTTAAGATTTATTATTTGTTTGGGTTTTGTGTGTGTGTGTGTGTGTGTGTGTGTGTGTGTGTGTGTGTGTGTGTTCATACACATATGCACTCTTGCTTGTAGAGGTCCCTAGAAGCCAGAGAGAGCATCAAATCTCTTGGAGCTGGAGTTACAAGCAGCTGTGAGTCATCCTATATGGATACTGGTCCTCTGCAAAAGAAATAACTGCCTTACCTACTGAACTTTCTCTCTAGTCTCCATACACGCACACACACACACACACACACACACACCACTTCCATTCCTTCACTGGCATTATAGCCTACTTCTTCAGGATTCCAGCCTATACTAAAGACCAGCTAAAACATCCAGCCTCATTAACTAAACAACTACTGGATTCTTGAACCTTCCATTCATAGGCAGCTATTGTTAGACTGACTGGACCAAAACCTATAAGTCATTCTAATAAATACATATATGTGTGTGTGTATATATATATATATATATATGTATATATAGTCATTTTAGCGGGCCAGTGGTGGCACATACCTTTAATTCCAGCCCTTTTGAGGCAGAGGCAGGCTGATCTCTGTGAGTTCAAGGCCAACCTGGTCTACAGAATGAGTTCCAGGACAGCCAGGGCTACAGAGAGAAAGCCTGCCTCAAAAAAAAAGAAAGAAAGAAAGAAAGAAAGAAAAAGAAAGAAAGAAAGAAAGAAAGAAAGAGGGAGGAGGGGAGGGAGGGAGGAGAGGGAGGAGGAGAAGGAAGGAAGGAAGGAAGGAAGGAAGGAAGGAAGGAAGGAAGGAAGGAAGGGAAGAAAGGCAGGCCATTCTATAAGTCCTGTTACTCTAGAGAACTCTGACTAAAATACCAGTTCCATGTGAAGCCATCAAGGATCTCAAGTTGTTTCTAGCCTTTGGGGATCAGCACTCTTTGATGTCTTTCTTTCCAGCCTCGAAACACAGTGGAGACAGAAGGGAGAAGGTCATCTTCATTCCTTTTGCATGCAATGATTAATTCCAGTAATGCAGATAATTTGTAACAACTTATCATTTTTTCATAGTGCATGTCAATTTTTTACTTTTGTGAAGAAGAGTCTAAAAGGATGCACAAAATTGGCTGCAATAGTGATAGGAAAACAGTAGAGCAATTATCCATTGTCACAGCCAGCTGCTGTGCAGCTGTTCCGATCCCAACAGTAACAGCCTGTTGGTGGGCAGCTGTCTTAGTTAGGGTTTCTATTGTTGTGAAGAGACACCACTACCATGGCAAATCTTACAAAAGAAAACATTTAATTGGAGCTGGCTTACAAGTTCAGAGGTTTAGTGGATTACCATCATGGCAAGAAGCATGGCAGCATGCAGGCAGACATGGAGCTGGAGAAGGAGCCAAGAGTTCTACATGAGGAGGCAACAGGAAGAGAGAGACACTGGGCCTGGCTTGGGCATTTGAAACCCCAAAGTGTAACACACTTCTCTAACAAGGTCACACCTGCTAATGCCACTCCCTAGGATTCAAACAGAGTCTGTGGGGCCCATTCTTATTCAAACCCTCACAGCCCATTGCCCTCCTGTAATCCCAGCATAGGGAAATGGAGTCAGAGGTTTCCTGGAGCAAGCTAGCTAGACAAACAGAACAGCAAGCTCCAAATTCAGCATGAGCTCCTGCCTCATTATATAAATCGAAGAGCAAGCAGTCTCAGCCTCCACATTCATGTACACACATGTGTACCCCCAACACACAAACACATATGCACACATGTGTGCACACAACACACACATACATATATAAAAATAAGCATTTCTAGATTAAATTATGCATTTGTACTTTTTTGAATTTGTATTTTCAACACAATTAAACTTTTCTTTGTATTTGCACATAGAAGTAATTATGTCAGAATTAAAGTCTGAAGAGCCCTCTATTGACTTCCACTTCCTTTAGGTATAGACATAACATATACTGAAAATAAAACTATATTATACACTTGTTTATTGAATGAACTACATACAAACAATACCTAAAGGAAAGGTTTTCATTACTTTTTTTAAACAAATTTTAAAGATTATTTATTTATTTATTTATTTATTTATTATGTATTATTATGTATACAGTGTTTCATATGCCTGCAGGCCAAAAGAGGATACCAGATCTCATTACAGATGGTTGTGAGTCACCATGTGGTTGCTGGAAATTGAACTCAGGAACTCTGGAAGAGCATGGAAAAACATCCAGTGCCCTTAACCTCTGAGCCATCTCTCCAGCCCTTGGTTTTCATTTAACCAAAATACAAAGGTAATAAACACTATGGATAAATATGGGGAGTGGGGAGAGTGTGGAAAAATGGCTGGGGACATAGCACAATGGTGAGCATTTGTCTAGAATACTTAAGGCAATGGATTCCATTCCCCCACTCTCTCTCTGTCTCCCTCTCTCTCCTCCTCTCCCTTCCCCCCACCTCTCTCTCTCTCTCTCTCTCTCTCTCTCTCTCTCTCTCTTACACACACACACACACACACACACACACACACACACACACACACACAGAATGTGAAAGAGGCATTCTCCATTGGTCCAAGTAATATCCAGAGACCCTCGTTCACAAGCTTAAAAAGCTCAGGACAAGTCCACAAAGTCCACAGCCACTGAGCACAGGACAACCACTCCATCACCTTAGCAATATGGGGGAGTGGAGGCCGTGGTCTGGTCTCTGAGCACATGCTGAACCTGCCAGGTCTGAGATCAATTTCATAATGGTCGGCGTTAATGTATTGTCAGGGAGGGCCAAGAAACAAATTCCTTTTTTTAGAGCGTGTTCTTACTCCTGGGGATACTGCAGGCTGGCTTCGAATTACCGTCTGGCTTTTGCATCTTGAGGATCTGATAAGCAGTTTTTAAGCCTCTTTTCTTTTCAAGATGAGCTGCAAATTTAAATGAATTGGAAGTTGGGGCATGAGTACTGCTGTGGTACTGTGCATGCTTGAAAGTGAAGAAAATGATACATATAATTTCTTAAGTGATTTGGGGCTAGAGGGATAGCTCAGTGGTAAAGTGCACTCAGTGCTCCTTTTTTTTTTTTTTTTTTTTTTTTTTTACATGTATTAGTGTTTTGGAGGCATGTATGCTATGCCTGAGGGTTGTCAGATCCCCTGGAATGGGATTTACAGTCATGAGCCATAATGTGGGTGCTGTGAATTGATCCTGACTCCTTTGGAAGAACAGCCAGTGCTCTTAACCACTGAGCCATCTCTCCAGCGCGCACACACACACACACACACACACACACACACACACACACACACACCACTCTTAAAGAGTACCCATATGGCAGCTGGGTTGCTGGGACTACGAGTATATACCACCAGGCCTGACTCAAAAGGTATCTATCACTGAAGGTCAGCCTCAAAATGTTGACCATATCTAAAAGTCTTGGGGTAATCCTAAACCAACAGTCAAACCTCCTATTTTTAAAAGTGTATTTGTTTTTATTTAATGCATATGTGTGAGGACTTGCATGTTTGTATATGCACCATGTGTATGCCTGATGCCAGTAGAATCCAGGAGAGGGTATTGAATCTGCAGGGCCTGGAGCTCCAATTGGCACACCTCTCTAATCCCAGCTGTCAGTCACAGAGACATAGTGAGGCCTGGTCACACAAAGCTGGAATCCCAAATACTCAAGAGGCAGAGACAGGAAGATCACTGCAAGTCTGAGGTCCACCTAGTAAGTTCTGGGCCTGCCAGGGCTGCAAAGCAAAGCCTTGATTCAAAAGATAACAATCCTGGGATGGGGGCACACACCTTTAATTGCAGAACTCAGGAGGCAGAGGCAGGTAGATCTCTGTGAGGTTGAGGCCAGCCTGGTCTACATAGTTCTTAGACAGCCAGGGTTAAATAGAGAAACCCTGTCTCTACACCTTCCCCCCAAATAATAATAATAATAATAATAATAATAATAAATTACATGAGGGTGATTTCAGAGGAGAGAAAAAGCAGGGAACAGGATCAAAATACAATGTGTGCATGTTTGAAGTTCTCAAAACATCAATTGTAAAAATTATATTTAAACATTTTTGATTGCATGTTTTAAATAGATGAAGGTCAAAAGCAGAATGTGTGTTACTGTTGGGTACGCACATGTGATTTTTTTTCTTTTGGTGGCCCTGGGGTTGACCCTATAGACTCACACAAGCTAGATAAGCTCTATTCACATACCTACATCCTCAACACTCTTTATTTCTCATTTAGAGAGGGGCCCTGACAAAACTGCAGAAGCTGGCCTTGGATTTTCTAGTCCAGGCAGGCCTTGTATTTGTAATTTTTTATTATTTTATATCATGTGTGTGCATATTTTGCTGCATGTAAATCTCTGTACAACCTGTGTCCAGGGCCTATGAAAGCCAGAGGAGGGCAGTGGATCTCATGGACCTGGAGTAACAGAGGTTGGAGCTGCCATGTGGGTCCTGGGAAAAGAGCCCTTGTCTTCTAGAAGAGCAGCTGGTGCTCTTAACCACTGAGCCATCCCTCCATCCCCCAGGACTTGAATTTGCAATCTTCCTGACTCAACCTCTTATGTACCCGGGATTATAGGACTTGCAACTGGGCCCACTATATCGGTGTGACTTTTACAGAGATACACAGGCACATACCAATAACACACATGCACTCTTCCCACTCCTTAAATTGGCTTGCAACATCTCTGAAACTGCATAGAAGAAATAGCAACACCCCACCACTGTCTCACTGAAGAAAAAGTCATAGATATCTAAGGCAAGAAGAAAAGAGGTTTTTGTTTGTTTGTTTGTTTTGTTTTGTTTTGTTTTTTTGTCTTTGAAACAAGGTTTGTGTAAACCTGGCTGTCTTGGAATTTGTTCTGTAGACCAGGATAGTCTCAAACACAGAACTGGGATTAAAGGTGTGCATCACCACCACCCAATTTATTATTATTATTACAATTATTTCTGTTTGTTCTTGTGATACTGGGCATTGAACCCAGGGCCTTGTAGAACCAAAATGCTCTACCAGTGAACCACATCCCCAGCCCCTGTTTTGTTTAGGGGGAATTTTTGTTTGTGTGTGTGTTTAATTTGTCTTTTTATTTTTTGAAGCAAAAGATCATTACTCTCTAGCCCAGGAGTACCTCAGAGTCAATATTTAGCCCTGGCTAACTTCAAACTCACAGCAATCTTCCTGTCTCAGTTCCCTGAGTAGTGGGATTACAGGTCTGAGCCACCCTACCTGGCCTAGGAACTTCCTTTTTACTTTAAACCCTAAGGTTTCTTTTGGACATTGTACTGTGATCACTACCCAGACCCCTTGTGTCAGGGAACCTTGATCATCAACTGGACAGGATTGAAGACCACCTGAGAGACACTTCTCTGTTTATCAGTGTATTTTCAGAAAAGCTTAGCTGAGAGAGAACCTACCCTACATGTGGACAGCCTGACCCCATGGGCTGGGGTCTGCCCAGAACAAAGGATAAAGGCAGCTGAACATATTCATCTCTGCTCCGAAGACACAGTGTGACCGGCTCCTCATACTCCCGCCGACACACCTTCCCCAGACTTCAAGCCACACCTAACTATCCCATTTTAAGTGGCCATCCTCAGATGCTTTTATCACAGCAATTAGATTTGTGTAACTAATAGACACAAATTTTTAAGGGAAAATACAAATAATACAAATGTCTGGCATGCCAGTACTGAGTACCCAGTTACGTGGCTGAACTGACATTTTTTGAAAGAATAAAAATTGAGCTCCTCCCACCACCACCAGCACCGACAACATGAGCAGGAATTCATTTCATATGATTAATGAGAAAAACTATTTTTTTATTAAAAATGAACAAAGAAAGCCAGGTGGTGGCACACACCTTTAGTCCCAGCACTCGGGAGGCAGAGGCAGGTGGATCTCTGTGAGTTTGAGGCCAGCCTGGGCTACAGAGAGTTCCAGGACAGGCTCCAAAGCCACAGAGAAACCCTGTCTCGGGGGGTGGGGAATGAGCAAAGAAAATGCATAGAATAAAGCTCTTCCTCTGTGGGTGTCTCAGTGCTCCACGGATACCAAAGTCCTTAGAGTGGGGAGACAAGCAGTAACACTTCTTCTACAAATGGAACATCTTTAAAGCACTTTCAGACAGAGGGGGTTATGTAGACTTGAAAACACATGTACAAGTAACATTATACAGACTGAGTGGTGTATTTAGGAATGTATAGTCATATATGCATACAATGACAATTAGTGAAAAAGAGGCCATGAACGTAAAGGAGTGGGGTGGGGGTAATATGGGGTGTTATGAAGGGAAGAGAGGGAAAGGAAAAGTGATGTAATTATATTATTATAAACTCAAAATAAATAAATAATTTTTAATCTTTTAAACTAAAATTTATTCATTTATTTTTTAAATAATCTTAAAATTTTAAACATATACATTGGAATTTTACTCAACTATAAAGAAGAGTGAAATATGACATTTTCAAAAAAGTGGATAGAACCAGAGATCATCACATTAAAACAATCTCGTCTCAGAAAGTGACAGACACAGTGGAGACTGTTTGAGAGGAGGAAGGACACCAGCAAGAAGGAAGGAAGGGAGGGCAGCGGGGCAGTGAATAAAAAAGAACAAAGTATAACCAGATATGTGTTTGTGAAACGTCACAAAGAAATCCGAGTCTTTTTTTTAAGATTTTATTTATTTATTATGTATACATATACTATATATGTATACATATATTATGTATACATAATATGTATACAGTCTTCTGCCTGCATGCCAGCAGAGGGCACCAGATCTCATTCAAGGTGGTTGTGAGCCCCCATGTGGTTGCCGGGAATTGAACTCAGGACCTGGAAGAACAGTCAGTGCTCTTAACTGCTGAGCCATCTCTCCAGCCACCACCACCCCTTTTTTTTTCTTTTTTTTTTTTTTTTTTTTTTTTTTGGTTTTTCAAGACAGGGTTTCTCTGTGTAGCTTTGGAGCCTATCCTGGCACTAGCTCTGGAGACCAGTTTGGCCTCGAACTCACAGAGATCCTCCTGCCTCTGCCTCCCGAGTGCTGGGATTAAATGCGTGTGCCACCATCGCCCGGCTCCGAGTCTTTTTTTATTTCAAGACACGGTTTCTCTGTGTAACATCCTGGTTGTCCTGGATGTAGACCATAATGGCCTCAAACTCACCGAGACCCACCTGCCTCTGCCTCCCAAGTGTTGGGATTAAAGGCGTGCATCACCACCACCCGACAAGTCCTTGTTTTTATACGCCACCCAAAAATTAAAGTTAAAAAGCCACAGTGCTAAATCCCCCTTTTATCTATTGAAGTTATTTGTCATTTTCTGGGGGTGACAGGCAGGATCTCACTTCACAGCCTGAGCTCTAGCTTAGGATCCTGCTTGTTGCCTTATCCTCCCAAGGGCTGGCATGACAGACCTGCATCTCCGTCTCTCAGGTTTCAATCCCAGCAATGCACCGTCAGCACAATGCACAGAACACTTTATCTTGAAAGATAGGCTGTGTGGCAAGAAGCAAACAGCCTTTCCAACTTGGCCATTAAGGATATGAATTTTGCTTTATTGTTTACAGGAAGTGTTTACTGTGAAGGCCAGCCTGGCATCTCTAAGCAAAGTAATAGGAAACCAGAGCCCAGGGCTCTGTGTTACTTGCAAGGAAATGAGCCAGATGCAGGGAGGCCGTGTGTCCCCTCCATCTCTATATCTACTGCACAGGGACCTTACAGGCATCAGAAGGCAAGGGGATGTGTTCTAGAGAACATATGCTGGCTATTTTATGTTGTGACACAAGCTAGAATCACTGAGAGGAGAGAACCTCATCTGAGAAAATGACTACTGCATAAGACCGGGCTGTAGGTAGGCCTGTGGGGCATTTTCTTAATTAAAGATTGATGGGAGAGGGGCTGGAGGGCTGGCTCAGCAGTTAAGGGCACTGGCTGTTCTTCCAAAGGACCCCGGTTAAATTCTCAGCACCCACATGACAGCTCACAGCTAGAACTCCTGTTCCAGGGGTCCAACAACACCCTCACACAGACATACTTGCAGGCAAAACACCAGTGCACAGGAAATAGATAAATAAGTAAATCTTAGAAAAAAAAAGACTGATGGGGAAGGCCCAGCCCATTGTGGTTGGGGCCACTCTGGGGTTTTGTTGGTTTTGGTGTTTGGATTTTTTGGGTTTTGTTTTTTGAGACAGAGTTTCTCTGTGGCTTTGGAGCTAGCTCTTGTAGAGCAGGCTGGTCTCGAACTCACAGACATCCGCCTGCCTCTGCCTCCCGAGTGCTGGGATTAAAGGCGTGCGCCACCAACACCCGGCCTAAGACCCAAGTAATTTAACATGAACATTTTCCTTGACTGATTAAGTACATTAGTAAAAATAACTTCTCCTTTCCCAAAAGATTTATTTTTTTGTTTTATGTGTATGCTTGTTTGCCTGCATGTGCAAGAAGCTCATGTGGATGCCGGAAGAGAGTTGGATCCTCTGGAACTCCAGTTAGAGTTGTGAGCTGCCATGTGAGAACTGAACCATGGTCCTCCAACAAGCGCAGCAGGTGCTCTTAACCACTGAACCACCCCTCTAGCCCAGAGATGCTCAACCTGTAAATCAAACTCCTTTAGGGGTACCATATCAGTTATTCTATATACCAGATACATTTGATTCATAACAGTAGAAAAATTACAGTTATGAAATAACAACTAAATAATTTTACGGATGGGGAAGTCACCACAACAAAACACAAGGAACCACATTCAAGGGTGACAGCATTAGGAAGGTTGACAACCACTGCTCTAGCCCTAAATATTCCTTTAGATGACAGCATTTTGCCAGGCTACAGCCATAGTCCCAAACAAAAACCTCACTGTACATTTTCCATTTTCAATGCTATTCATTAATACTCCAGAAATAGAAAACACAAAACTAAGAAACAGCTGAGTGCATAGCTACCTCAAGATATCCTTTGAATTGTTTTAGCAAATTTATCTCTAAAATTAAAAATAAGAAACCTAACATAGCTAAGCATAGTAGCACATACTTCTAATTCCAGCATTTAAGAAGTTGAGACAAGGGCTGGAGAGATGGCTCAGCCGTTAAAGGCTAGGCTCACAACCAAAAATATAAGAAGTTGAGACAAGATAGAAATTTGGAGGCCATCCTGGGCTACATAGTGAGGCTTTGTCTCAAGCATAAAAACTCCTTTCATGCTTCTGGGTTTTGTCCTAGATCTCTGCTCTGTCATAAGAACAACCCACAGCCCGGCGGTGGTGGCACACACCTTTAGTCCCAGTAGAGGCAGGTGGATCTCTGTGAGTTCAAGGACAGTCTAACCTACAGGGCGAATTCCAAGACAGCCAGGACACAAAGAAACCCCATCTCAAAAAACAAACAAACGAAAAATCCAACAATAACCCACAGGTCAGGCAGTTTGCTGGAGATGAGAAGCCATATGGAGCAATATCAAGTAATCCTAGCCAAGGCCAAGCCCTTGCCAATGTCTAAGCAGAAGTTAGCCAAGATTGATGCAAACTCACATGAATGGTTCACAACAGTGTATGACCTCTCCTCACGTTGTCACACTCCAGTTCCAGGAGAATCCAGTGCCCTCTCATGTGGAACTGGTGTGACACACAGTTATGAGCCACCATGTGGGTGCTGGAAACTGAACATGTATCTTCTGCAACAGCAGCAAGTGCTCCTAACTGCTGAGCTATCTCTCCAGCACCCATCTTGAAGTCTTAACCCTCATGACTTAGCCATGTATACACTACAATATCTTAACAATGAGTTATCATTTTACTCATGCTGTTGGCAAGACTTTGTCATTCTGTCTATATTAAAAAAGAGTTGGCTTATCAAGTGAGGGCACTTGCCGCCAAGTCCAGCAACCTGAGTTTGATCTCTGGAACCTGCATGGTGGAGGGAGAGATGCTACTCCTCAATGTCTTCTGACCTCAACACACATGCCCCATTCATGGGATACACAAAATTAATTCATCAGTTCTTTAAGAGTATATCTGTCTGAGTTACTTTTCATTTGCTGTGAAGAAACACCATGATCAGGGCAACTTATAAAAGAAAGCCTTTAATTGGGGACTTGCTTACAGTTTCTGAGAGTGATTCCAAGGCCATCATGGAAGGGAGCATGATAGCAGACAAGTGGGCCTGCTGCCAGAGCAGTAGCTGAGAGCTTCAAGTTGGGGGTAGAGAAAGAGACTAGACTTGGCATGGGCTTTGGAACCTCAAAGTCCACCCCCCAATAACACATCTCCTCCAACAAGGCCACACCTCCTAATCCTTCCCAAACAGTTCCAATAACTAGGGACCAAGCCTTCAAACATATGTACCTGTGAGGGTCATTCGCATTCAAACAACCACAGAATATATTTATTAAATCAACATTCAGGGGCTGGAGAGATGGCTCAGAGGTTAAGAGCACCGACTGCTCTTCCAGAGGTCCTGAGTTCAATTCCCAGCAACCATATGGTGGCTCACAACTATCCGTTATAAGATCTGGTGCCCTCTTCTGGTGTGCAGATATACATGGAAGCAGAATGTTGTACACATAATAAATAAATAAAATCTTTAAAAAAAAACAAACCAACATTCAGCAAATATTTGAGTATTTACTAATACATTAAGTGATTAAAAAGTAAGCTTGGGGCTGGGAACTATGGTAGTTTGAATGTAACTGGCCCCCATAAGCTCATAGGGAGTGACACTATTAGGTGGTGTGGTCTTGCTGAAGTAGGTATAGCTTTGCTAGAGGAAGTATGTCACGTGGAGGCAGGCTTTGAGGTCTCATATATGCTCAAGCCATATCCAGTATCTCAGACCACTTCCTGCTACCTTCTGATTGAGATGTAGAACTCTCAGCTCCTTCTCCAACACCATGTCTGTCTGCACGCTGCCATGTCCCACCATGATGATAATGGACTAAACCTATGAACTGTAAGCTGCCACCTCAAATGTTTTTCTTTATAACAGTAGCCATGGTCACGGTGTCTTTTCACAACAGAAACCCTAAGACAGGAACAAATTTGAAGATTCTAGGTAATGAGTTCCTAGGTAACAGGAGTTTTGCTTGAGTTAAATCTTACCAGAAGGCACAAACAATTTTTAAAATTGATTGTTCCATCTATGTTTATGAGGCTAATATATTTTTAAAAAGATTTCCTCATAATTGCAGAAGTCTGTCTTCCTCCCAACAGTGGAGAAAGATGTCAGATTGCATTTCAGCAGGATCCTTTTCTACCTAGCAACCAATAAACAAAGGAAAAAGCTTTTTGTCATTGGCAGGTCTCTATTGAGCTATTTGGCAACAGTCATGAAGACACTCGTCTTAATTTTAGCTACTGGCTCTGCATTTTAGCACAATGATGGGAAAGAATCACTTTTTTTTTTTTTGAGATAGGATCTCATGGAGCCCAGGCTGGCTTTCAACTGGCAATGTAGATGAGGAAGACCTTGGATTTCTATTCTTTCACCTTAGTCTCTCAAGTGCTAGGATTATAGATGTGTACCAACACATCCCACAAGTTTGGAGTGCCAGTCCCAGGGTTAACCCAGTTCTGGGGATTAAACCCAGGGCTTTGAGCACAGAAGGCAGGCACCCTATCATCTGAGCTATGTCCATAGCCCAAGAATGTAACCATTTAGAGGGCTTTATGCATCTAATACTGTGAATTCCACTGAAGGGTTATGACAGATGAAGGAAAGGGAGGAAAAGGCAGGCAGCACCTTCATGATACACAGCACTAATTGTCCTAAAACTCAACCTTAATACAGGACAAGGGTTTTTAAAAGCAGTGACAGGGCTGAAGAGGTGGCTCATAGGTTAAGAGCACTGGCTGCTCTTCCAGAGGACCCAGATTCAAGTGCCAGTCCCTGTATGGAGGCTCGCAATCGTCTGTTACTCCAGTTCCAGGAGATCTGGCACCTTTTTCTGGCTTCTGTAGGCATTGCATACACTTGGTGCCCAGACATACATGCAGGCAAATCACCTGTGCATATAGAATAATAAAATTCAACCGGGCATTGGTGGTGCACGCCTTTAATCCCAGCACTTGGGACGCAGAGGCAGGTGGATCTCTGTGAGTTCAAGCCCAGCCTGGTCTCCAGAGAGAGTGCCAGGATAGGCTCCAAAGCTATACAAAGCTACCCTGTCTCGAAAACCAAAAAGAAGAAGAAGAAGAAGAAGAAGAAGAAGAAGAAGAAGAAGAAGAAGAAGAAGAAGAAGAAGAAGAAGAAGAAAATTCAAAAATTCCTTGCCTTCATATTTGCCATAAAACAACATGAGCTCATCACTGAGAACTTGCGGAAAGGGAGCTCAGTGTCTTGCCTACCCCAAAGTGACAGGGAGCCAACGTCAACCTGTCAACCTTAAACACTTTCTAGACAAGTGTGTCAGTTCACGCTTGTAACCTCAGCACTTGGGAGGCTGGCTAATGCAGAGGGCCACCATGAATTGGAGGCTAGCCTAGGCTATATAGAAAGACCCTGTCTAAAATTTAGTAACAAGAACAATAAATGTCCTCAATACCGTTCTTTGAAAGAACAACACAATTTTATTGGTTTCCTGCAAATCCCTCCAACAACTTTCTATTAGGTTAGTATGATTCATATAAGAAGCTTGACCACAAAGGGATTTATCACTCGTCCAAGGTCAACGTGAGTTCTCAACCAGTTCAGGAATTAAGGCCAGGTTTCCAGCCCTTTCCAGCTGGCTCATTCAGCCCCACATATTGGAGAACATTCCTTCCCTCACCCATTGCTCACACTGTTCTATTACCGCACTGTACAAATGCCCACACTGAAAATAGATTCTCCCCACTGCAGCCAGCGTCTCTGCCCTTCACTGCCAGGCAGAGGGAACATTTCAGATAGGTAGAAATAGGGGATAGGCCTCTCTGTAGAAATCCCCAAATTATCACCACCAGATTTACCATGAATTGTACAAGATATCTAATTAAAGCTGAAGTTCAGGTAAGCAAAATAGTTATTTAGTAGTATAGCCCGGTAATATTTGGGATATGCATATATTAACCATATATTTCTCAGATTGGGTAGAAGCTTTGGGGGATTTATCAAGTTAAGTTTTGGGGTTGTTGTTGACACAGTCTTACTATGTAGCCCTGACTGGCCTGGAACTCACTTATGTAGACTGGGCTGACCTCAAACTCACCTGCCTCTGCCTCCAAGGCACTGGAATTTAAGACATGCATCACCATGCTCAGCATATCAGTCACAGAGTGATTGATCACTCAGCAGGCTTCCTTGTATCTAGTGGTCCACCCATCCCCATTTCTACACCAGTACCCACAGATTTGAACACATAAAGGATAGGAAACTCACCCAGGACATAGAAGTCACACACAGATGCTTTCCCTTCCAAAACATGGGATGGTAGTCCCCAAATGTGATGTGTAAAATGGTTCCCTACTCCTTCCCCTATAGAATTAGGCTTCTTGGTATTCTGGTTGTTGTTGAAGGAGGAGGAATGGCGGAGGAATGGTACCTATTTAAGTATTCATGTGCATGCGTGGTTGTGGGTAGGTATACGTCATTGTGTGTGTTTGTGTGTGTGGAAGTTGGACTCAGCCATGGGAATGAGGTCAGACTGAATGGCCATTGATTCCCAGAGATGTAGCTGTCTCTCTCTCTGCTTTTCCATCACTGGGATTACCAGGACATACCACCACACTCGGCTTCTCTACACAGGTTCCAGGGATCTCACTCAGGCCTTCAGGTTGCACAGTAAGCAGTTTACTGACTGACTCATCTCTCAACCTTCTTTGTTGTTTTATGTTGGGGGCAGAGAGCAAAAATTGTATACAGTGGCATAATCCCAAAGGCCCAGCTGCTTGGGAGATTAAATGAGAAAAACCTACTAAATTCAGGAAATTAGAGCTAGCCTGGGCAACATACCAAAACCTTTGCCTACTTCTTAAAATAAATTCAAAATTAATTACCCAGGCAGTTGTGGTGCACACCATTAATCCCAGCACTCGGGAGCCAGAGACAGGTGGATCTCTGTGAGTTTGAGGCCAGCCTGGTCTACAGAGTGTGTTCCAGGACAGCCAGGGCTACTCAGAGAAACCCTATCTCAAAAAACAAAACAAAAACAAAAACCTTGCAAAAAAAATTTAGTGCTTATCAGTTGCCTTTTTTCCAATTTAAAAGAAAATGTTTTTTTCAAAGATAGCTACAGTGATGGCTCCCATCTTCCTTTTGTATAATGTGACCAAGAGGTAACTTTTTGTGTCCCTTTGTCCCTTAAGTTGATTAGTCTGTCACTAATGCCCAATAGAAGGTGTTGAGCCCAAGAAACTATCAAGGCTAGAGCAGGCAATCCAAAGAACTGGAGAGATGGCTCAGAGGTGAAAGACACTGGGTACTTACTCTTCCAGGGGACTCAGATTCCAGCACCATATGGTGGCCTGCAACCATCTGGAACTCACTGGCTATAACTCCAATCACAGAGGATGACAGCCTTTTCTGGCCTTTGTGGGTACTGGATATGCACATGGTACCCAGACATACATGCAGACAAAACACCCACACACATTAAATAAATATAAAAGTACAGAAATAATTTTTTTTCTTAAAAGAGGAAGAAGAAGAAAGCCTGGATTTGTTCAGTGGGAAGACCTGTGTATAATTTTAGTGTAATTTCTTTGTTAATCCTCTTTCATGCACACGGAAAATAAGTTTTAAGTTGGTTATTTGTCATTGATTTGTTGAATATATTTAAGTTTATTTTATTTTTAATTATATGTGTGCATGCACTTGGGTGTGAGTGACAGTGGAAGCAGAGGCGTCGGATCCCCTGGAGCTGGAGCTGCAGGCAGTTGTGAGCCATGGGACATGAGTGTCAGCAATTGAGCTCTGGTCTTGTGAAGGAGCAGCAAGTGATTTTGCAGATGTGGTGGCCTGTTGCTGGTCCTAACAGGTGGGGAGGGAGAGGGAAGGAGTCGTGAAGTCAACCACACAGGCCTCCAGAGTCAGGTGAAAGGAAAACTACCAAAGTCTGTGTCTTGACTTTGTGTCTTTGCAACCCTCCCATGAAGGACCCAGCAACAGTTGCATGCCTGTAACCCCAATGGTAGTGAGGCTGAAGCTGAGAGTGGAGAATTCTGTGAGTTTAAGGTGAGCCTGAGATGCACAGTGACTTCCAGATGATGAGCCTGAACTAGATAAGACCCTACCTGAAGGAGAAGGAGGAGGAAAAGAAGGAGGAGGAGACAACCCTGTGTGTTATTTAATCATCAACATCATAAACACACATACAAACTAAGGCAAGATATTGATCAGATTGTGTTTTTTGTTATTTCAAGACAGGGTTTCTCTGTGGCTTTGGAGGCTGTCCTGAAACTAGCTCTTGTAGACCAGACTAGTCTCGAACTCACAGAGATCTGCCTGCCTCTGCCTCCCCAGTGCCCCGCTGCTTGATCAGATTTTTTTCACCACTTTTTGTTTTGTCTTTTGTTTTTCTAACAGAGTCTCACTAAATAGCCAGGCTTATCTCAAACCCATTGTCCTCTTTCCTCTGCCCCCCCCATGGCCAGGATTATAGATTTGTAGGCCCCCTCCTCCACTTCTAAAGAAAAACAAGTTACTACTGGTTATTTTTTTTGAGAACGTGGCCTGGACAAGCAGTCTGAGCTAACTCAAGATGATTCTTCTCCAAAGCAGTGGTTCTCAACCTCTATCTCCAAAAGAATATTCACACTTTGATTCATAGCTAGCAAAACTACATTTATGAAGTAGCAATGAAAATAATTTTATGGTTGGGGGTCACCACAATGTGAGGAACTGTATTAAAGGGCAGAGGCATTAGGGAGGTTGAGAACCACCGCTTAAAGGCTAGAGGGAAAGTATCTAAGGAGAAGACCTGCTTAGGAGGCTGGCCACACAGTACTGTATAACAGCTGCCACACTACATTGGAAGACTAGAAATTTTTTCAAGCTGCATTTTCTTTTTTAAAATATTTATTTATTTTAGTTGCATTTTACATTCCAACCAAAGTTCTCTCCCCACCTCTCCTCCCGCTCTCTTGTCTCCCCTGCCACCCCAGCCCATTTCCCCCATCCATTCCTTGCACAGGTAAGGGCTCCCATGGGAAGTCGACATAGTTTATCACATTAAGTTGGGGCAGGACCAAGCCCCTCCCCCTGCATTAACAAGTTTCTACATTTTCATTCAAATAATTTAATTTTCTCCTCAAGGTCAGAAAGACTCCACATCTTTTGGGGTGGGGGTGTCACAGCTGAACACTAAGGGCTTTTAAACGATCACCTATCAACCTGAACAGAGGATAATCCATTGCTGAAAACAGTGTCTTCAACCAGCTTGGAAAGTTTGCAGCGGAAGAAAATATACTCCAGCAAATGCTCCGTAACTTCTCATGTTGCCATAATATTCCTCCTCTGGTGTCAAAACCTGCCCACACTCAACGTTTCTAGTGAACTATGGTTTAGTCACAGGACTTCCACCCCAAACGAGGCAAAGTTAAAAGAAATATGACCCTCGACGGTCATATTTACTGCAAGAGTGCTGTTGAGAATATCTGGCGTGACATAATAGGTGCTCTGCACAAGGCTGGAGAAGCCAGACATGCCGGCACTTGCTTATAATCCTGTTCCAAAAGAAAAGAGGAGAGAGCTGGGGCTGTAGTAGAGCGCTTGCCTGCTTGCCTAGTACACACTCGATTCTGGGATCTAGATTTCCAGCACTGCATAACCCAGATGGGATTACACACACCTGTAATCCCAGAACTCACAAGTGTGAGGCCAGCCTGGGCTAACCAGACCATACCTCAAAGCAACACAAAAACCTGTGTGAGTATGTCCTTGGTTTCATTGGTGTTTGCCCTTCTACAACACCAATTTCTTCTTTTTCTCTCCCCTTTCCTCATCAGTCCATACGTGAGGACAGTTCTGAGCAGTGGCTCTAATCCCCTGCGGATTTCATCTTTGCCTTTCCAACAGTTCAAAGGAGACCTATGAGCTGACTAGTTCAGCCAGAGCAGGGCGAGGCGTCCAGCTCTGGCTAACCAGCGAGCGAGCGATTCTGATGCCCTGAGCTCATGTTTCCACAGCTTGGTTACCCCGAGTGACCTCCACTCTTCATCCTCAAGCCTTGTCCCTCAGAGCTCCTGCCTGCTGGCACCCCTTCTACAGAGATGGGGCGTCAAGGATCCTAATGATTCCATCTTTTTGTGAATGAGGGTGTGATTCTCCAGGGCTACTTCGCCCTGAAGCAGGTCACTCCGCCTCCCAGCAACAGGACAGACAGAACCTGATTCCCAGCACAGAGCCACCCTCAACCAGAAACGCCAGCTTCACGGAGGAACTCGTCTCCAGAGCCTGGCATGGGAATGCTTATCTTTTCCCACACTAAAGAAACCATCTTTCCTGCTAAAGAGGAAGAAAGTGCCCATTCCTGGAGTCTTATTTTCCTCCCTTGGGAATCACATTAAGTTGCCAGAGTTGTCATAGAAATCCTAGGCTTAAGCAATGTTTCTGCCTCAGACTCCCAATTAGCTGAGCCTTTGGTTGCTGCCCACAGCGTCCAGCTAAGGAAATCCAAGGGTGGTCACTATTCCTAGACATTTCCAGCAGAGGGCGCTCCGGTACAGATACCAGAACAGGAAAGCCGTCCAATTTCCAGGTGCAGACTTAAAATGATTGCCAACAGGGTTTCCAGAACGTGAATAAAAGAGCCTGGGGTGGGAATCCCCGCGAAAACCAAAATAAAGTCAAGGGTGTGAGTGAGGTTACGTGGGCAAATCGTTACCATCTTTTGAAACAAGCCTGAAGCAGAACAAGCCTGAAGCTGACGCCTGTAATCCCAGCACTCAAGAGGATCTGGACGAGCTTTGTCCAGCCTGGGCAACAGAACAAGACCCTGCCTGTGTGGGAAGGAGGAAGGGAGGGAGGGAGAGACGGAGGGAGGGCAACCTGAGCTGTTCTCAGTACCCCATTATGCTACTCTCAAATGAAGTAACATTGTACATCCCAGTAATTTCATTCTTCTGAAAGACAGTGTTGGGTTGCTATCTTTCTTCCTTTCTATCTGTCCTCCGTTTTTATGTAGATCAACTGGTTGGCATAAAACTTGTGACAATCCCCCTGCCTCTGCCTACTGAGTCATGGAAAGACAACGTCTTAAAGGGGAAACTATTCATGATTGGTGCCCCTTAGTTTTTTTCTCAACTATACACAGCTATAGTTATCTGAGATAAGGGAACCTTAACTAGGGGGTTGCCTCCATCAGATTGCTTGTGAGAATGTCTGTGGGGAAATTTCTTAATTAATGATTAATGTGGGAGTGCCCAGCCTGGCCTCAAACTCATAGAGATCCACCTGCCTCCCAAATGCTGGGATTAAAAGAGTACAACACCCGGCTGGTCATAGTAGTTTTTTAAATTATTATTATTGCTTTCCTTTATTTTATGTGTATGGGTGTTTTGCTTGAAAGTGTGTCTGTGCACCACATTTGTGCATTTTGGTGCCCAACGGTTCCAGGAAGAGCCCCTGAACTGAAGTTACCGTCATGCATGTGCAGGAAACCAAACTCTGGTCCTCTGGAGGAGCTGCCAGTGCTCTTAACTGCTGAGCCATATTTCTAGCCCCTTGCTCATACTGTTTATCACAGCGATAGATAGCAGGCTAGGACATGACCTAAAAGAGTCAAAAGCTTGGTCAATGGATCATTGGAGATAAAAAAGGGAACGTTTGGTAATGTTGGTCCCAACATGCTCTCCCAGAGGCATGATGCCTTCTCTGTCACTCCTAGGGCTTTCCTTTACAAGAACAAGTAGCTATGGCCCATTTTGGTATTTAAAGAAATAGTACATTTATTTCCCAATGGCCTCAGAGAATGGAGCATCTGGCGGTGCTGAAAAGCATGTGGAAAAGGAAACTGCCTTGTTTCTTCTCCAAAAATCCTGTAGGTGGCACACACATACCAGTTTCAACTGAGGAATCCCAGCTTTGACTTCTTGGTGAACTGTGCACACCCAGATATGCAGGGTAGGTCTCACGTAGCCTAGGATGGCGTAGAATTCGCTGTTGAGCCAAGTCTGGTCTGGAACTCACCGTCTTTCTGCCTCTGCCTCCCAAGTGCAAGGATGATAGGAACACTCCTGGCTCTGGAGTGCTCATTCAACAGAGAAAGCAAACATCCCCAGCAGCTCCTGCCTCCTGCGTTGTCACCTAACAGCTCCCTTCCAACAGGCTGTTCTCCCTGGAGAAGACACCTGCTGGCTGACTCTGTGAAAGAGAAGTGCTCACCAACATGCTCCCTTCTGGGCTCCCCTCTAAGGTGAAATAGCCCGTGTGACCCTTAGCCACAACCTAACCTTAAGGGAGCGAGTGTGGTCTGGGGGATCACTAAGGTTCCCTCCTGGCTCATGAATTTTATTTGCCCCCTACATAAAAACAAGAATCCTAAACGGTCCCTAAGAAAAGAAGAATGGAATTTTCTTTCTTTTGCATTCTCCTGAGCTGCTCATCTGCAGCACAAGTGCTGGTTAGGCTGTTTGCAGGGAGGTTGTCAACTTGACACAAACTACAGGCATCCAGGAAGAAGGAACATCAGTTGAGGAATTAAACTCCTCACCTTGGTCTTAGGCATGTCTGAGGGGCCATTTTCTTGTTTAATGATTGATGGGGCCCAGCCCACTGGGGGCAGTGTCACTCCTGTGTAGATGGCCCTGGGTTGTATAAGAAGGCAGGTTGAGCAAGCCATGTGAAACAAGCCACTAAGCAGTGTTCCTCTCTAGTCTCTCCCTGCTTCAGTTCCTGCCTCAGGTCTCTCTGCCTTGAGCTCCTGCCCTGGGTTCCTGTGATGATGATCTGTAAGCCAAAAGCCCAGGTCTCTTTCAGTCCCTCTGCAACAGAGAAGCAAACTAAAACACATAGAGAGAGAGACATCAAGAGGGAGCCAAGGGAAATGGACATTAAGGGTGTGGACAAGACCTTGGGCAGGGCCATTTAGTTACACTGTTGGGGCATCTAGTGAGAGTAAAACCAAACATCAGCTGAAAGAACTAGACTCTGGCCTGGAAAGGAGTTTTCAGACAATAGTGTGAGGATGCAGGGGCCAGAGTGACTGGAAAGTAAGAACCAAAGGCCTTGCCTTGAGTGAGCTTGCACCATGGAGTCAGGCAGTTTGTGTGTACATTCAGCCTGAGCCTGCATTTTAAGATTACGGATGCCTTGCTGGGCGTTGGTGGTGCATGCCTTTAATCCCAGCACTCGGGAGGCAGAGGCACGGATCTCTGTGAGTTCAAGGCCATCCTGGTCTCCAGAGCGAGTGCCAGGATAGGCTCCAAAGCTACACAGAGAAACCATGTCTCTATAAATAAATAAATAAATAAATAAATAAATAAATAAATAAATAAATAAATGATTATGGATGCCTAAACACAGAAGAGCCTTGGGCACCCTTTCAACCTAAATTCTAGGTTATTCTGTATTACCTAGGCAAAACCAATTCTACCATCTAGTATCAGTGAAAACATACCAGCAGAGGGCTCTCTATACCATGAAAATGTGCCATATTTGCAAACCACCTGTCCTTTAAGGATCCCCTTCCTTGTTGTAACAGGAAATCTGCCTTTTAGGTACCGAGGGAAACAGTGTCTGCTGGAGACAGTGTCACTTACTCCATAGTGGAAGTTGTCCTCAGGGCCATTTGCCTGCCTTTATCACCCCATCCACCTACCCAACCCTTCCCATCCTTTCACACCACCTACCTATGAGAGCATATGCAAACACAATCTCTCTCTCTCACACACACACACACACACACACACACACACACACACACACACACACAGCAGCGCTGAGGTTATGGGCATGAGCCACCACATCTGACCTGAAGTCAGCTTCCTTGCAACTTCACGCCACTGTTCAATATCTATCCTCCAGGTAAACAAATTCTCTCACATTATTCCTGCCTTTCCTTTATTCCTTCTTTTTACTTATTTATTTTTAAATACTTTTTATCCTTTGACAATTTCACACGTGTATATAATAGAGTTTGTTCACACTCAGACACAAACCCTACCCCCCAACACATGTCTCCCTGCCTTCCTGACTTTTTATACAATCCACTGAGTTTATTTACTCAGGGTTGCTTGGCTGTGGGGTTTTTTGTTACTGCATCAAGGACAGTGATGGCTACAACCAGTGGATACCAATGGTTACAACCCCAAAGAAAAGGATTCCTCCTCCTCTAGCTGCTATTAACTTCCAATAACTCCTCAGCTAGGGGTGAGGGCTCATGTCCCATTTGTCCACCCATGCTGTAGTGTTGACAAGCTGATCGTATGCAGCTAACCAGTGTCTGTGAGTTCATGAGTCAATGGCCATGTCGTATACACAGGACAGTATTTCACAGCACTCTCCCTAAATGTCTGACTCTTGCATTCTTTCTACCCCCTCTTCCTCAACGGTCCCTGAGCCTTTGGGGCTGGGGGGTTTGTGATCCCATTTACAGCCGATCATTTAACAGTGTTAGGAATTGAGCCCAGGGCTCCAGACTGCTAGGTAAGCACTCCACCAAATGATATACAAAAGTAGTCTGCTTGTTTGTTTGTTTGTTTGTTTGTTTGTTTGTTTGTTTTTAGAGACAGGCTTCATGTAGCAGTCTGATTGTGAGCTCACTATGTACCCAAGACTGGCTTCCTCCAACTCCTGATTCTCCTGTCTCCACCAGTCTTGTTTTGGGATAACCACAGTTATCAGTTTGTTTCAAAATAACAAAGTAACTTATCGTAATTATCTCTCTCCTTTGTTCTATGCTTATGTAGACCATGGCTGGTAACAATAGTGAAGACAGGTCAGGTCATGTGTTCTAAGACACTGAAGTTAAGGCTGCAGATGATAGCAAATCCTATGCAGTCTATGTTTTTTTTCTTAGGCATGCACATCTATCATAAAGTTTCTGTTTTTGGTTTTGGTTTTTCTCCCCACCTATCCCCTGCAGAATATGGACCCAGGCACCCTGCGCCTTTCCATTTGTTACCATTTACGGGCCTTAATGTGGTTTGTTTTCTCTGTCAATTAAAGAATTAAAAGGTAGCCCCCAGGGCGGTGGTGGCACACATGCCTTTGATCCCAGCACTTGGGAGGCAGAGGCAGGCAGATCTCTGTGAGTTCGAAACCAGCCTGCACTACAAGAGCTAGTTCCAGGACAGCCTCCAAAGCCACAGAGAAACCCTGCCTCGAAACCACCAACCCCCCCCCAAAAAAAAAGAATTAATAGGTGCCAAGTGGTTGTGGTGCACACCTTTAATCCCAGCACTGGAGAGGCAGCAGCAGTGGATCTGAGTTCGAAGCCAGCCTGGTCTACAGAGAGAGAGTCCCAAGACGTCCAGGGCTACACAAAGAAAGTTTGTCTGGAAAAGAAAAGAATTAAAGGGCAAGAAAAGTGAGTGTCAGCATCAGGAAAGCTCTCAGACACAGCAAACCAAAGCAGACAGAAACATTAGTCCAGAAAGGTTTTTATTAGGGCTGGGGAAGCATACGGAGAGAAAAAGGCCCCCTCCACAAAGCACTTGGGAGGCAGAGGCAGGAGGATCTCTCTGAGTTTGAGATCTGCCTGATTACATAGTGAGTTCCAAGCCAGCCAAAGCTACATAGTGAGACCCTGTCTCAACAGAAAACAAAAACAAACAAAAAATAAATAAAAATAAATGATGGCTTTATGATGATTTTGCTTTATGCAAAATGATTTTGCTTTATTTAAGGTGGTATCTCATGCAGCCCAGACTGGCTTGAACAGTTGATCCTTCTGCCTCCACCTCCTGAGTGCTGGGATGACAGGCGTGGATAACCACACCCAGCTCTCAATCATAAACTTGTATTGAGGCACTGTGGAGTACAAACCAGCAACCATCATCATCATGTTCTAACAAATGTGTAAGACCCTTTGGTGTTTTCAGTGGGTAGCCAATGCTCTACTGCTGTGAAGAGACACCATGAGCACAGCAACTCTTATAAAGGAAAGCATTTAATTGGGGCTGGCTTACAGCTTCAGAAGTTCGTTCCATTATCATCTTTGTGGAGAGCATGGTGGTGCACACACAGGAATTTCTGGAGAAGGAGCTAAGAGTTCTACATCTGGATTCACAAGTGGGGGTGGGAGGGGGAAACACGGACCACATATGACATGGGACACTCTGGGCTTAACTTAGGCTTCTGAAACCTCAAAGCTCATCACCCCCAGTGACATTGTTCTTCCAACAAGGCCACACTTGCTAATTATTTCAAATAACGCCTCTCCCTGGTGACTGAGCACTCAAGTCTATGAGCCTATGGAGTCCAGTCTCATTCAAACCGTCATAGCACATTAAACACTGCACAGTCTGGCCTTTCTGTCAAGCTGGCCTGAGCTCAGTTACTCTTGTGCATCCTGAAGATCGGTAGGACACATCTCCAACTACCTCACTGTAAACTCTTTTTTTTCCCTCTCCTCCTCCTCTTTTTTTTTTTTTTTTTTTTTTTGGTTTTTCAAAACAGGGTTTCTCTGTGTAGCTTTGGAATCTATCCTGGCACTTGCTCTGGAGACCAGGCTGGTCTCAAACTCACAGAAATCTGCCTGCCTCTGCCTCCCGAGTGCTGGGATTAAAGGCATATGCCACCAACGCCAGACCCTCCTCCTCTTTTTGCTGCTTTTTGTTTTTGAGGCAAGGGCTCATGTAGTCCATGCTGGCCTTGAACTTGACATGTAGCCACAGATGATTTTGAACTCTTGAGCTTCCAGCCTCTACGAATATAGCTGTATGAGGTGCTAGGGCTCAAATTCAAGCCTCTGTGCTTGCTAGGCTGAAACTCACCCCAGCCTTCTTGGCTCATGGTCATGGAAGACAACCCTAGATTGTTCACTGAAAATATGGTAAGGAAAGTGGTTTTTCCAGTATTCTTGTTACAGGACCTATTCTGTTTAGTTCTGGTCAAAAGAATAGAATCTCAGGGCTGAAGAGATGGTTCCTGGTTAAGAGGACTGGCTGCTCTTCCAGAGATCCTGAGTTCAATTCTCTGCAATCACATGGTGGCTCACAACCATCTGTAATGAGATCTGGTGCCCTCTTCTGTCACACAGGCATACATGCAAATAGAGCATCCACATACATCAATAAATAAATCTTTAAACAAAAAAGAATGGACCCCAGGCATTGGTAGTGCACACCTTTAATCCCAGCACTTGGGAGACAGAGGCAGGCAGATCTCTGTGGGTTCAAGACAACCCTGGTCTACAAGAGCTAGTTCCAGGACAGGCTCCAAAGCAATACAGAGAAACCCTGTTGCAAAACAAACAAACAAGCAGACAAACAAAAAAAGGAATGTCTTCCCTGGATGGTGACATAACATTCCTGTTGCAATAGTCAATATCCTGCCTGAAGGAATACCCTTGTAAAGATGGTCTATGGTCTCTTTAATAAGAATGGACTTCTCGGGGCTGGAGAGATGGCTCAGCGGTCTGTTCTTCCAGAGGTCCTGAGTTCAATTCCCAGCAACCACATGGTGGCTCACAACCACCTTGAATGAGATGCCTTCTGCTGGCATGCAGGCAGAAGGCTGTATACTAAATAAATAAATAAATAAAATCCTAAACAAAACAAAACAAACAAACAAACAAAAAAACCAATGGACTTCTCCCCAGAATTCCCACTGCTCCAGGGCCACCATTGAAGGGCCAAAACTGGACACAAAGAAACTCCAGGACAAACCAAACCCTTCGCCCTAGTCTCCAGAATACTTAGTTCCTGGAAACTGTGTGCAACAGGCCACCTGCAAAAAACAAACAAAACCACAGAAACCACAAAATGTTCCCATCTGTAGCCAACCAATCAAAAGCATTGGCAAACAAGTTACATTGCCAAAAATACGACTTTGAAAAATTCCCCTAATTGTTCCCAAATGTCAACCAATCAGAAACTGACCCATATCTCTCCCCACCTCTGCGGTTTTTGCCTTTAAATTACCCCAGCAGTAGAAAAGAAAGGCACCTCCTCTGGTGGCTGCTGTGTCAGCAAACTAGACGAGGTCCCTACTGCAATGAGATAGAACAATAAACCTTGCTTTTGCAGTTCGGTGAATCTGTCTCCCTGGTGGTCTTTGGGAGTCTTCGTGACTTAGGCTAACACCATGAGGCTCTGTTGAGTCTTCAGCCTTTCTAAACCCTGACTCAAGGGGCAGAGCTTTCCCTTTTTCTTCTCTGTCGCCTTCAGATGCTGGCCAGAGCATAAGACACATCTGGTCCTGGTATTTGGACCTTTTTTGCTCTCTAAAGTCCCTCCCCCACTACATAACAGTGTACCTCATGGCTGACCTCCATGCTGGCTTAGCTCAGCCTCCTCTTCTGAGCACTTGCTAATTCTCACAGCTTTCTGCCACTAAGGGGTTTCTCTTAAACGCTAATAAAAGTATCCTCAAGCTTTCTTTTCAATCCATTCATACAGTTTCTTATTAGAAAAACCAAGAACCCAAAGGGAGAACCCCAACTTTGCTGATAACATGCATCAACTCCACCAAGAATCCTCCAAATTTCTGGGAACATCCTCACCATGAAGAGCAATGGTATCTGCTATGTTGAGCCTCTTGATTCCACAAACATCCACCTTCATGGAGACAGCAAGTGAGGATCAGGGTGGAGTTTAGCAGTAGAATATGTGCTTGGCAATCAAACACTCTGGGCTTGATCCCCAGCAGCGCTCAAAGTCAAGTTGAATACAAACAAACGTCTTGCAATTGTTTGTCATTCTGTTCCAAGAAATCTGGAAAAGGAGGTGACAGGATGTAGTGGCTCACACTTGCAATTGATCTTAGCACACTCAGAAGGCAGAGGCCAGAGGACCACTGCAGATGTGAGACCAACCTGAGCTACATAGTGAGTTCCAGGCATAGCTCAGCTATATACACCTGAGTCTCAGAAAAAGAAAGCTGGGTTGTACCTACATAGGAGAATGCTTGGCCAGTATTAGGTCCCATTAACTGGAAGAAGGTGTACGAGGAGACTCATCTACTATCTCAAACAAAGGTAGAGGGGCAGACAACAGATAGCTCAGCTCTTAGAAGGATTTGATGTTCCTTCAAAGGACCCCAGTTTAGGTCCCAGCACTGACATCAGGCAGTCTATACCCCCTAATAATTCCAGATCAAGGTAATCAGACACATTCTGTGGTCTTCAGTTACCTATCCATAGATATACATACTCACAAATACATACACATAATTAAAAATTAAGTAAATCCTTGATTTTATTTTTCAAAAAGGAGTAGATGGGAGACAAAAAGTTGGAGGAAGAAGAGAACGCAGGAGCTATGCAGCAGGCACAGAGGCTGGGTATGGTGATGCATGCATGTAATCCCAGTGATATTTGACAAGGTGAAGCCAGAAGACACCTGTGCATTCAAGGCCAGCCTGGGTTACATAGCGAGACCCTTTTTCAAAAAAAAAAAAAAAAAAAAGAGAGAGAGAGAGAGAGAGAAAAGGAAAACTGTGGAAATGGGCTTGGAGAGTGAGGTAGATATCTGAATCCTTCAATCACATGAACTACTAATATGCTTTAGTGTGTCATCATCTACCCTCCCATCCCCCAACCCCATGTGTCCGCTCCCAAACAAGGGCTATCCCTTGAGTGTCAAAGCAGCCATTGGGACGGTCTAAGGACATTCTGAGTCAAAGCAGGAGGGTTTCCAAATGCCCAGCATAGCACCCTGGTCTTTGCCACAGACAGTTAGAATCCAGTAGCCCAGAATGGATCTCTGAGCGGCCCAGATTGCATGGAAGCACCACACTAAAGAAACAGATATGGCAAACAGTTAAAACAACTCTGTACCTCTCCCTGTCCTTCCTCCAGCCGCCATGTTACTGGGGATGTGAGCCTGCTAGACAGTCTATTCTCTAATTGAAATTACCCAAAGACAACAGGGTGATGAAGTGGTTTGAGCACAGAAGCCACAGGGAGAGAGATCCATTTTCCAATCCAACTAGGAGGCTAACGATTTTGTGTCACTTTGGAAAACCACCCCTCTTTGTTGAAAACAAAGTCCAAATATATGTTGTGTTATGTTAGGTCAGACCCAATAACCCTTAGGAAGAGGTCAGACCCCCCCCCCACCTCCACACACAAGCAGAACCCTGAGCACCAGCTAGTTAGCAACATCTCCAGTGTGTAAAACAGGGTATGTGATCAAAAATGCCCTAGATGGCCAGTGTAGTGACCACAGAGAAGGGAAGGGCCTTAGGGACCCACTAGGTGGACTGTTCTTACCTCTAAGAGTCCCCAGTTTGCCGGGTGTTGGTGGTGCATGCCTTTAATCCCAGCACTCAGGAGGCACAGGCAGTGGATCTCTGTGAGTTCAAGGCCAGCCTGGTCTCCAGAGAGAGTGCTAATGAAAGGCCCGCTGCCTCTCTGTCTCCCCCCGCCTATGCTGATGCTGGGTGTTCTCTCTGGAGCAGCCGGGATGGGCTGGGAAGAGCAGTTGACCAAGGGCAGTGCGTCGGGGACTGAGCAGGGCAGAGCCAGGATGCGGCCAGCGGCTGGAGAGTGCAGCGCGGGCGATGCTTGTCCGGGAGCTGCGAGCTGCCGCGGAGCCGCCCTGCTTCCCCTTCATCCCGCTGTCCCTGCCCCCGCCGGCCTCCACTTCCCCCGCCGCCGCACGCCCCCGGCTGCCGTTTTCCCTCCCAAGCCGGTTCACCCAGGCGGGGCTGCCCTGGCACCGCGCCCCGGGGCTGGGGCCGAGCGGGAAAAGGGCACCCCTCGCCCCCACGCCCCCCCCCGTTGGGGAACCTTCGTCCCAAGGTCAGCCACCTGGGCGCGGAGGGAGGAATCAAGTCTGTTGTACCAGACACCAGACCTTGAGAATATGCTGATCTGGAATGGCTCTGTGCCTCATTTGAACCATCCAATAGAATCCCTGTTCCTCGCTTGCGTTTTTTTCTATAAAAAGGCACCTCTCCCTTGGCTCGGGGCGCTTGGCCTCAGAAAAGCTAAGTCGCCCGGGTACCCGTATCTCCAATAAAGCCTCTTGCGGTTTTGCATCCAAGATCGTGGTCTCGTTGGTTCCTGAGTACGGGGGTCTCCTCCTACGAAAGTACCTCTTTGGGGGTCTTTCACTAGGATAGGCTCCAAAGCTATACAGAGAAAAACAAAAAAACAAAACAAAACAAAAAAAGAGTCCCTAGTTCACTCTTTTTCATAAATAAAATATCTGCTTCTGTGATTTGTTTTGTTTTGTTTTTGTTTTGGTGTTTTGAGACAGGGGTTCTCTGTGTAGCCTTGGCTGTCCTGGAATTCGCTCTGTAGACCAGGCTGGCCTCGAACTCACAGAGATCCACCTGTCTCTGCCTCCAGAGCACTGGGATTAAAGGCATGTGCCACCACCACCAGGGCCTGCTTCTGTGATTCTTTAAACTAGAACCAAATGCCTAGGTGGGCACAGGAATGGGCTTGGGATGTGGAAATTCAGCTACTTGTTTTCCAAAATGGCTATGTTCTTGAGCAAAGTATATCTAAGTGAAGGAACCGGCTTCCCTTTTGGCAGCCATAACAGCCGAACACGTGCTTGCCATATACCTGCCTTGGTCACTTAGAGGTCAGATGCCTGTCTTGTGACAAGGAACCAATCAGAAGTTAGCTGGTGGCGCTATGCTTTACGACCCTGGGTGTGCTTTACAGACAAGCGCACGACAATGACATAGAGAGCATAGCAACCACCCTGGGAGGGCCTATGGGCCATAACAACCAGTTGACCAATCAACACAGGGCAAGCCCTCCAAGCCTGGAAGCACACCAATCGTGAGCCTGTGCGTAAGCCTGTGCGTACCCCTAGACACTCCCCTTATGCTGCCCTATAAGATCTTTTGGGAGACCCAAGGAGCCGTCTTTTCTAGCCGTCCGCCATGGCGGGTGGGTGAAAGACCCGAGCTAACATGGGGTTAGCTCGTTAAATTACAATAAAGCCTCATGCAGTTTGCATCAAGCTTTCGCCTCCATTCTGTGTTTGGGGTGGCCGCCGTCCTGGGCTAAGATTCTGGAAGCCTCAGCTTTCTGAGGGTCTTACATAAGTATCACTGCACTTTGTGTGTGTGTGTGTGTTTCAAGACAGGGTTTCTCTGTGTAGCCCTTGCCATCCTAGAGCTACCACTGTAGACCAGGCTGTCTTTGAACTCAAAGATTTGTCTGCCTCTGCCTCCTGAGTGCTGGGACTAAAGGTGTGTGCTACCGCCAACACACACACACACACACACACACACACACACACACACACACACACACAAAAAAGAAAAACGAAAAAAGAAAGAAAGCCGAAGGAAGGAAAGAGGGAAAGAAGAAAGCAGTACCACCTTGAGGAAGCTTTCCAACCGTCCACTTCACTGTCAGTAGCAGAATCAGGACTCTTATTAACATGAACACCCTCATGGAGCATCAGACAAAGAATGCCCTGGATCTGTGCCCAAGAGAAATATTTAATAATTCAGGAGCTCCTGGATGAGGCTCTGTTATGAACTGCATCAGATCTACCTTCCCCTTCAGCAGCAAATTGAAAGCAGAACCAAATCAACACTAGGTGTCAGCAATGAGAAAGCAAAGGCATTGGGTGAAAGGGCTAGCGAGATGGCTCAGCAGCAAGAGAGCTTGCTGCGTGAGGACCTGGGTTTGACCTGACCAAGTTCCAAACCAGGAACCCACCACAGAAGGAGAATAAACACACACAAATTGTTTTTAAAATAGTGTACACAAACCCTGATCTCACAGTGCTTATGTACCAGTGGAGACAGATGCAAAGATGAGACAGAATAAACCAAGACAAGTACCACGCAAAGGTCCAAGCATTAGGAAGAATAGTCTGATAGGGATCGAGGGTGCCAAGGTAAGCATTTTAGCTGAGTGAGGGAGAAGAGTTCAGATTCCAAGGCACTTGGGTGGAGAGTTAAGTGAAAAGGACACTGGGTGTGTACCCAGGAGTGAGGATTGCAAACGCCCTGAAGCAGAAAGAGAGCTTCAGAGTTAGTGTAGGGAAGCCTGCTGGGTTGGAGATAAGCAGTTAAGTCCTGATTAGCAGTAGGTAGCTTCTGCTTCTGCTACCTACTGCTTCCTCATTTCATAGCACAGGTCACCTTTTACAAACTTTGTAATTTACCTTTGTGTCACATTTACTCTTTCTCTCTCTCCCTGAAAAAATGCACAGGGCTCTCTCCTTATGCATTTCTTCACTGATCCATCCCAAATTCATAAACTGGTCCTGCACAGAGTACAGAACATGGAATAAACTACAATGAAAATGGCAAGAAGGACAAATTAAAGGCTTTATTCTAATGGGGAGACTGAACAGGAAAACGACATGAACAAATGTGTATCTTTGATGGTGTTGGGCTACTTGAAGGGGGAAGCAAAGACTGAATGGGGAAAAAGGAGAAAAAAGAAATGAATGAGTGGATGGATGGGGGATAGATGGATAGGGGATGGATTGGGGGATGAATGGGGGTGGAGAGATGGGGAATATATGGATGGATGGATGGATGGATGCATGCATGGATGGATGGATGGATGGATGGATGGATGGATGGATGGATGGGTGGGTGAGTGGATGGATGGACGAATAGGGGATGGATGGATGGGGGATGGATGGGGAGTGGATAAATGAGGGGATGAAGACTAATCCCAAAGTTCATCCCAAACTCTGGCTTTGGAAGGTTTTTCAGATGCATTTCAAATGAGAAGCTGCTGGGCTCCATTTGAGTGTTGAGCAGTACTCCTGCTCTTCTCATTCTTTGGATGGATTCCAGCGGGAGGAAAGCAGATTACAGAATGGAAGCAGGTAATCCTCCTAAGATCAGGTGAGGACTTCCATCCAGCATCCTTAAACTCTTCACTCAGACCTGGACATCTGCAGCAACTGTGTGACTGTGACATCTGATGCCAATCATCATGGAACCACAGAGAAGAACCAGAAGAGAACCTTCACAGCCATGGGGACCTGGAACAAAGATGTTTGTGTCTGGTGCCCAGCTGAGAGCGATGCTCTCCCAAGGAACTGGAGCTGCATGTCAACACCCAAACTCCAGGGCATGTGGTTCGTCCTCTCCTGCTTCAGCCAATAGCTCAAGAAATCGGTCTGGCCAACCCAGGCAAGAGCTATTCTCCCTAAACTTGTTGATATTGCAAAGCCCTTAATTACAAGCTTCCTTGGCAAGGGTGGCACACACTGAAAATCCCACAACTCCAAAATTGAAAGCAGGAGAAACTGCATGCATGTTCAAGGTCAATTTCAACCCCAAACCTAGTTAGACTAGCCCAGGCTTCATTAAGACTCTATCTCAAAAACAAACAGAATAAAATAAGCTTTTCAGGCAGGGCGGTGGTGGCACATGCCTTTTAATCCCAGCACTTGAGAGGCAGAGGCAGATGGATCTCTGTGAGTTCAAGACCAGCCTGGTCTACAAGAGCTAGTTCCAAGACAGCCTCCAAAGCCACAGAGAAATCCTGTCTCAAAAAACCAAAAGGTATCAGGTACTGATAAAATTGGCTATTTCACAGGGTATAGGTTATTGAAATTTACTTTTTTTTTCCTTTCCAAAAAGGAGCTCACGTTGTAGCCTGCTTCAGTGATGGGAGGGGAGGGGTGTAGGTAAGAGCCTAGTAGTATCTTGGGGAGAGAGGAAGGTAGGTATCACGGTGTCACTAGCAGGAGGAAGGTTTTTGTGGGGTTCAAGCCTGTGCCTGGCCCTGGGCTGTTGAGAGATGGGAGACATAAAGGGAGGAGAGCAGCACCCTGGCAGGGACTAGCTGCCCAACATTCCTTTCTTTCTCTGTGGGATCTACAGCTACCACCACTGGAGTCCCTGGTACCCTCCAGTCTGCCTGTTAGCAGCACCCTCAATTACTGAAAATTTCTACAAAGACTCTGATGTTGAAAATGTGCCCCTTTGCCAGGCAGTGATGGCACAAACCTTTAATCCCAGCACTCGGGAGGCAGAGATAGGTGGATCTCTGTGAGTTCAAGGCCGGCTTGGTCTACTTATCGAGTTCCAGGACAGGCTCCAAAGCAAGAAAGAAAAAGACAAAAAGAGAAAAAAAGGTGTCTCCTCTAGAATGGTGTTGTCATACAGTCCAGGCACAGACGGTGCTGCACAATTCCCTGGCACATGATTTGTATGTATCATCCTCTGTACCCAAGGCAGGCCTAAAACTCACTGTAGCCCAGGCTAGCCGCCAATCATTGCCAGTGTTTTTACCTCAGCCTTCCAGGGGCTGGGGTAACAGTCCCTTGCTCCATATCAGCATTTGCTGTAACTAAATGCATGCTCCATCTGCAGAAAGACATGAGGGAGGTGTGCTCACATACTGGAGTCGGAGGTTGATGCTCTTCCTAGTTTACATATAGTTCTTGCTCCTTCTGGCTTCCAGTTTCCTCCATGGCTTTGTTGATCTCGTGCATGACTACTTCACGTCTCCTAAAGCCTTTTAAAATAAATTAGACAGTATCATCTTTCTCCTCCGTAAGAAGAAATTGCAGTCTTGTCTTTTACTCACAGCATTTTATGGGCCATTAATTGAATAGATGTTTCTTCTCAGCAAAGGCTGAAGGGTCATTTACCATTTCAACTTGACATCCCACAGAGATCATGACAGAGTGATCTGGACAGCAGGTGACACTAAGCTGTCACTAAGAGCTCATCCCTGACTGGAATTATAAAGTGCTGCATTCTAGGTAGCATCCACACTCCCAATTTCTTCTCTCAAGTGAATCTCTCTTGTTGGAAATTCTCAGTCTACAGGAATATTCTGGAATAATGGGTTAGTTTAGAAAAACAGAGGATGTGTTCTGCTTTTTAAGATTCAAGAAGCAGAGGCAGCAAAATGACTCAGAGATAAAGGGGGGGGAGCTGCCAGCACAAGCCTGAGGACCAGAATGTAGCCCACAGAAATCATATAAAGGCAGAGAGACCCGGCTCCACAGAGTTGTCCTAACAGGAGTGCTGTGGCATGTATGTGCCCTACCATCACACACACATACACACACACACACACACACACACACACACAACACACACACACACACACACACAGGAAACAAAATAAAGGTATGGCAATGTTTAGGGGTACCTTTAGCACACATTCAAGGAATAAATGAAATTTCCAAAAGCTCACCCCTCTGCAAGGGTCTGTATTTAGATAAAGAATAGAGGGTGGGTCTGTTTTCTACCCCAGTTCAGAATGGGCTCTTGCACCACTCCAAAGTCAGCTCCCAAGTGCCCAAGAGGAAGGAAAGTCATTCTCTCTCGAGAAGTTAAGGACACAAAAGAAGACATCAGAGAGGATGTGGAGTCAGGGGAACACAACTCCGCTGCTGGTGGGAGTGCAAACTTGTACAGCCATTTTGGAAATCAGTATGGCAGTTTCTCAGATATAGATCAGGCTGAACTGGAACGCACAGAGATCTGCCTGCCTCTGCCTCCCAAGTGCTGGGATTAAAGGTGTGCACCACCACTGCCTGGGCAGTTTCTTAAGACCCATCAATACTACTCTTGGGTTATACCCAAAGGATGCTCAATCATACCACAGGGACACTTGCTCAATAATGTTCATAGCAGCATAATTCATAATAGCCAGAACCTGGAAACAACCTAAATGCCCCTCAGCTGAAGAATGGATAAAGAAAGTGTGTTATATTTACACAATGGAATACTACTCAGCTGTAAGGAACAATGACATCTTGAAATTTGCAAATGGATGAAACAAAAACAAACCACCCTGAGTAAGATAACCCAGACCCAGAAATACTCACTCATAAGTGGATATTAGATGTGAAGCAAAGGATAACCAGACTACAATCCACAGCTCCAGAGAAGCTAGGTAACAAGGAGAACTCTAAGAAGTACAAATGGATTGCCCTGGGAAGGAAAATTAGATGAGATCTCCTGGGTAAACCAGTGGTGGTGGGGGTGAGAACATTCGGGAACCGAATGGTAGAGGCTGAGGAAGAGATGAAAAGGGAAAGCAATGAAGGAGATATCTTTTTTTCTCTTTCTTTTTTTTTTCTCTTTCTTTTTTTTTTCTCTCTTTTTTTTTTTTTTTTTTTTTTGGTTTTTTGAGACAGGGTTTCTCTGTGTAGCTTTGGAACCTATCCTGGCACTGGCACTCGCTCTGGAGACCAGGCTGGCCCTAAATTCACAGAGATCTGCCTGTCTCTGCCTCTGCTGGGATTAAAGGAGTGTGCCACCAATGCTGGGCCAGAAAAGGGTTTTTAATATTATTTATTTTTTATTTATGGAAGTGTCTGTGTCTGTGTCTGTGTCTGTGTGTGTGTATATCATGTGTGTGAGGGTATCCATGGAAGCCAGAGGTATTGGATTCCCTGGATATGGAGTTACAGGAGATTGTGAGCTGCCTGATGTGTGTGCTGGAAACAAACTAAGATTCTCTGGAAGAGTAGCAAGCACTCTTAACCACTGAATAATCTCTCCAATTCAAGATGGCAAGAGTTCATAGATCCTAGGCAAGCACCTGGTTTTGGGTGGAGAGTGTGGCAGTTTAAAAGAGATGTCCCCCATAGTTTCAGGCATTCGAATACTTGGCTGCCAGTTGATGGCACTAGGTGGTGTGGCCTTGCTGGAGGAAGTAGATTAAATCTGGGGACTGTTTTTGGAAGTTCAAAGACTCTCATCCCTATATGCTCTCTGCTTACTGCTTGTGGTTTAAGACATGAGCTCTCAGCTTGCTGCTCCAGCACCTGCCTGCTGCTGTGCTTCCCACAATGATGGTGATGGTCTCTTATCCCTTGGGAACCATAAGCCCCACAGAAACCCCTTCCTTGAAAAAGCTGCTTTGACCTTGGTATTTTACCACAGGAATAGGTAAATAACTAATATGGGAGTGGGGTGTTGCTGGCTAGTCTTATGTCAACTTGACACACAAACTAGAGTCATCTGAAAGGAGGTAGCCTCAATTGATAAAAATGCCTTCATGAAATCCAGCTGTAAGGCATTTTCTTAGTGATCAATGGGGAGGGCACAGCCTATTCTCGCTGGTTCCATCCCTGGGCCAGTGGTCCTGGGTTCTTTTTGGTTTTTCAAGACAGGGTTTCTCTGTAGCTTTGGAGGCTGTCCTGGAACTCTCTCTGTAGACTAGTCTGGTCTCGAACTCACAGAGATTCTCCTGCCTCTGCTGGGATTAAAGGCGTGCACCACCAACGCCCAGCCATCATATTTTTCTAAGAGGCATTTTGCATCAATGACATTTTAGAACTCTTGATGGCTGGGCAGATGGCACAGTGTTTAGGGGTCTTGCTGCTCTTCCAGAGGACCAGAAGTCAGTTCCAAGTGCCCCTATCCTGCAGCTCACAACCACCTGTACAGCCAGCTTCAAGGGATCCAATACCCTCTTTTGGTTCCTAAGGACATTGGCATACACATAAACATAAATAAAACTAGTATGATCAAATATTAAAACAATAAAAGTTAACTTTTAAAAACCACCCTAATAAACTGAGAAGCCTTTGATTAAACTGTTTGTCAAGTGGACCACTTTGTTGTGGGGCAGGAGAGAGCGCCTTGACTCTAGAGTCTTACTTATAGTGAAAGTTTGGGACCTGAGACCAAGAAGCTATGGCTGACAAGTCCCCTTGGGAACCCTGGTGGTAGTGGTGGTGATCGGAATCTTTTCCTCCTTAAGATGTGCTGGGGTAGGGCTGGAGAGATGGCTCAGCGGTTAAGAGCACTGACTGTTCTTCCAGAGGTCCTGAGTTCAATTCCCAGCAACCACAGGGTGGTTCATCTGTAATGAGATCTGGTGCCCTCTGCTGGCATGCAGGCAGAAGACTGTATACATAATAAATAAGTAAAATCGAAAAACAACAACAAAAAAGATGTGCTGGGGTAGACTGGGTGCTGGTGGTGCACAGCTTTAATCCCAACACTCAGGAGGCAGAGGCAGGTGGATCTCTGTGAGTTCGAGACTAGCCTGGTCTACAAGAGCTAGTTCGGATGGCCAAAACTACACAAACCCTGTCTTGGAATCTCTTTGCTCTTCACTTCCATTCCCTCTTTCTCTCTTCTCTCTTACTCTCTGCTCTGCCCTGTTCTTCCATTTCTCTCTCTCCCCCCTCTCGCTCTCCCGCCCTAAAATAAACTGGTTAATGTGCTCTCTATAGTGTGAGTCTCATCTCTCTCGAATTTCTCATTTAAGCAAAAGAATAACAGGGGGTTCAATTTAAGATAGAGAGCCAGACATGGTGGTGCAGTTGGGAGGTTAGAGGCTGGGCCTTCAGGAGTTCAAGGCTAGATTAGCCTACATAGAAAAATTATGTCTTGGGGCCGGGGGAGATATGAAGAGGTTGCATGTGGAAATATTAGGTCTGAGTTTAAGCAAAAGCTCAAAGGTAAGTATGGAATTGTCAGTGACAGGGACACACTGGGAAATGACACTTTTACATCTGCAGACAATCCAAGCTCTTCCAGAAGCTTCGGAAGAATGAAGAAAGCTCGAGATCAGGCTAGGCTACACAGTGACAATTTCACAGGGGCGGGGGATTTGCTAAGGTATGACAGGAAAAGGTTGAGGACCAGGTCAGCGGTGACATCACTCAGCAAGCACATGTCCAACCATGGAGCCAGACCTTCCAAACCACCCCAGCACTGCCAAAGCATGGGAATCTGGCCAGTATTTTCTCTAAAGGCTGATGTTTTATCCCTATTGGAAAAGTGCCTTCAGCGTCACATGAGTTTAATCTTTGGGTGTAACCTTCATATATAACATATACATCACAGCAATTGTACACAGCCTCTGTTTAGCATAATAAAAGCAGCACACAATGCGAATAGTCTGCCTCAATCTCTTCAATCAATGCGCTCATCATTTCTCAGTTGGTGTTAAGGTGGTAGTCTCTGCTCTACAGAGGGGAATACGGAAACTGACTGCTTGAGCAGCTAGCCCAAAGTCACACACTCATTAAGAGAATGAAAGGGGTTGGGTGGTGGCCCAGCACACCTGTGAGTCTGAGGCCAGCCTTAGTCTGAAAAGGGAGTTCTAGGACAGTCAGAGCTACCCAGAGAAGCCCTGTCTAGAAAAAAAAAAAAATAACAAAATAACATAAGGAACAGAGGAGAGAGAGAAAGAGAGAAAGAGACAGCAAGCCCACTCTAGATGAGAGCCTTAGGGCTTTGGCCCAGCACAATGCTGAAACAGGAATGCCCAAAGGCTGCTTTTCACACCTGCCCTCTAGACAACACCCATCAGACAACCAAATGTCTTTGAGATGTGTCCTTTGAGATACCGGCCACCAGAAGCATTTGCTGCCCCAATTCTAACAATGAAGACCAAGATTGCTCCAGGGAACCAAAGTGAAAGAACAGTTTGAATAGAGTTTGACACTTCATCCCACCTCTTTATTTAAAAAAAAAAATCAAAATGATAAATTGTGAATGACAGACTATTTCTGATAAACCTAGTAATAGCCAAAAAATTAAAAAAAAAAACAACCTTGCATGGGGTTGGGGCTCTAACTGTAGGGTTGAGGTGCTTATGTAGCACTAACCTTTAAGGTCCAATTCCAACACTACATCAACATGAAAGCCGCAACACATGCCTGAATTACAGCAAATTCATGGTAACTCTGGTTTACCTAGTAAGTACGGGGCCTCCGGGACTGCAGAACAAACAGAATCTCATTCTGTGGAGACACTCTAACCATGATCTCTTGCCTCCTCCAGGCCCCATAACTAACAACACAGCAAGCACATGCCCAGCCATGGAGCCTAGATAGACCTGTCAGCCTGTCCCAGTGCTGACATTGTGTGGTGTTATTCTTTTGTTTAAAAAGAAGAAAAGAGAAATGCTGATACATGAGACATGGGGTGTAAGACTAAGTTTATTATAAGGCCGGGCAGAATGGGGAGACTAAGAAGAGGAACAGAGAGACAGAGCGGGGAAACAGAGAGACAGGAGAGCGGGACAGAGGACCAGAGAAACAGAGAGACAGAGAGCGTAAATGGGCAGGGGCCTATCTTTTAAAGGGGTCCTCTGCACCTGCGTGCAGACTTAATTCCCATGGAAACTTGGGCTGACCAGGATACTGCCTGTTCAACCAGGTAACAGGGGCAGGCCAGCATAATGCCTGAACCTTTCATGTGGGACCTGGGGAATTTTGTCTCTATGGTAGTAATTTCCATCTCTAACTATTAGAATGAAAATCTAGCATTAACAATTCCATAAATTTGGGCTGGAGAGGTAGCTCAGTAGTTAAGAGTACGGGTTCAATTCCCAGCATATACACAACAGCTCACAACTCCAAGATCTGACATCTTCACATAAACATACCTGCAGGCAAAACACCAATGCAAATAAAAGTAAGTAAAAAACCTAGCTTTTAAAAAAATCCATAGAGGCTAGGCGTTGGAGGTGCACACTTTTAATCCCAGCACTCAGGAGGCAGAGGCAGAGGCAGACGGATCTCTGTGAGTTCGAGGCCAGCCTGGTCTACAGAGCAAGTTCCAGGACAGCCTCCAAAACAACACAAAGAAACCCTGTCTCAGAAAAACCTTTGATTAGTCTGCTATTGAATGGCTATGAGATTAAATTTTAAATGTTAAACTGCTTCATTTTCTAGGTACTGTGTGACCTTTCTTGGCCTATAATCCCAGGAGACAGAAAACAAGTCTGTAGGTTCTAAAATACCCAAGGCTACACAAATTAAAAAAAATGCGAACTGTTCTTTTTATTGAATTGATATTTGCAAATTTATTTAACAAAAACTTCTTAATGGTCAATCTTGAGAACAAAGCCCAAAGAAAAAATTTGCAAGCAGACAATAGCTCAAAGGGACAGAGCTGTTAGAAGGGGGATGCTTTTCTTTATTTCAAAGGTGAGCAGAGTGCTTCATTTTAAACTAAATAGATCCCTACAAACACAGCTTGGCAGCCAGGGTCCCATCAGCACCTTCAGGCAAGGACAATTACACATAGACCTCTGAAAAACCAAGGTTTTCAAAACTTGCCCTACCCCCAGACCCTCCAATTATCTAATTTAATCTTATCCAGGAAACTAAGGGTATTTTAACACCAACTAATTAGGTTTGTTAGTTCCTCAGGTGAAGGCTGGGCCTTTCCTAAAGCAACAACCAAGACTCTGGGTCTGTGGGTTATTAGCTAAGTGGGTCTACATGCGCCCGGAAAACTCATCTGACCTTTTTCCTTTTTCATGACATGATAGTCGATGAATGGATTAATAGGGCCACAAAGGAAAAGGGAGGCATTTGTGTGCAGTAATTTCTCCTCTAAAGGAATGATTAACTGACAGAATCTATTGAATGTCAAAATGTAACATCAGATATTCTTAAACTGAAGCAGCTTAGTACAGTAATTATAAAATAAACATTTTTATTAGTCCACAGAGAACAACTGGGGAAACTTGGCATAAACTCAAAATTCAATGATCATGATTCTCAATCTTGCCTCCACCCCCTCTCTGGCTCACAACTCTCTAACTCTAGTCCCAGGGGGTCTGGCACCCTCTTCTGGCCTCCTCAGGCACTGCATCCATGTGATGCATAGACAGAAAGGAGGAAGGTAAAACACACACATAAAGTAAAAAATAAAGCTTAAAAAAATTGTCTCAGAAAAAAAAAAAATGCCAGAGAGTCAGGCATTGGTGGCACACGCCTTTAATCCCAGAACTTGGGAGGCAGAGGCAAGCGGATCTCTGTGAGTTCGAGGCCAGCCTGGTCTACAAAGTGAGTTCCAGGACAGGCTCCAAAGCAATACAGAGAAATCCTGTCTCATAAAACCAATAAATAATTAAATAAATATTGTTTTGTTGGGGCTGAGGATTGTAGCTCAGTAGCAGAGCTCCTGAGTAAGGTAAGAAAATGAGTTAACCTCCGGCATTGAAAAGTTTATTCATTACTGTGTGGGCAGAGACAAGGGTATTTGCATATCATCTGCATCACTATGTATTATAAGTAACCTGGTAATGAGTTAATGTGTGCTGGAGGCTCTGGATGAAAGCACAGGATCTTGCAGCTAACTGGGGCTGTCGAGACCCTGCCCCAAAACTAAATAAATGGGTGGGGCGGTGGTGGTGCACACCTTTGATCTCTGCACTCAGGAGGCAGAGGCAAGCAGATCTCTGAGTTTAAGGCCAGACTGTTCCACCAGGTAACAGGGGCAGGCCAGCATAATGCCTGAACCTTTCACCATGGCCCTGCACCAGACAGGTACCCCAGATGTGAGTCTCGTGGCTATGGTCCCTAGGACTTTGCCTCTGCTTGTGTGTATTGCTCTGATGTAAGTGTGAAGTAAAATATACACTCAAAACCAACTTGCTGAGTCTGTCATCATTCCTCCTGGGCTAAAGGCTGGTAAGTGCTTGTGACAGAAGGATTTTTTTTTTTAAGGTAGATTTCAGGGACTAGGGATGAGGTACAGTTAGTGACTACAGTGGTGGTGGTGCATGCCTTTAATCCCAGCAGTCTGGAGGCAGAGGCAGGCAGATCTCAGAGTTCAAGGCCAGCCTGGTCTACAAATCGAGGGCCAGGACAGCCAGGACTGCTGCACAAAGAAACCCAGTCTCAGGTTAAAAAGAAATAAAAAGCCTTGGGTTCAATCCCCTGCACCCTCAGATCTAGCTGTGATGTCCCGTACATGTGATCCCAGTGAGGTATGTAAGGCAAGAGGACCAGGAGTTCAAGGTCATTTTTAACTACATTTGAGTTCCTGTGACAGACACATTGAGACCAAGAATGAAAGGAAGAAGAAAGGGATGGGAAGGGGGCGGGGTAGGGATGATGCCTAAACAGAGGTTAGTTTATCTAGAGAATTCTGCTCTGGTACTGTAATGTCCAGCCTCTTGTTTTGTTTTGCTGAGGTTGAGGTAGAGCATACCACCTTGTACACACTAGACAGGCCCTTTACCATGCATGCAGCTGCACCCCAGCTCCCCACCCACTGTTTGCAAGGAGCAGACCTGCAGACTCGGCTAAGATGTTGCTCTTGAGGTGGCTGAAGAGAGCTTTTAGTGCTGTCTTGTTTGTTTAAAATGGATAGAGAACCAGGTTAGAGGGTATGTGGATAAATAATAAATGAATGATAGCTCAAGACCACAATTAGACCAAGGTTAATAAGCTTCAATCCCAGAGGGTAAACCCTTCCCTCCCACCCTCCCAAGCAAGCGACCACATCATCCATCCATCTTACTGACACACTTGACGGTGTATTTAGCTCTTAAAAACACAAAAGTGAATCAAACCAAAATAAAAATTATATTCTGTGAAATTCAAGAGCCCATTGGTTTTTTATTAATTTATTTGGGAAAGGAACAGGAACATTTTTACTTTTTAAAAAATACATAGTTTACCAACATCAGATTGCAGCTTATTTATTTATTCATTCATTCATTTTTATTTTATTTTTGAGATGACAGGTTCTCACTCTGTGTTTGAAGTTAGCCTGGGGTACAGGGCAAGTTGTTGTCTCAAAAAAGAAAGCAAAGAAGGCATTGAGATGGCTCAACAAGTAAAGGCATTTGCTGCCAAGACTGACAGCCTAGGTTTAGTCCCCAGGACCCACATGGGGAAATGAGAAAAATGACTCTTGCAAGTTATTCTCTGACTTCACATGTTCTACATGACTTTCATACACATAACACACACACACACACACACACACACACACACACACACACACACACACGGAAATAAAGTCAATAATATTTTGTCACAAGTATTTTAAGTATTTAATATATCTTTAAAGATGAACTTTTATTTACTTATTTATTCTTTTATTTTGGTTTTTCTAGACAGGGTTTCTCTGTGTAGCTCTGGTGTTCCTGGAGCTCTCTCTGTAGACTAGGCTGGCCTCAAACTCACAGAGATTTGCCTGCCTCTGCCTCTCTAGTGCTAGGATAAAGGCGAGCACCACCACCACTGGGCAACTTTTTGTTTTTAAAACCCTTTTGTAAATATATTTTTATGCATATGAGTGTTTTGCCTGCATGTATGTCTGTGCACCGCATATGTGCCTGGTGCCCTTGACAAATGAGAGCCTTGGGTACCTTGAGACTGGAGTTACAGACAGTTGTGAGCTGGCATGCAAGCACTGAGAATTATTCTCTGAGATGAGGAGCCAGTGCTTCATGCTGCTGGGCTGTCACTGTCACTCCGGCCCCCTCTCTTGACTTTTTATTTTGTATATGCATGTGGGCTTGAGTGTATGTATGTGCACCATGTACATGCAGGTACTTTTGGAGGTCAGAAGAAGGTAGGGTGTTGGGTCCTCTGGAAATATAGTTAATGGCAATTGTGAGCCACCCCATGTGGGTGCTGGGAACTGAAACTGGGCCCACTACAAAAGCAATAGACTCTTCTTAACCAGAGCCATCCCTCCAGCCCAACTTGTATTCTATAACCATGTCAACATAACTGGCTTCATTAAAGACACATAATTCACTTACAGCAAGATTTACAAACCTTAGATTGGTTCGGTGAGCATGCATATACAGGCACAGTGCATACCCACCTGCCACGGTGAGGGGCAAACTTGTGGAAGTTGCTTCTGTTCTCCACTATGTAGGTTTCAGGATTGTACTCAGGTTTTGGTTTTTTGTTTGTTTGGTTGGTTTTTTGTTTTGTTTTTTGGTTTGGTTTGGTTTGGTTTTTCGAGATAGGGTCTCTCTGTATTGCTTTGAAGGTTGTCCTGGAACTCGATCTGTAGACAAGGCTGGCCTCGAACTCACAGAGACCCACCTGCCTCTGCCTTCTGAGTGCCGGGCTTGTACTCAGGTTTTGAGGCGTGGTGGCTAGTGTGTTTATCTAAGCCACCAAGTTAGGTACCTTGACTGCCATGCTGAATCCCAGCATCCTAAAGGTTAGAAAACACCAAAAGATGGCACCATAGTTAGTTACACTGGGCTGATTAGACATCATCCATCAAGATACCTTATTAGCCAGGCATGGTGGCTCTCTCCTTTAATCTCAGCACTTAGGAGGCAGAGGCAGGAGGATCTCCATGAGTTCCAGGCCAGCCTGGTCTACAGGAGTTCCAGGACAGCCAGGGCTTTTACTCAGAGAAACTCTGTCTCAAAAAACCTGAGAGAGAGGGGCGGGGGAGGACTCTGTAAACCAGGTTGGTCTCAAACTCAGAGATCTGCCTGCCTCTGCCTCCCAATGCTGGGATTAAAGGCATGCACCACCAAATTATTTGGTGGGGGTGGGGATTGAGACAGGGTTTCTCTACAGCTTTGAGGCCTGTCCTGGAACTCACAGAGATCTGCCTGCCTCTGCCTCCTGAGTGCTGGGATTAAAGGTGTGTGCCACTACGGCAAGCCTCTTTTATTTATTTTTATGTATATGAGTGTTTGCCTGGATATATGACTGGGCAGAGGCCAGAAGAGGGCATCAGATTCCCTGTACTGGAGCTACAGACAGATGTTAGTTGCCTTGTGGGTACTGGGATTTGAACCCAGGTCCTCTGGAAAAGTAGACAGTTCTCTCAACCACTTTACCATCTCTTTAGCACCACATTCTCTCTCTGACTGATTATTGCCCCGAGGCATTCTAACAAAGGGAAATCTTGCCACTGATCTTTTGAGAGTAGAGGTTTATGCTGGTTTCAGTCCCCTGTGAAGCAACTGCCAGGAGCACTCTGGTCTAATTCTTTCTGTGGGTGTAAATCAACTTGTTCATTTGGGTATAAACCTAGGAAGAGCACTGCTGGGAAGGAAAGTAGGTGAAAGTCGAATGTGGCTTTTAAAACCAGTGCAGTGGTCAACTTCCACTCACCTTGGATAAGCATTCCTGATGCTCTGGTTTGCTTGTCTTTTTTTTTTTTTTTTTTCCTTCTAGTTTTCAAACAGGGTCTCTCTGTATAACAGTCCTGATTGTCTTGGAAATTACTTTGTAGACCAGGCTGGCCTCAAATTTACAAAGATCCATCTCCTTCTGCCTCCCGAGTGCTGGGGTTAAAGGCCTGTGTTAACTCCAGCCGTCTACTATTTGTCTTTATTTATTTTTTTTAGCCATTATTGATGTGGAATATTAGTAGAAGATGTGTAACATTCATTTATGCTGTGGAACATTTGTTTAATGATGCAAATATGTATTTGTTGTATTTTATGCTCATCTGTTTAACTCTGTGAAGCTGTGTTACTTTGCCTGTCTAAAACACCTGATTGGTCTAATAAAGAGCTGAATAAATTGGGAGCATGGGGGGCATGGGAGGGGGGAGGTAGAGGGAAGGTGAGTGGGGAGAATGTATAGCTCAATAAAAACAAGGTTAAAAATAAAAGCTGAATGGTCAGGCAGGAGGACCACTGTGAGTTCGAGGCCAGCCTGGTCTGCAGAGCGAGTTCCAGGACAGCCTCCTCCAAAACAATACAGAGAAACCCTGTCTTGAAAAACAAAACAAAAAAAAAAAAAAAAAGCTGAATGTAATAGGCAGGGCTGGCTGGCAAACAGAATAACTAGAAGGAGAAATCTAGAAGATCAAGGAGCAAAAAAGAGAAGGGAAGAGGACACCAAGGGCCAGCTACTCAACTACACAGCAAGCCACTGAGTAAGAAGTTAAGAATGGTATAAGAAATAGAGAAAGATAGGCCAGGACGTGGAGGCACACACCTTTAATCCTAGCACTGGGGAGGCAGAGGCAGGAGGATCTCTGTGAGTTCAAGGCCAGCCTGGTCTACAGAGCAAGTTTCAGGCCAGCCAGGGTTATACAAAGAAATCCTGTCTTGTGTAGAAATAGAAATACAGAAAGATAAAAGCCCAGAGGCAAAAGATAGATGGGATAATTTAAGTTTTAAAAAGCTAGCTAGAAATAAGGCAAGCTAAGGCTGTGTATTCATAAGAAGAATAAGACTCTGTGTGATTTATTTGGGAGCAGGGTGGTGGACCTCCCAAAGATCAAAGGGTAAAAACAAACAACTACACATTATAGTGGATATGCAGTATAAGGTGGCATTTCACCTGGGAAATATCCACACATACATACATAATATACATACATACATACATACATACATACATACATACATACATACATACATGCATGCATGCATTTTGTTTCATTTTATAGACAGGGTCTTACACAGCCCAGACTGGCCTTGAACTCCTTCTGTTTCTATTTCCCTTTCTGAGATTACAGGTGTGCACTACCATGCCCAATTTATGTGTTGAACCCCATGCCTTGTGAATGCTGGGACAGCATTCTGCTATGTTGTCATGGGTTGAACCCCAGGCCTTGTGCCTGCTGGGGAAGAATTCTACTAACTGAGCTTCGTGCCTACTCACTGATTTTTTTTTCAGAGCACAAAGCAACATATTGCTGGTAGCTGTTAGAGAAAGACTACTTTACTGTCCTAAGAAGATTTTCTAAGCCTACGTATCACTCTACTAATACAGAGAAATAACATCTCAAGAAAGCATGTAAGCCTTCACATACTCCAAAAATCTCAGAGGTAATTACCTTTCTGGTATCCTTTGGTGTGAAAATCATCCCTCATTAGCTTTGTGCTTTCTGACATTGGGATACTAAATTGGGGTGTTGTCTTGCTAATGAGTCACCTTGGGTATTACTTGTGTGTTTCCTACTCCAGTGGTCCAGGAATAAAAAGCAATGTGGGGACAATGTTAAGAGTATCATGTAACACTGGTGGCAAGATATAGGACAGTGCTGACTTGTCATTTCATCAGTGACAAGATGAATAAATCCTGTTAATGAGTCTTACAAGCACTGAGACTCACCTGCACTGTTCTCCGAAGGATGGTGCAATGGTCACTTCTTGGTGCTGCCCTTTCCCAGTCCCACAAACCAAACGACTTCAAGTAAGACACATGTTTTTATGGTTCTTGAAGCCAGGAGCCTGAAAGCAAGGCATTGGACAGGGATGTGGTCCTGGTGGTCCTCAAAGAGAAACCTTTGTCCTTTCCAGCTTTTTGTTGTTGTTTTTGTTTTTTGAGACAGAGTTTCTCTGTGTAGCCCTGGTTGTCCTGGGACTTACTCTGTAGACCAGGCTGGCCTTGAACTCACAGAGATCTGCCTCTCTGTCTCCTGAGTGCTAGGACTAAAGGTGTGCACCACCACCAACCTGTGCCCTTTCCAGCTTTTAATTGCCCCTGACATTCCTTGGTTAGGGGTTTCAAAATTCCAATCTATCTGAGCCAGGGCAGCAACACCTATAATCTCAGTACTTGGGAAGTACAGGCAGGGCAATCAGGAACTCAAGGACAGCTTCACCTACATAATAAGTTCTGAGGCTAGCCTGAGCTATATGTCAACATGCCTCAAATAAAATAAACCAAAACAAACAAACAAAAAAAAGGTAAAAAAAATTCTAACCTCTGACTGTATCTTTAAATATACATGTACATTTCTTGGCCAGGCAGTGGTGGCTCACTTTAATCCAGCACTCGTGAGTCAGAAGTAGGTGGATCTCTGAGCTGCAGGCCAGCCTGGTCTACAAAGCTAGTTCCAGGACAGCCATGGCTACACAGAGAAACTTTGTCTTTAAAAAAAAAAAAAAAAAACCCAAAAAGGTGACAAAACACAACAAAAGTCCAGATCCATTATTAGACACAGCACAGAGATTCTTGGGTTTGCCTTGAATATACTAACTTAGATCTTCTGGCTTCGTTGTTATTATTTTTAGACAAAGGCAAATTTAAAGCCTCTCAAGATCCCCCCTCTCCAACCATGGGAATAAAAATAGCTAACACTTCATGAATTCACATGCCATCCTTGCAGAGAGGCCACGCTAATCTTCTCTATCATTCCAATTTAAATATACTGCTGCTGAAGCAAGCACTGATGGCAAGGCCTCCTTTCTTTTTCTTTCTTCTTGTTTTCCTTTTTGATTTCTTTCTTTCTTTCTTTCTTTCTTTCTTTCTTTCTTTCTTTCTTTCTTTCTCAGGAGATTGGCTCCTGCAGTCCAGACTCATCTAAAACATCATGTAACCAAAGATGACTGAACACCTGATGCTCCCAAGTTACAGTATGCACCACCACACTCAGGTCATGTGGTACTAGGAACTGAACCTAGGGCTTCTGGCTTGCTAGGCAAACTCCCTGTTAACTGAACTACATTCCCAGCCCCTGAGCATCCTTTTTTTTCTAACATTTCCCCTGTATCTTCATACTGGAGATGGAGCACCATGACTTCCCACAAGCTGGACAGGTACTCTCCCACTGAGCTACACCCTCAGTCCTCTAGCAGCTCCGCTGGGTTCAAGTTGTGCCCTGCTCTAAGTTACTCCATATTGTGTAAAATGTTGTTTTTCAGAATGTGCCTTGCCCTGAAAGATAACATTTTACAAGCAGCTTGTTACTGTTGTAGGATAGTCACCAGAGAAGACTATAACCAGTCTTTCTCTATCCCACCAGTTCCCAAATAATGACACAGAGACTTATGATTAATTATGAAAGCTTGGCCTATAGCTTAGGCTTGTCCTAATTAGCTCTTATAGCTTAAATTGACCCATTTATATTAATCTGCATTCTTTCAAGTATCTTGAGGCTGTTACCTCTCTTCCTGCATATCCTGCTTGCTCTCTCTGTGTCTCCTGGCAACTCCACCCTTCTTCCCAGAGTCCTCTCTGTCCCCAGAAGTCCCACCTAACCTCTTTCTAGCTTTTGACTGTTCAGCTTTTTATTACACCAATCACACCAATACATCTTCACACAGTATATAAATATCCCACATACAGAAGACTGATCAGATATGGCTTTAAGCCAACAGAAAGTTGTCATTAGCCAGTCAGGGACTACAGTGGGTGTTTGGGATTCCAGTGTAGCCCAGAGCCTTTCTCAGGGTGAGCTTTTAAGCAAATAAATAAATAAATAAATAAATAAATAAATAAATAAAATTATGTTCTGAGTTGACACACTTCAGTTAACAAGAATGGTCAGCCAGAAGCCAAACTACAGAAGGTATAAAGAAAGGTTAGTGAAATTAGAGACTGTCCCAGAACTGTGGACTTTGATGGACTAGGTCTTTGTTTTTATTTTGGCTGGTGGTGCTGTCAACATGCTGAGTTTTATGGCCTGAATAGTATTTCTATCATGGAGTCAGTTGTGCTAAGGTGGAGATCTATCAAGGTCTGGGGTGTCCCGCGCTATCGTCTCGCCAGCAAGAACCACACAGGACATTCGGATCCTTCTGCAGTAAAGCTTTAATGCGTCTTGAGAGGAGAGCATAAGCTTACCAGAGCGGAGACCCCGAGCCAAGAATCCCATCCCCTAATAAAGGCTGGCAACCGCCGCCTGGGACGTGTCACCCTATGATTGGCTGCAGCTCATTGGACCATGACGCCACGGAATAGGCAGAGATCAAGGAATGGAAAATTACCCAGCGCCTGCACACATTAACTTTACATTCGGTGCCTGCCGGATGCAGGCGCCATCTTGTAATGGAGAATGCAGGGACAGCTCCCTACACTGGGGCCCTGTTGCAGTCACTCCATTTTTAGGATGGAAAATGACTGCATTTCTTTTGTTGTTGTTGTTGTTGTTGTTGTTGTTGTTGTTGTTGTGAGACTGGGCTTCTCTGTATTGCTTTGGAGATTGTCTTAGAACTCGCTCTGTAGACCAGGCTGGCCTCAAACTCACGGAGATCAGCCTGCCCTCTCCCTCCTGAGTGCTGAGATTAAAGGCGTGCACCACCAATGTCCAGCTGATGACTGAATTTCTGTGAATACATGAGCAGTGCCACCTTACAGCACCAACTGATAAATGACTGGAGTGAACTGGGACTACAGGATGAATATGTGAGTAAAATCCATATCCAGAGAACTAGGTCAGACTTATCAGACACACCAGGCCTCTGTCCACACGAAATGACACCCCCCCCCAATATCACCCCATACATTTTTGCTCACTGTAGTGGTGCCTCTCTGCCTGTTGCCACAAGGTGCCAAGTGGCCCAGTGTTTTCTGCTCAGAGCCCGGGGCCATTGGCCCCAGGCCCGAGTGTGGGTCTCCTTGTCCTGCTTGGATTGTCATGGCACTGGGCAGAGCCATGCTTCCTCATCACAAAGAGATCTTAGTAGTGCCCAACCAGACCACACCTGGTGCAAAGATGGTTTCCTGGTTGGAATGGAGATGTTTCTGAAGACCTCTCTTGAGCCTGGGCTAGAAAACCTGGGCTTTGATGCAACGAGTTCTGCCAGTCCCAGCCACATGACATGGTGTGGGGTTCTCTTTTATTTTAATTTGTGTGTGTGTGTGTGTGTGTGTGTGTGTGTGTGTGTGTGTGTGTGTTGTGTGTATATTTTTCCTGCATGTATATTAGTTTGTCACATGTGTGCCCATGGAAGTCAGAAGAGGGGATCAGATCCCCCTGGAACTGGTGTTGCAGGTAGTTGTGAACTACCATGAGGGTACTGGGAACTGAATCCAGGTCCTCTGCAAGAGCATCCAGACCTCTTAGCCACTGAACCATCTCTCCAGCCCACCTCCCACCCCAAGCAGCTTCTTAACTTGTCCACAATTCCTTACATTTGTTTATGGACTATGGTGAGGTAGGCTGCAAGCGGGGGAAGCAGTTTAGTAACCTGGAACTTGTGTTTGTGTTGTGCATTAGCAGCCCATTTCGTTCGCCTGCAGATAATACACACACACAAACACCTGGCATTCTGGGACCTGCATCTGCACAAGGTCCCCAGGTTCCCTGTACACACGCCTCTCTGAACAATGGGTATGTTTCCCCTCCCCTTGATGACCATCAGACTTGGATGCTTCTATTCAAATGTCTTCTCAATACATCCTGATCTAAAATCAGTCAGGCCTGAACTGGTCTGGAATATATATATATATATATATATATATATATATATATATATATTCAACACAACCCATGTTTATAAACCTTGAGTCAAATATGGAGGCATCATTTGTTGTACAGATGTCAGTCTCTTACACATTTGGATTTCTGGTGCAATTAATCTGTCACTTTTTGTCACCTGATCAATTTTCTGATAATTAAAGTTTAAGAGGAATGGGTCTTTGTACTTGAGCTGTAAGAAAATAACATATGGATGAATTCCCCCAGTTATTCCAGCCAGCTTCTTTCATCAAAACTTCTAATCTACTGATAAAGATTTCCATGGAAACAGGGCACGGTTACTAATACTTGTAATCGAAGCATTTGGGAAGTGGAGGAAGGAGGATGAAGAGTTCAAACCCAGCCTTGGCTACATAGTGAGTTCAAGGCCAGCCTGGACTACATGAGCCCCACCCCCACCCCCCATTTTGTAAGAGCCAGAGGATGGGGGAGTCTGTGTCTCCTAGTAAATGTCAGAAGCCACACCCAGAAAGTCTCACCAACACAACTGCCTAAACATGAGCTGAACAAGGATCACAGACATGCCAGCATGAACAGCAAAATTTCACAAGGCCCCAACCCTGCACAAAGAACTATAGGCACTCAAGAAAGGCTGAGAGTGGGAGAAATAGTCTTCCCCAGGGAAGTGCGCACCAGTTGGTTATCCAATACCGAAGATAAGCCCTGGAAACACATACAAATTCTAAGGATTCAGGCATTATTCTGGCTGGCCCTGTCTCCTGGCAGAACGCACTCAGGCAGTATCCTGGGTAGCCCAGGGTTCCATGGTTGCATAGTCTGGATACAAGTGCAAAGGACCCCACCCACTTTGCTCTCTTTCCCTATTCTTTGCCTGGGGCAGACAGCACTTTTCCTGTCTCCCTCTTCTTGCCTGTCCTCTCTCTGTCTCTGTGTCTCTTTACCTCGTCTCCCCCCTCCCCTTTCTAATGAAACTTCTCACTTAAGCCTTGTCTGCCTGGCATGTTTGTCCCTCTACCTCGCCTGCCATGGTATCATCCAAGGTTCACCAAGAGCTTTATCATAACATAAATAACATTATGCAGATTGAGCAGGATGCATTTAGGAATATATAACTATACACACACATATGCATATAATAATTAAAGAAAAAAAGAGGCCATGAATTTGATAGACAGCAAGGAGGAACATTGTGGGAGTTTTTGGAGGGAGCAATGGGAAGGGGAAAATGATGTAATTATAATCTGAAAAATAAGAGAAACATTCAAGAATTTTGTTTTACATAGAAAGTATTGTAAATGGGTATCTACCACTGTTTTCAAGAGAAAGTCCCTCTTCTAGGGAGTCCTGTTTCACATACCAGAAACAAAACATGCCTACTAGTCAAAGAAGTGATTTGAACCTTCCCAGGAAGGAAACATGAATGCTATAGCTGCCAGCTGCAGGCCTCTGGGGAGAGCCTTGCAGAGTTTCCTTTGGCCTCCCACACCCTTGCCAAGACTGCTCTGTTTCCCTGTGAGGCAGGGAGCCTGTGGAAGCAACACCCCGAAGACTTCCTGTTGGTGCTGCTGTCATGATAATATTCGTGGGGAATCTTTGAGGGTTCCATGGTATTCTAAGGTGACTGAGGGGGCGGGGGACGGATACAAACATGCCAAGCAGACAGAGCTTAGTGAGAAGTTTTATTAGAAAGGGAAGGTGGGGGGAAGGGTAAAGAGACAGACAGACAGAGAGAGGACATAAGAGGGAGACAGGAAAAGTCCTATTTGCCCAGGGGAACAGCAGGAAGGAGAGTGGAAAGAGAGAGCAGAAAGAGAGTAACAGAAAAGAGGAGAGTGGAAAGAGAGCATTAAGTGGGCGGGGTCTTTCTTTTAAAGAGCCAGGGTACTTACACCTGCCATGCAGGGCCAGGTATGCCTGGATTACAACAGCCAGTGCTCTTAACTGCTAAATCACCTCTCCAGCCCCCAATTTGATTTTTTGTTATTGTTGTTTTGTTTTGTTTTTCGAGACAGGGTTTCTCTGTGGCTTTGGAGGTTGCCCTGGAACTAGCTCTTGTAGACCAGGCTGGTCTTGAACTCACAGAGATCCACCTGCCTCGGCCTCCCGAATGCTGGGATTAAAGGCGTGCACCACCACCACTGCCCGGCTCCAGATTTGATTTTTAAGGCCTCTTAGCCAGTCATCAGAGTAAAGATGGGATGAAAAGACACGAAACTAGAAGCAAGATAACCAGCTGGATGTGACAGCTCACACTATGGAATTAATAATGGAATAAGGAAATTTTGACAATTGTAAGAGAGATTAAGGGAGACAGGAAGATTCAAGAGGTCAGACGGATGGACTGATCTTGGAGGCTGACTGGCTTAGAAAGAGGTGGGCATAGAGTCACAGGTATCCCAGACTTCACTTTACACAGTGGGGAGGGTGGTGGTGCTGATTGACCCAGCTGGAAGATCTCAGAGTGAAATGTTTAAACATAAGTTGGGCCTGGCAATACAGTCCTGTAAGGTGGTCCTGACCAGGTGCTGCAGCAAGGGGGAATCATAGGCCTAGGCTACAGAGTGAGTTTAAGGCAGGAAGGGGCAACTAATGAAACTTGATAGGGTTTTGTGGCAATCAGTGTGCCAAGGAATGCTGCAAAGATCACACCATGCAACATACCTCACACGATAGATTTATTGGGGTGGGGATGTGAAAGGCCACCTCTGAGCAGAGATAAGAGAGGGAGAACAGGCTGCCATGGTGTAAACTTTGTGAGTATGGAGCATGCACATTTGTGATGGTTGAAATGTATCTCATTAGTGATGATGTCTGTTGACACTGAGTCATTGAAGAAGGGAAGAACCTGGAAATCGAGTGATTCCTAACAAAACCCTCTCCTAAAATAAGAAGCAGAAGCCTGGAGGTGGTGGCGCATGCCTTTAATCCCAGCACTTGGGAGGCAGAAGCAGGCAGATCTCTGTGAGTTTGAGGCCACTATGGAGCAAGAGTCAGGACAGACTCCAAAGCTACACAGAGAAACCCTGTCTCAAAAATCCAAAAAGGAAGAAAGGAAGGGAGAGAGGGAGGGAGAAAGAGAGAGAGAGAGAAAGAGAGAGAGAGAGAGAGAGAGAGAGAAATCAGAAGCAGAAAGAGGCCAGGATACAGCTTAGGCCTAACATGTGGCCAGCTCTGGTTTCAGTCAAGCCCTGGAAGGGCAACCCAAAAAAGACTTGAAAGGGAAGGTGACTAAATTTTGAACCCTGACACTCAGAAAGAGAAAGTGGAAATGAACCTAGTTTTGTTTGTCTCCGGGCACACAGTAGGTACACAAGGAGCAAGCACTCAGCAGGGTGTTTCTAAAGCTCGGGGAAGAGACTTGGATTTGAGTTTATTAACGATAATTGTTAAGTTTCAAACCTAAGACCAATAGCTGGGGTGCCTACCTAACATATCAAAGCTGACCTGGCTGTCAGGTTCTCCCAACATCCCTCAGTCCCTACCTGTTACAGGGTATGGCTGGCATACCCTGCGCTCCCTTACCCAGGGACTAGGCCACCCTTCCCCCAGAGGCTCTTCCCTATATGATCCAGACATTTTGGTAACTCCCCCATGCCCTTTTTTGTACCTTTGGGCCTCCTGGCTGGGGCACCTGATTTCTTGTTCTCGCCTTTCCTTTTCCCTTTACCATCTCTGCAAGGCTCAGGGTCCTGTCCACTCTGGACTCTCCCAGGTGTCCCTGCCTCTGGCTATGCTCTCCCTTTTGTCTACAATAAACTTCCTCCACCATACTTAGGAACAGCCGTGTCCTCTCCTTATTTATTTATTTATTTAGTTAGTTAGTTTTTTGAGACAGAGTTTCTCTGTAATCATTTCTTTTTTTTTTTTCTTTCATTAATCATGAATGATTTTGAAGGCTATAGATCTAGACCAGCTAGCCCCTGGGCTGGTTAGTTATGGTCAACTTAACACAAACTAGAGGCACCTGGGAAGAGGAAACCTCTATCAGATTGGCCAGGTGGCAAGTCTGTGGGACATTTTCTTGACACAAATAGATTTGGGAGGGCCCAGCCCTCCTGTGCAGGTACCTGGTCCTGGGTTGCATGAGAAAGTGAATTGAGCAGGTTATAGAGGGCACACCTCTAAGCTGAACTCCTCCATGGCTTCTGCTTTACTCCCTGCCCTGGCTCCCCTCAGTGACGGACTGTGTGAAGGGCTCTAGCGGCCCAAGCATGGCAAACCTGGCTCTAATAGGCTTTGCCCTTCCTCCATTCCCTCTGCCTTGCTAAACTGTTAGATTGCATTCCTAAAGCTAGCCCCAAGGTCTGTTCTCTTATTTGACTACTTCTTCCTGAGGCTGACCATCAAAGTCCAGTTATCCAAGTGTTGAAGTCCAGCAATCAGAAGCCCCCTTTGGTTATAATGCACCCAATCAAACCAAACCTACTCATCCTGGCATAGGTTTTTCCCTAGAAACTGCAATTTGCCTGTGGGCCACATCTGTCTCGTCTCAATTCAGAGGCAGTCCTTTGTCCCTCTGGGGTAAATATCCATGCCCCCTCTTCCTTCTCCCTCATCCTCAATCTCCTGCCTTTGTCTCTTACTCCCTGCCCTTTGTCCCTCTGGGGCAAATAAATCTGCTTTGTGCTGAAACTTGGTGTTGGGGTGTTTGCCAGTGTGCCACTCCTTTTTTTTAAAATTTTTTTTTAAAGATTTTATTTATTTATTTACTATGTATACAACATTCTGCTTCCATATATATCTGCACACAAGAGGGAACCAGATCTCATAACGGATGGTTGTGAGCCATCATGTGGTTGCTGGAAATTGAACTCAGGACCTCTGGAAGAGCAGCCCGTGCTCTTAACCTCTGAGCCATCCCTCCAGCCCTTTTTATTTTTTTAGCTTTGGAGCCTATCCTGGCACTCGCTCTGGAGACCAGGCTGGCCTTGAACTCACAGAGATCCGCCTGCCTCTGCCTCCTGAGTGCTGGGATTAATGGCGTGCGCCACCAATGCCCGGCAGTGTGCCACTCTTTAGTTGCAAGCTGAAACAAACAATTTCCTCCTCAAGTCACTTTTGGTCAGTGTTTTATCGCAGCAACATAGAAACAAACTATGACCAATTCCCAGGGAAAAGAAGAGACACAGGGGGTGGGAGGAAATAACCCAGGTGCATTGAGCCCCTAGTATGGTTAGGTTAAAGGATGTAGTTTTTCCATGCAGGGGATTCAACCCAGGGCTCTGCACATGAGCTACACCCCAGTATTCTGCTAGTTTATTTTTTCTAGAATTTTTTTTAACACATACAGGCCTGTGGTATGGCAGGCATGTTTATGTGAAGTCTGCAAGATAATGTTCTGCACCCTTTTCTCACACATAGCAATCATAGCAGGGCTAGGATCAAACACAAGGCCTTGTGCACGTTAGCCATCCACTCTTAAAAAAAAAAAAAAAAGAAAGGAAGGAAGGAAGGAATGAAGGAAGGAAGGAAGAAAAAGAAATGTGCTATGAATTTGCATGTCATCCTTGTTCAGGGGTGCACAAACCTTTTCTGTACCAATTTTGGTATATGTGTTGGTCTATTTGTTTGGTATGTGTATTGCCAAAGTGAGCACACTGCTTTTATTATTCATTTACATTTTTAAAAAAATTTTTTTGTGTTGGGATTTTTGCCTGTATGTATGTGTGTGCACCATGTGCATGCCTGGTGTCTGCAGAAGTCAGAAGAGGGCTTCGGGATCCCCTGCTACTGAAATTATGGATGGCTGTGAGCCACCTTGTGAGCGCTGAGAATGGAACCTGGGTCCTCAGCAGGAGCAACTAGTGCTCTTAACCACTGATCTGTCTCTTCTACTCCCACAGTGCTTTCTTCCTTTCTTCCTTCCTTTCTTTCTCTCTTTCTTTCTTTCTTTCTTTCCCACATTGCTTTATTATTTATAAATAATAAATTTATAATAATATTATTATATAATATTATATAATATATTTAATATATTTATAATATATTATAAAATAATATATTTATATAATATATTTATATATTATATAATATATAATATAATATAATATATATAATATATATAATAATATATTATAAAATTATTTTATGCATATGGGTATTTTGTCTGTGCACCGTGTGTGTGTGTGTGTGTGTGTGTGTGTGTGTGTGTGTGTGTGTGTGTGTGGTACCTACTAAGGCCAGAAAAAGAATGTTGGATATCCTGGAACTGAGGTTACAGACACCTGTGAGCTGCCATGTAGATACTGGGAACCAAACCCTTGGAAGAGCAGCCAGTACTCTTACTGCTGAGCCATCTTTTCGGTCTGTTCCTCTCCCCCTTATGACAGGGTCTCATACAGCACAGGCCTAGCCTCAAGATGACTGTGTAGTGAGAATAGCTTTGGACTCCTGATCCTCCTGCCTCTACCACCCAAGTGCTGGCTTTAAAGGTGGTACTATCCCTGGCTTACTATAGTTTTCCAAAACATTTTAATGTTTCTTTGGGCTAGGAAACCTTTACTCCTTTTATCTACTTATTTTCAGAGTTTTCCAGCTAACCTGGGACATTTACTTACATTGACTAGATTCTTAAATTGACAAACAATTCACATTCACATAGTAAGATTTGGAAAATTCTAAAGGTACCCAGACAATCAAAGAATCATTGGAACAGAGAGAGAGAGAGAGAGAGAGAGAGAGAGAGAGAGAGAGAGAGAGAGAGAGAATTCTGATGTTTATTCATCACACCAGTTCACACAGACACTATGTTAGAAGAAACGAAAGGAGAAAGAAGACTTGAAAGAAAGGCAGACATAGCCAGGCACATACCTTTAATCCCAGCACTCAGGAGGCAGGGGCAGGTGGATCTCTGTGAGTTTGAGGCGAGCCTGGTCTACAGGACAGCTAGGACTACACAGAGAAACCCTGTCTCAAAAACCAAAACCAAAAAAAAAAAAAAAAAAAAAAAAAAAGAAATAGAAAAGAAAAGAAAAAAGAAGAAAGGAGGAAACAAGAAAGAAAGGCAGCCTTCATCCCCCTGCAACCTGGAACATTTATAACAAGGATCTGCTGTTTGTCCGGTCCCTGGAACCAGTTTTCTTAGGATCCTGTGGATAGCTTACTCTAAGATCAGAACAGTTTCAATGGCCACACCCCTTGGTTAGTCTTTCTCTCAAGTCCCAGATACCTAATTCACATATAACACACCAGCCTCTGGTTTTACTCCAGGCTCCTTCTTCACACCATCCCCATCCCATTCCCACTTGAGTGCCAGAAAGTACAATGAAGTACTTTGAGAAGAAGCAGTGTGTGGACACAGATGCCCAACATTTGCCTTACACTACATTGTATCTGAGTACATTCCCATTGTTTGTAAAGTCACTGCGTGTAGCATGAGTCTGGAAGCAGGATGCTGAGAGTCCACTGGATGACCAACTACTGAATTATTTATTGCTTGTATGTTAAAATCGCTGTAGCCCTTAATGACAACTGCAGGTTATCCTAAGGAACTCATTTCTGCAGAGCCAGGCAAGGACTGTATTTGTTATCCACAAGTACAGTTTCATCGACATTTAGTCTAGGGCAAGCAAATGATCCAATGAAGTGATTTATAAATTCATTCAGCCTAATCCTCTGATAGGAAGCTGAGTGATGCTCGGTAATCATTGAGGCTGATTTATACCAGGAAAGTATACGGAAGAAAATGGAGGTTCTCTATGTTGCTCGGTCCTCTCCTGGGCTCCTGATACTATATAATGGGTATCCTTTTCCTTTAATTACCTTCTTCATGGCTTGAGAGCTTTGATGACTTGATTAAGCCTTGCAGTGCAGTTCCAGTCCCTACCCATCTGATTAATTAGCCCAAACCTTATTAACTTCCTAATTCTGATCAATAAGGCACTGGTGCTAAACTGCAAGGACAAACTAAGGAGGCAATTTTATTTCAAGACAAAGTCCCTCTGATGTTTGTAAAATTGCCTTTTCTTTATCTTACTTTTAAACATCAGCCACATTCAGTATAGTGAGGCCAAGGTCATCTTTGAGAGTGGCACACTCTCCATGACAGCTGCTTCTCTTGCCATAACTGTCCTACTTCATAATATAAATTGGGGTAAATTTTCTCTTATATAAAGATAGATGAGGAGGGAGACTGTCTGTGATAAACAAAACATGTAACAGCAAGTAGTTGAAGGTCAGTAAGACCTTCTTAAAGCAAATAAATAAATACATTGGAATAGTCTCATCATGTTTCTTTATACCCTGGAATGTAGCTCTCCAACACTGAGAGATTATTTCTAAATCCCATATTCTAGAGCAGTCCTCTCCAATGGAACCACTTAAAAATTCAAAGCTGAGCATAGTCAGGTATATCTCTGTGAATTTGAGGCCAGCCTGGTTTACATAATGAGTTCCAGGCCAGCCAGAGCTACACGGTGAGATCCTGTCTCAAAATGAATAAAGCTGGGACATGCCTATAACCCCAGCTACCAGGAAATGGGGACAGAAAGATCAGGGATTTAAAATTATCCTTGGCCACTCAACAAGTAATTCAAAACCAGCCTGGAGTAGTTGAAACCTTGTCTAAATATAAGTAAATAAATTCTAATAGAAATTTTTGTTGCTGTTTGCTTCTTCTTCTTCTTCTTCTTCTTCTTCTTCTTCTTCTTCTTCTTCTTCTTCTTCTTCTTCTTCTTTGTTTTTTTTTTTTCCTGAGACAAGATTTCTCTATATAAACAGTCCTGGTTGTCCTACAACTTGCTTTGTAGACCAGGCTGGCCTAGAACTCAGAGATCCTTTTATCTCTGCCTCCTGGGTGCTGCATTTAAAGATGTGCACCAACCACCACCCAGAGTTCTTGAGATAGGGTCTTGTACAGCTCAGACTAACCTTGACCCTTGATCTTGAAGTTTTTCTTTCTCTACTTCCAACACTGTGGGATTACAAATAAGTACCATCATGCCTGGTTTATAGTCACATTTTACTTTTCTTCTTCTTCTTCTTCTTCTTCTTCTTCTTATTATTATTATTATTATTATTATTATTAATTTAAGTTAGGGAACAGGCTTGTTTCACATGTACTTCCCCTCTCCCTCTCCCTCCCTCACCCCCATTCCTTCTCCCCCACCTCCAACCTACCCCCCACCCCATCCACCCGCCACTCCCCAGGCAGGGTAGGGCCCCCAACCGGGGCTCCACCAAGTCCACCAAATCTTCCTGTGCTGGGCCTAGGCCCCTCCCCATGTGTTCAGAGACAGAGCGAATCCCTTCAAGTGGGATGGGCTCTCGAAGTCCCCCCCACCCACCAGGGCAAAACACCAGTCCACCTTCAGAGCTCCCAGGAGTGCAGGGGCCTCCCCATTGGCATCCATGATCAGGGGGCTGGATTAGTCCCGTACTGGCCTCCCAAAGAGCATCTGGGGTCGATATGCTTTCCCTTTTTCAGGCCAACTGTTTCTGTGGGTTTCTCCAACCAGGTACAGACCCCTTCATTCTTCATTCCTCCCTCTCTTCAACTAAGTTCCAGATTTCAGCTCAGTGTATTTCTGTGGATGTCTGTCTCTGCTTCCATCAGCCACTGGATGAAGACTCTGGTCTGCGATGAGTCGATGGAACATTTTACTTTTTTTAAGTTTGATTTTTATCAGTCTGAGTCCTTGTTTGTATATACGCATGTGCACAGTGTGTGTGCAGTGCCTGTGGAGGCTAGAAGACATTGTTGGAGCCCCTGAAGCTGGAGTCACAAACATTTGTGAGCCACCATATGAAAGCTGGAAACTGAACCTGTGTCCTCTACAAAAGCAGCAAGTGCTCCTAACCATCAAGCCATCTCTCCAGTCCCTAATAGTCACATGTGAAAATTAAAGCTTAGGCTGGAGGTGTAGCTAGGCAGTAGAATACTTGCCTAGTATGCATTAGACCTTGGGTTGAATCCACAAAATAATAATAATAATAATAATAATAATAATAATAATAATAATAGCAAGTGAAAAATGAACTTGAATAGTATACTCTATATAATCATAACCTATCAAAAATATTATCATTGTAGTATGAAACCAAAAGAAAATTATTGATGAGCATGAGATAGTGTGTGTCCTTTTCCTACACAATGGGGTATATATTTTTATATTTTCAGCTCATCTAAATCATAACTAGCCACATTGCTGAATTCAATGACTCCATTTAGGCTACCATACTAGCCAGGTAGCTTGTATTCAGGGCTCAAACTCTTTGAGGTTATAGCTGAATCACCACCACCCCCTGCCCACCCCAGGGTCTCTGATACTGCTGGCTGAGGTTATGAAGAGAACTGGCATTTCTTTGAATTTCTACCTAGTGCCTCTGGGGCTCTGCCTTGAGATCCACACCCACACTGACTTCAACCCTTTCTTCCCCAGATCACATTTCTCCTCCATCAACATTTGTCAAGAACTTAATGCTAACTGTATCTCAGTGGTTCCAGCTTTGACCATCTAATTGGCCCCCAGATTACACTGTTCTCTGTGGCTTCATCAAATGAACAAAGAGTATGTGTGACGGTATATGAAAAAATTCGGGTATTTTTCCCTGGAGAGAGATAGGAAGCCAGTCTTTCACCAAGCATGGTTGGGAACAGAAATCATTTTACAGCTCATCACACTCAGCTTATGCGTCAACAAATGGATTCCTGTGCCCAGAGACCAGTAAAATCCTTGTCTTCCCTAGGGAGTCTGCTGCAGCATTTGTTTTAGGACATTAATGGATCTTCTTACCAGTCTGTGTTTTTGAAAGCAATGACACTTCAAGGTCATTCTCTGCAGATGACGCATGTTCAATATGATGACTGCAGAAAGCTGTGCTTGTGCCATACACAGACGTTCCGATGATGGCCATTAACCATATCACTTCTTTTCCAATATGAACGGAATGGGAATTTTTATCCTAAGAGGCATTTGAAAAGCAACAAATCAATTTCTAGTAAGAAGCGTTTCGTGGGAGTTAATGCAAGTATTCAGTCAGTACCCGGGGTTTATTCAGAAAGTTAGAAAATAAAAGTACTAACGTCTTTATTTCTTTATTTAAGAAAAAGATTAGGTGATGGAGAGATGGCTCACTGGCTGCTCTTAGAGAGGACCCCAGTTCAATTCCCAGCCCCCATATGACACATCACAACTGTCTGTAACTCCAGTTCCAGGGGATCTGACACCCTCACACTCATGCACATGAAATAAAAAATTAAATAAATTATTTTTAAAGGGTAAAGTGGCATATCCTTACAAAAATTAGGCCCCAAATCAAACTTTAAAAATTAGCTTGTCACTGTGGGGTGGTGGCACATGTCTTTAATCCCAGCACTCAGGAGGCAGAGGCAGGTGGATCTCTATGAGTGTGAGGTCAGCCTGGAATACAGAGTGAGTTCCAGAGCAGCCAGGGCTACATAGAGAAACCCAGTCTGGAAAAAAACATTTGCATCTCTACTAAACTGCTTTGTACCATCAAATTTCTAAGCTAGGGAATGGTGGCTCATGTCTTTATCAGTACTCTAGAGGCCAATAGGTGAAGATTGCAAAGTTAGAGACCAGTCTGGATTACATATAAGTATAGGTCAGCCAGGAGTATGTAAAGACTTTTGGATTCTGTAGGAATGGAAGAAGAGAGGAAAGGAGGGAGGGGGGAGGGAGGGAGGGAAAAAAACAAGAAATCAACCAATTTTCCATATGAAATTCTTTCTTGTTTGCTGTTTAGGTAAATTATTTCTATTTGTTTGGCCTAGGGAAATGAATTGATCAGTAAGGCTGAGGGTGAATGTATTTCATCATGGAAGTTATGATTAAAAAGATGGATAAGGGGAATGTCTCAAATAAAAGGGAAAATTAATGAGAAAGATATAATTGGAATTTGAATATGGTAAAGCCAGTCATAGAGGAAACATTATTAATCCCAGCACTTGGAATTCAGAGACATGCAGATCTCTTGTGTGTTTAAGGCCAGCCTGGTCTATATAGTTCTAGGACAGCCAGGATTATAAAAAGAGACCCTATCTGAAAAAAGTAGCTAACTAAATAAATATGGTGAAAATAGTGCGTAGTAAATCATGGAAGGGCCTCCCAGATGTCCACCACTAAGCTATATCTCCAACCCCAGCACAGTGTGGGAGCACGACATCTAGACTAACAGTAATAAGTCTATATGAACGGTAGAAATTAACATGGGTTGGGGATGTAGCCCAGTTGGTAGAGTACTTGCTAGCATTCCAGGAGCCTTGGGTTTGAGCCCCAGAGCCTCATAAACTGAGTGTGGTAACATGTGTCTATAATCCCAACACTAAGGAGTAGAGGTAAGAAGATCAGAAGTTCAAGGCCATCCTCCTCTGATACATAGAGAAGTTGAGGCCAGCCTGAGATACATGAGGCCCCTGTCCCCGAATGATAGCAATAATAAAATAGAAAGAAGGACCTATATAACTTGAAAGAGTGTAGATGGTTTTATCCTATATATAGCTTGAATTAATAAGCATGAATAGATTTGGAGGTGGTTTTTATAAAGATTTATTTTTACGTTTTGGGTATGAGTGTTTACCTGCATATAAGTATGAGTAGTATGTGCATGGCTGGTGCCTGAAGAGGTCTGAAGAGCAGGCTGGAGCCCCTGGAACTAGAGTTCCAGACCATTGTGAGAGGGTGTAGATGCTGGGAACAGAATCTAGGTCGTCTTCAGGAGCAGGGAGTGCTGGTAACCACCACTGAGCTGTCCAAATTTTGGGATACTTTAATTTTTTTCCCACACATGTGGGGCAAACATTCTGCTGTTGAGTATATTCCTAGAATAACAGAATTTTTTTTTTTACCCTGTTTTCAAATCTCCTGCTGGG